>NC_086332.1:33901783-34245584 GCF_032445375.1 Bacillus rossius redtenbacheri
CCTCAGTGTTTAAATCATTGCTTCATGAAAAAAATATTTTTAAAAAAATTAGACGGAAGGTTAAAAACCATCAACAAAATGGCTTCCATTGGTAGCCTGGGAGATCGAACGTAAGGGAGGACTGGATGGGGTGGGGGAACCCCACCCCTTTAAAAAGTGGCCAACAAAACTAATGACGTACCCACTGATTACAAGCTAATCCTCAGCTTGAGCAATCACCGTCTCCAGCATCAGCAATCACTGATATGTCCCGCTCAAGCCTGGTAAATGCTCCAGACGTAAGCAGTTTGTGCACTGCAAACTGAAGCGCCGATCCTTGTCACTTCAAGGCACAGTTGTCATTTAGGTACATCCAGTATCCAGTTGGTAACACATCACTAACTGCAGCTACACAGCGATACTATTTAAATTTCGGAATAAATATTTATCCTGTTAATCTGAAGCGAGCAATTTCACACAGCACTACTTATATAATGAACACGTTTTCACTGCATGTCACTGTAAACATTTCTTGTCTCCCATGCGTTCCTAACCACATTTTACAAAAAAAAAAAAAAAAAAGCGTACTGTCACATTATGAAGCTCTTCTCTAGACAAAAGATTGGTCGGTCGTGCAAGGCAAAACAGACATGGCCGCTAAAAACATCGACAGGCACACTAACAATGAAATCACTTTGTTTTATATTTACAACACACACATAGAATAGATTGAAATGAGGTACACAAAACTCTAACGTAATTTATTATGCGTGGCAACAAAGTTTTTCGTGCTAAAAGCATTTAATTTGATGTGAAAGAGAGCTACGAAAAAAGTAACAAAGCGGACAACAGCACCAACCTCCGTGAAAAAGTTTCATTGGCATCCATCTATATCCACGTTATCGTACCGAAATGATGTGCCACCGTTCACGAATAAAAAAAAATTAACGGAAATATTACACTCGATGGTTTGTCACTTTGCCGGAAAGGGCCGCTACCCAGCTCGGTCGCTACGTACACATGAGGGGAGCCCTCCGCTGAGCTTCTCTTGGTGCGGCTCGGCACGGCCCGGTCTCAGCCACGCGGAGAGCCAACGACCGTTATGCACTATCCGGGGCCCTGCTACAGCCTGAAACCGAGGGCTCGATTGAGAATCCGCCATGAGAGACTCGTTCACTGAGCGCAACCGGACTTAGGAGTACTGCTTTTATCTATTCTGGTAGGGTTAGATGGAATGCTTTTCATATAAAAAAAACTCATTTTATCTTCCAAGACGTAACATGAAATACAACTGGTCTCTCATTTGCCGCTTCTCATTTAGAACGAAATAAAACTACTCGATTTAAATAATAAATATTTATATGAAACTTGTTTACCGAGTTGTGAAAATTTCCGCAACTAAATCTTATCATTGTTTACACTATACTCATATTTTGTTATTATACTAAACAATCTAATAATGAGACCGTATTGTTGTATTTCTAAACACTCTACATAAAATGAATCAATACTACTTGCTACTACATAACGTTATCTTGATTACATGTCAGAGTAAACAAAATAGTTTTCAAATGTCTATATTCTATGTGAAAAATAAACGAACTAATAATTTAGTTTTTTTTTTTATCAGAGAGCAACTTATTTTAAGAACTAGACTTAAAAACTAAGAACTAAAAAAATCAGCATTTAAAATTTAAAGGCACGGTGCTACGTAAGAGTTGAGCTGGCTAGGAATAAATTACGCGCGATAACGTGCAGTAATTCGGAGCCAGCTTCACCTGGATGTGCGACCAGAGGTGATGTAATTGATCTCTCGCTTCTCTCTCCCATAAACTCCCCCCTAACCCCCTTCCCCACCATCATCAAACTTACCCTCATCTTATCACCCTCCCTTACACCCTACTGCCACTTCCCATATTCCCCCACCCCACCTTCCATAGCCATCAAACAGGAGGCAGGCGGCGTACGTAATCCTGTGTATCGCTCTTTCTCTGGCCAATCCTTTATATCATGCTCTTCTCTTCCTTCTTTGCTCCCTTCAACAGTCAGCTTTCAGTTTTTCGTTGCTATCGAAACCACACATGTGTGCACAAGCCCAGTTTTATTCCTGTTCGTTTCCTGAGCTGAACGAGCGTAACAGTAGCAAATCTTTTATTTTAATGACGCTGTTTCGCATACGAACCGCATTTGACGCTCTTCTGGCATTGTTCCGGAAAAAAGGACCGAAGTGAATCAAATATAATTAGGAACACGGGGATTTAGCGGATTATTTCTTCGCCACACTAGTTTTAAAGCGTGTATTCATCGACTCCACTTTAATCAAGCTTTCGTAGTTGCCACAGCACATGCACTGCCCTATTTAATATCAAAATTGATGTAAATCTAGCCATGGATGATAAGTACGTAACAATACTAGTGTTGTTAGGTTTCAGCAAAGCATTCAACACGATTAATCAAAACTTTATTTTGAATAAAATTAGACATTATTTCAACTTAAAGTGCACTGGAGTGCCGCAGGGCTCGGTCTTGAGGCCTCTGCTCTTCTTGTTCATAAATATTCTGCCCACAGTGCTGACCAGTGCAGAAACCACATCTACGCTGAAGTCCTGCAGCTACACTTAACAATCCCTGTGAAGCTTTCTCCATGTGGTATCAAAGACGTCAACTCAGATCTAGAACTTTTACATCGATTGTCATGTGTAAATTTATTTTACTCTTACTTCAGATAATTCTCAATCAATATTGATAGGATCAAAACATATGTTGGGTAGACTGGATTATGCCTTACTACCAGAAATCACTTTAGCGGGTATTCCTATAAAATTACAAAGAGAAATTAAGAATTTAGGCGTTTTTCTCAGCGATGATCCATCTTGGTCTTGAAATGCGAGTAATGTATGTGAATAATCATTCTCTGTACTACACTCAGTTCTCCGACAAAAAACATTTTCTCTCGTTTCGTGCGAAGGTGACTTTAGTGAAGTCTCAAGTACTGCACATTATTGACTATTGTCATGCGGGGTATGGCAATTTAACAGCAGAAAAACTAACATCAAAGTTATAAAGAATCTACAATGAATGTTTACGTTTGTTTTTATAGTATGACCAGCTTGGTTGGTTACGACTTAATGAAAGAAAGGTTTTAAATCGTTTATTTGTTTATTAAATTTGGAAAAAATTCTAGCCTAAATTATTTGTGCAACCGACTGGTCTCGTTAAGTGATACCCACAGTTTTAATACAAGCTCGAAATCGGATCTTGAATAGGCTCCCTGCAGAGTTTTAACTTAAGGTTGCGTAAATGATTGTTCAATGTCACCCATTATTCCACAATCCACAGCCGCGTGTGTGTTTCTGTAGTGTTCGTAATCACATATCTGCTGTATTACTGTTTTAAGTTCTTTTAATTTTTAATGTTATTAGCTTATGTTTGATTATGTTCTTTAGAAGTGCAAAATGTCTGGATTTTGGTTCTTAAGCTAGTAGGTCAGTTTGGTTTAGTGGTTTAGAATTATAATTTTATGAAGTATAATTTTTGTTTAGTACTGTGGTCAAGTGTATGAGAAGGTTAAAAGCCTTAACTGCGCCATTAAGTCAATAAAATACTAAATAAAATAAATGATTGGTCCACAGTACTCTTGGCACGCCCGTGACAACTCTGAGCCAATAATAAATAGCGTGACTTGTTACTGCGTTATTACTCAATGGTATGAACCAATCACATGCAATTTGTCCAAAGGATAGAAAGTCTCCGACCTTGATATCGGACATCTGTGGTGACTTGAGCATTTATTTACGTAAAAATATCTCAAGTTTCATTTGCATTTAGATCTTAATTACATACATGAAAAAATATTCAACTGCACATAAACAAAGCATTTATATAAGTTGTTTGGCTTCTGGGTTGTAGCCGCGTCCAAGGCGAATTTATTGTTACGATTTATAATGTAGGCAGTACTGGGTTCGTAAGGGAGAGCCCAATTAGGCTTACTTAAATTTTTATTAATTATTAATTATTATTAATAAATAATTGTACTTATAAACGTCCGATCACAAGACACTAACACTTAAAAATGTTTATTCTCAGGTCACTCAATGTCTGTCAAGTTCCACAGTTCCCACTCCTCTCTCTCCGCGTCACGCCACTCTCAGGAGGGGATCTCTCATCCTCTTCACCGATGTCGTACTTCCCTTCGCTCACGGAACTCTCCTAACTCCGGAACTGTCGCAGAACTCACACGGCACACCCCGCGGAACTCTGTAGCCAAAAATTCCCGCAGATTCCGACGTCTGTGGGGCCCTTGAACTGACGAGAGCGGCTGTGACAAGTCACCTCATCCTGGGCCGACCCGACGCCCGAAGCGTTCAGAATAGCGTCGCTTGCTCACGCCACTCCACGCGGCGGCCAACGGAATTCCCAAGGTCGCTCGTCAACAGATAACAGCGCCGAGGAAGGACAATGCGCGTGGAGCAGTTCAATGATTGAATCAGACCTTTATAAAAAGTATTTTTTTTTTCCCTAGTAACTGCTAGCAGCAGCCAGAAAATATTTCCCTGTTGGTTGAACAATGACTTAATGACTTAACCATGTTCATCAGGACATTTGAAGGGACTTTGAAAGTAATAATAAATACAAGGACGTAATTAGTTTGAAATTGTTTAAGTTAGGTGTGAGCATAGCTTGTGAACGATCGTTCAGCAAAAGTAACGTCAAGTATGTGATTTAACTCAAGACCAAATAAAACAAACATTATGAATAGGGAGATCAGGCCACATGCCAAGATCTAAGAACTCTATGTTCCCGAAAAATTTTATCCCTATTATATTGTTTTGTCTGCCACTGATAATATTGATCCACAAAAGTTTGTTATCTTTATCACATATATGCGACGGGTTAAAATTAAATTAAAGAAGTGTTGACTCATAGGACACCCGACAGAGGACCGCGCAGACTATTCTTGAGGTCATGGAGTCAGGTTTAAAAAAAAAGTAATGTATAGGTCTGTATAATGTTGTAGAATAACCATAGCAAGTTTACTGACCCTCTGGTAGGTGGCAACACTAGATTATTTTTTTCCTATGCACAGTATAGATTTGGAAACATTTTAGGTAGATTTCAAACGTTACCATGGTGCGACTTCAGGGGGAAAAAATTGTACATAGTTTTTCGTTTCAAAGTGCATAGACCCAAAACCACTGTCACCTCAAAAGTATATTTATGTGTGTGTGTGTGTGTGTGTGTGTGTGTGTGTGTGTGTGTGTGTGTGCGCGCGCGCGCGTGCAAAAAATTTTCATGGACACGGTAACTACCATAATTTTGCACAAATTACTTCCACACTGATACATAAAATATAGTAATGGAAAATATCGGTCGAGTTCGTTTATGGGCAAATCCAACCAAAGGGGTAGAAATGGGAGAGGTTTTTTGAAAAACAGAAAAATTTCTATAATTCTTTTGATATGATAAATACTGCATTCGGATGAAGTTATTATATCTCGTTAGAGTAATACCAAAAACATTTGTCAAAATGGAGGACAAAAAATTATAACTTCCGTAGGCACACCATCAAATCCATTCATATCGTTTGTAAAATATAATTATAAATATTGTCAACAACTAAGACGATCTATTGCTGCAATGGTTAAAAAAAAAAAAAAAAAAAAAAAACAGGAATTGAAATCTCAACAAAATTTATAACTTTCTTATCAGGTATGCTTTTAAATTAGTTCTTATTTATTTTAAATATTCTAAATATCATATCAATATTTTGTAGGTAATAAATTTTGATACGACCAGTCATTACTCCAAGGTATGGAAAAAACAATGGTTGAATGACAAACAAAACTCATTTCTCCTTTAGTATGTATACTATCAAATCCATTATAATTTATTGTAAAAAATTCTGAAAATTCCTAAAACTTTGGATGAAACAATTTTTGATTAGACGACCTATTACTTCAAGGGGTTTAAAAAACAGGTTAGAAATAAAAAAATAGAACTTCGTTCAAACATATTGTAAATCTAAACACTATCTTAGATTTTGGTCCGAAAAAAATTTTGTATATTAGTGCAAGGGATGAAATATAGAGTTTGAAGGTCGAAAAATTAAAAAATACTTTAGTAGCCACAGTATAGAATTTGTTAAAAGTTTTTCAATGCTGGATGTATTGAATTACAAATATTCGAAACTTTTTCTGTGCATGAATTATGAGAAAATTTTTAATATTAGAATATTGGAGAACTTAAAGGATGTAATATATACTAGTTCTAAAAATGTTCGAGGAGTTTCTAGAAGTTTTCAGAAAGTTCCATAAGAAATAGTTACTTCGAGCTCTATGAACGTAAGTAGGCTGAGCCGAAGGGGATTTTTTTTTCAATTGATTTTGGTCCCAGAATATAAAATAAACATTCTTTGTGTGCTTATGTCTGTTCTCTAATGACTATTATTAGTAATAATATTCCGTCAATAATAGATAGATTGGATAGACCAAACGTAAAACTCCAGTGGAAACAACAATTTATTTAGAGACGGGAAAATTTTGCTGGTTTAATTATCTCTAGGTCAGCTTCCATAGTCGTATGTAGACTCGGGAATATTTCACGTGTTCGTTAGTTGCTCACTTGCAAGACATTTCGACTAAGTTGCTTGTGATTGGTACTTATATAATTGAGGGACTCAAAGGCTTAGTGTCCTCCAGATTAAACGTAGGTAGAAGACCTGTACAGTTAGCTTTAATGCTTGGATACGGGCTAGAATGCATACCATTACATGTTAGACTGGCATTTTATGTAAGTTGTGTTCAGTGGCAGAGAAAGCTCTTTTTGCCTTAACTAAGCCCTGAGTAAAAAATAATAATATAAACAATATAAATAAATAAACTGTTTAAGCAATTTTTTTCCGTGATGCAGTTACTGTCAATATGTAAATATACAAATGAAACAGACTACGTTTACAACAATATATTTGTGTGAGTTTTAAAAATTTAGTTTTTATATAAAATGTTATTCGTGATGTTTTTTTTTTTTACTGTGCCTACTGTCAAGGAGAAAGATGTTTCTTTTTTTATTGCAGACCTCATTAGTTCCCGACGCCGAGAACGTCCTTTGATATTTCTCATATTCCCTTGGTCCGCCCGTCTTCCTCTTACTTTCCTACTTCTTTCGCGTCCTCTTCGCTCTTTTTATATTGCCGCTTCCTCTTTCCCCTCCTCATCAACGCTTCCCCCCTGCCAACCCGTAGCACACGCAGCCTTCTTGACACTTCCGCCGCGCCGGGGAAGGCGGAACAACGAACGCAATAAAGAAAATTATTCGCAAGAACGAAACTCATCAAGGTCTCTTATGAGTGGCAATGAACCTTCTGAGGAGCGGCCGGAGATGGGGTAGGAAGCAATAAAGATGGCGGTGCCTTGAAACGAAGCTAGCAACTGGCTACGTGGCAGAGAGACCGCGCGCGAACTTATTATCTCGCGTAAATCCTGCAGCAAATAACTATTTTGCTCCAAAAATAGTTTGCAAAAGAATGTAAATTAGGCGCAGGTTATCTGCAAGCTTGCCGAAGGATAAAATGACATGTGAACGAGGCTTAAGTGTTAGCCTTTAACTTACTTGTATTTATATATAAATAATTCTTGGAATTTCATAGCTGTTATGCACAAAATACATAAATGTGGTCTACTTTATACTGTCCTTGTTCAATAATAAATCAAATTGTTGCCAAGCTCTCAGATATCCTGTGCGTAGTTCTTACTCTTTTTGTTGTACCAATTGGTGGCCACGTCTGCGTTATTATATTTTAACTGGGTGAAGCAGTTTTTTTTTTAATTCTTTTCTTTAGATCGTCTCCGCATGTTCGTTAGACGCCCAAAACATTGGCTAAAGTGTAGTGTTTGCATTGTGAAAAGTTTTAAATTACTGTATTTCATGGAAGTGACTGTTTAACGACAAGGATTCTAATTCATAATAAGTGACCATCAAGTGGTCAAGCACGAGTTCTGCAATGTTTTGGGCGTGACAGTATGGTGATGCCGAGGTAAAAAAAAAAAGTGACTTCGACTACGTCACAGCATGCCGTCTGACAACTCCATGGGGTGTACGCCAACTTGGCATAGTAGCATAATCTATGGAAAACGAAATGGTGAAGTGTTCGACAAAATGGGGGATAAGTGATGGGAATTTGACGCGTGTTTCTCAATTCTCAAGCGATTCGTTGCAGTGTCGGAAAGGCAGAGCGGCAGGTGAATGTCGTGACGGGAAGTGACGTAACGGGCAGTGGCGTGGCGGGAACAAAGGCCGTTCACAAGATGAAACCCCGCTTCTTGTTTCACGGCGGCGTAGTGGCGGGGGCTTGGCGCCAGAAGCGGCAGATCCCAGGTGTGACAACTTAGCGAAGAATATTGCGAACAGAGGACTTCGAGACAAGTGCATAACTGTCAAGGAAAACAAGAGATTAAGATTATTATTGATTTTTAGACATTCAAGAACTGTTATATTTATTTATTTATTGTATTTATTGGTGGCGAAGTTAAGGACTTTTCTTACACTTAACCACTTTTCTGCAATTACATCAAATAGTGGAATATTAAAAATTAAGCACGATATAATCAGATGTTGACTAAATATTAAGAGAACAAATTAAAAAAATAACTGCTGTGTTCGACAGTACAGCAACCGCAGATAATGGTTTTAATTTTACTCTCAGATACTTAAATACTGGGCTAATAATTATATAATCCGCTAAATAAATGAACGTGTCTTCTAAACATCCCTTAAGCACACTACGCACATACTGTGTCCCAGAAAATAAAATATTAGATATTATACCAGAGGAATGAGACAAATTTATTTTAAGAAATGAATTTTTTTTTTTTTTTCCTTATACGTGGCTATCAGAATGTCGGTTTTTTCAACAATTTTGTATTTTCTCTACGTCAATCGTCCTTCCCGCAAAGTTCACTCTAGTTTACTCCGACATGCAAAAAAAAAAAAAAGCTACAATATTCTCTTTCTTTCGCGAGAAATCCATGCAAAACTTGATCAACCGTACAAATTCCTATCGAGTTAAAAATTCCATCAGCCCTCGCTTTGATGAACTACCTACCTGCGCCAGTAAAACCACGTTGTTCGCGTGGGCGGTGGGGTTTGACGAGCGAGCGATTCCGCGCTCCAACGGCAGCGAGATTGATGGAGCATGCGACGCCAAGGAGGAAACATGTTTATAGCCAATCAGCTTCGTGCCCTCCGAGACGCGAAAGGAATCGTGTGCGCTACAGGACGGCAACATTCGAATGTGAATTACTTATGATGGACTCCATAGTTCTACGTACACTCGGTCAAATGTCACCCACTCATTGGCTGCTGTGTTTTGAGACGTTACAACGTAGCAGCCTGTGATTCGATAATGCTATGGTTGGGTGTTTCTCATTGGCCCAGAGTCATCCAGGTGAGTTGTGAGCCAATAGCAGAGGCAGCCTATCGCGAAATGAATTCGCGAATTTTTCCGGTCTCTACTTATGACTTATCATTGGGAGAAGTTTTGCATTGAATATTTACCCTGGCAAATGTTACTACAGTTTTATGTAGAAGTACATAATAATGTAGTAATTGTTAGTTTTGAGAACATTGTAGTGTTCTAAAATGAAGACATTTATTGCAAATCTGTTTCGCCTACTGCAACCTTTAGCACATATAACCAGTGGCGTCAATTAATTTACCTGTTATCAACCGTTCGTCAAAAGACGTTTTAGTTTACTGGTTGAAAATCTGAGTCAGATATAGAGTGCGCACCTATGACGTGTTCAGTCAACTATCACACTTGTGAAACCAACTCCAGTAAATTAATACAGTTGTGTTATTTACATAACTGCTACAATTTACGAGACAGCCTGGCACACAAATTACTTGACACCCAAACACGTCTCTTACCACGGACATCGTTTACTGGCGTCGACTTTCCAACGGAGCGGCTGAGATAAAGCAAGGACAAATTAATTCTTCTCGTTTTATTTGCAGCCGCTTCAGTAGTCCAACACGACGTTAAAGCTGTGCAAAAAAAAAAACGCAATCAGTTTCTAAACGACTGTGTTCGGAATACAACCGAAAACGCGTGTCTCGCTGTTTACAGCTCGAACGGGTTGGAAAAGGAAGGGAGGTGCGGGCTGAGAGAAACAGAGAATGTTCATCGAAGCGAAAACAAATTTCAGGGATGTGTGTGTGTGTGTGTGTGTGTGTGTGTGTGTGTGTGTGTGTGTGTGTGTGTGGCGGTAATTGTTCTGAGGAAAGGAGGGGGAACAACATTCCATTCCGCCTTCCCTGGAAGTTGGCTCGTTGATGAAGGAGTGGGGAGGAGGGGTTGGAGGGAGTGACAGTGGGAAACACGAGGGAAGAGAAGCTGGCTGCGGTGTGAACCCCCGCCGGAAGCGCTTCAACACGCTGCTGCGGACGAAACCAAACCCGGTGGCAAAGCTTGTGGGTGTGGCAGGACTGGCTGATCGATAGCGCCTCCCCTGGCGAACAAAAAAGTTGCCCCTGATCTGTCCCCCCTCCAACCGTACTCTTTTCCCTCCCTCCACCGCGCTTAACCGCCCCTCTTCCTCCTCTCCAAAGTAATCACTGCCTGGGGGAGGAGGTCGCAGGGGAGAAATAAAAAATAAAAAATAAAAAAGACACGGCGCCGAAAGAGGCTTCAGTCTAGCAAGGAGAGAAAAAAAAGTAAGAAAGCGCAAGACCGACGTAGAAAGAAAAAAACGACGTCCAAGTATGAAAAGAACTACGCACTTTTATGAGCTTTGGAAGAAGAAGAAAGTTCCCTCACGTAAAAAGGACACGATTGAAAAATAAAAATAAAAACAGCGCGACCCTCCCTACTCAATCCTTAAAGATACTCCTTTTTAAAAGTATTTTCCCTCCCATCCTTTTTTTTTGTGCTTTTATTACGTTCCAAGAATGTAATGATAAAAAGGGCGGTCTGAGGAATTGTGGAAGGCGAAGTCGCGTCTAAAGGATTTTAATTACTGGGCAGGGTTGCGAAGCGAAGAATAAAAACTTGACCATGCCGTATAAAACTGGTTAGAACGAATTCGATGTTAATAGGCTAACTTAACTGACTGATTTACTGTGCCCGATAACGTTTAATCGTTAAGTGGCTCTTACGTTATCTGCGCCCGGCACGGTACCAATACTTTATGTATGTTAGAGCTATAGCGAGACTTCAGGCCATCCTTAAAAAAAAATAAGATAAATTGGTAGAATTATAGTAATAACAAGCTCAAAAAAAAAATCAAAGACTGGATGGGGCATTTTTTTTACTCGAGATTTTATTGTTATTCGGGTTATAGGTGTTATTAAGGTTTTGTTGTCATTTCTGAATCTAATTTTGTCAATCACAAATAAATAAGTGAACACCGAATATCTAATAGCCTGGTGACAGGTTAGTATATTTTGAATAACAGCTATAAAACTTAAGCGTTTATATAAACAAATCTTTGTTAACTGAAAGGGAGATAGAATTTGCTCTTTTTCGAGGGTTGTTTCATACTTCACCAAACTTTCAGATACACTGCACCACACAGACTTGGCAGGTTATCAATGTAACGTTAAAAATAAATAAATCTTTATTCTTGGAATATTAAAGGAGAAATTATTTTTCTCGTAGTTGTAAGTACTTGGAGAGTTTTTTTGTCAGTTATAAAATTACCTGAAAATTTAATTAATTCATTAAATTTTTTTAATATTAAAAACTGCTTGAAAATACCCTATGTATTTTTGAATAATTTTAATGAATGGAAACTCTGTAGTTCCAAGAACTTTGGTTTTGGGCCAGTAATTAAGGAAATATGAAGTAAAAATAAAAATAATTAGTACTTTTTTCCTTATAAAATATATCTATAGCTACAATTATTGTATACAAAATTTTCAAGATTGAGTAAAATGTTTAAACCAAATTAAAATACTGAAAGAATTTCAACATGTTTACGAACTAGAAGCATGTGACAATTCTTTCTTTTATTCTGTTTCATCCACTTCAAATGATGTGGTAATCGCACACAAACTTCAAGATAAAGTGATACATATTTCATAAATGCTTCAGCGTACGTTCAGACATTGACAGCTGAATATTGGGTCGCAATAAACAAAACAGGGTAGTAGAAGTAGTAGAATATCTAATTATGTTCAATGCATTTTCTGACGTGTTGTTTTACACCCAATTATTCCAAGGAAATCATTTTATGACAGCGAAAAGTTTTGCGGGTGTTGTAGAACTTTGCTTAATTAAACATTATCCAGATGCCTACTGTACCTTAAATTAATTTTCTATTATTTGCAATAAACAAGTACCTACTTACTGAACTCAAAATTCAAAGACTTATACCAGCCTTGGAAAGCACCTTAGACCATACCATAACTTGTTTTATAAGGTTTTATAAGGTTGTTTTTTTTTTTTTTGTGACGAACCACCAGCCTAAGTTGGTCGGTCGAATTCCTACTCATATTCTATCATTAACTTAGTATTTTTGCTACAGGCACGCGAGTGTTTGAGCAAATGTTTGTCCCGTACCAATTGCAAAACGGCCAACGAATGAATTTGGCCATGAATAAAAATTGAACGAATGAGTAACGCGGAACAAGACGGTGATGTTGCGGAAGGCGCCACGTGACCCAACACACTCGTGCTAGCGACTGTCGGGAGTCGCCAAAACTCCCCTGTCCCTGCCACCAGCCTTCAGAACCCGTGGGTTCACGACCACGCGAGGGCGAAATGTGGCCCATATCTTGGGTAACGATTTTGGGCAATTAACAATATTTTATCATTAAGTTAATATGCTTATCTTAGAGACCGGAAATATTAGCGATTTCAAATACCTATAGGATAGACTCCATGATCCTCTATGCACTCGTGCAAATTACATCTGCTCATCGGTTACCGACTCGTAACACCTGTTGACTGGGATGATCGTGATTCGCTAATTCTTCTGTTAAAGATATTTCATTGGCCCAGAGTCCTTCAGATAAACTGTAGCCCAATCACTGAAGCAAAATAATGTCAAAAGTATTTGGACTCTATCCTATCGCGAAATGAATCTGCGAATTTTTCAGGTCTCTACTTATCTTCGCACTTATCCGACAATAAATATTAACCTTTTTTTTTTCACTTCACCATTACGTGTCCCCAAAAACGGGTGGTTTCGTTGCTAAAAGGCCTAAGTACAAAATTCAATGTTTTCAGAAGAGACCGTTTGTAGCTGTCTATATTAACAATTCATGGAATAGTTTTTTTTAAGTACTTAATGTGATGCAAAAGATAATGAGGTAGGAGGAACCATAGGTGAATCCGGGCCGGGAGGGCGAAGGTGTGCAAGTAGAAGGGGGGCAGCTACCCCACTTTCCAAAGTGGAAAAAAAATATGAGAGAAAATTTTAATTACTTAACAATCATAGAAAAGGTTTTTCACAAATAATGTTTTTTTTGACGTGACAACGTCTAATAAATCGATGAACGCCGGCTGCACGCACGAATAAGTGTCCCGTTACGCACATTGTCCCGTTACGCTTGCGCCGCATCTATCTCTCTTCCACTCGATTGGAACAACCATCGATTTGACTTTTTCGAGGCGCATTAAACTTGAAACACTCCCATTCGTTTCCTATCATTGTCCTATCCTTAACAGAATAACACAGATTGGAAGAAGTTAAATAGCAAACATGTATAAAAGTTATAGTAATAAACATATTTGAATTAATAAGTGCAAATAAAAGTAAATTTATCAATTAAATTGTAGATTTCATTTCACTCCTCCTTTGTATCCATACAAAATAGTGATAATTCAATAAAAATGATTCATTTTTATCCATAAAAGTATGCAATCATGTCATCAATGTTTTGTTATGATGTTGTCACGTTTAACTATCGTCCGTAAACCGACTTTACAGACAACCAATTTTTTTCCTTTTGTTATTGTTTGTTATTGTATGACTCCATAAACTCTCCTCCGCCATGAAAGAAATTGAATTCCGGAAAATGTCCCGTTTTTTTTTTTTTTTTTTTTTTTTTTTTTTGAGAAGGGTATGCCCATGGTAGGAACATAGGAACCACGCTACTTGACCAATTCCTGTTAGCCAATTTTCGAATTATTGTGATTACACAACTTAGCAAATAACCCATCCAATACTAACAAATAAACCTATTCTTACTATCTGCTAACTTCCTAGTCGCCCAGAGTATTTATGCACGTCTCGTGTATTTATGCACAATTTTCCCATGAATACCGATACATAAAGTTTTGAAATAAATTAGCTTCGACAATTTTCATCAAGGCCGTTCATTTAACACTCCTAAACCAAGAAATGCTTTAGGGGAAAATATCTTAAAATCAATTCTTGTAAAAATTCAGTTTGCGGAATATACTGGTGCGCCATTATCTGTAATAAAGCTACTCGTCTAAGCTGTAGTTTCTCTCAGTGGATAGAGTGCATTTACATTTTTGTTGCGACGAAACTTTGATTAAGAAGAGAAGAAACTTCGAGAGTAATTCATTAGTACAAGTCATTAAGGACCTGACTCGCACGGCATGTTGGTAATTTCAGTTTCTTTTCATAGCTCTTATTCAAGGGATTTTCCTGTAAATCTCTTGTATTTTGTCTTTAGTCTCTAATTCTGGAAATAGATGTTTACTTAATGTTTATCTGTCACGCTAGTGTTTATAACGATGATCACTTGATCGAAAATAATGTTAAGTAAATATCTGTTGAGAAAAATCTAATACCCGACGACAACAAATGTAAGAGATCAATATAGTACATTTACAGGAAAATTCCTTAATTAACAGTAATGACAAGAAAATGAACATGGCATGACATGGTGTGTGAGACAGGCCTTAACGAACCAAGTTATCTACTGTGACATGTCAACCGAGTCATTCTCTTATCTACGTACACCCCTGTAGCATGTTTCACAAGTGAAGATAAAGGTACTGACATAGTTATATTTAGTCTGCATAACTATCAATTATGTAATTATTTAAAAACCAGCAGCATTGGCCTTTAACCTGAAAAGTTTTAGTTCTGCAAACAATTTTATTCTCCCCAATGTAACTTTTGTTAATTAATTTTAAAAAAAATTTAATTTTTCCAAAACGTCGTTGTTTAAAAAACAACATTGACGTAATGAAGTGGAAGGAGCTATATCTTCACGTCAAGACCGAAACTGAAGGTCGTTGGTGATAGGTAGAAACAAAACAAAAAAAAAATCCAAGCTAGTGTGTGGCAAGGAAGAATCATGTTGATTGAAGCGGTGGAAAGAAGGAGGGGGGGGGGGGGTTTGAGCTGTGCGATTGCTAATTGCTTCTTGCTTCCTGCCTAGGAAATGCTTAACCCCCCCCCCCCCCCCAAAAGCCATTACAAGGCGGCGTGTTACTTGTTTTGCACGCGTAGATGCTCATTACCGGGGTAAGAGTTAACTCTTCGTCCAAGGGCACGATTACACCGCTTCATAAACGCGAACGGTCATGGTCGTAAACAAAAGGGAAAGGCAGGGGTGTAGTAAATGGCGCAGCTAAGCCGACTTTCCTGAGTGGAAATATATATATATATATATATATATATATATATATATATATATATATATATAAAAGCAACATATTTCTGAACATTTCTTTTAACAAGCTAAAACATTAAAATATGGCTAAGAAGAATTATTCGTGAAAACAATTAAATGGGTATGTGATGCTAAGCATTCACAGACACTGGGTTTGGATCTGCAATTAAAAATGTTTTAAGAAATTCTCACAAACTTTTGGTATTTTTTTTTAAACATGTTCGTTTATATATATATATATATATATATATATATATATATATATATATATATATATATATATATATATATATAATTTTCGCATGGCACCGTGAAGCCTGTTCATAGGCGTGCCCAGACATTTCCATTAGGGGGCCCCTGCTAAATTTTTAAATCAGAAGCTGAATTTAGAATGTTAAATAGCCTAAATACATTCACTCATTGACTTGTTTATATTTTTGTGCAGTATCAACGAGATATGTTTACTAGTTAATATTTATATCCGTATAATTTTAACAAATTTGAAAATATGTTTTTTTTCCATAGACAATGTTTAAAGGGTACTTACACATTTTTCCCCCTCGAATTTTCCAATAGCTTGGTCCAGATATACCTTGAAATGAACTTCTTTTTAGTGAATGCAAACACAGCAATTCAGACAACAGAACTTTAACAAACCTCTTAAAATTTTATTTATTTTTGCTTTGAAATACATACATCATCGTAAAAAAATTAAAACTGCCCTTGTTTTACAATGAATGATTGTTCAATCCATCAACTTTTAAAAACATTAAAAAAATATATTGATTTATGTGGTGATATATTGTACTCAAGTATTTTCAAGTTAACTCAAAGCACTGATTACCAACACAAATTTTAACAAACCTGCAAAATATTCTTATTTACATGATAATACATTCTACTTAATTGTGTTCAAATTAACATAAAGTTCTTATTAAAAACACACATTTTAACAAACCTGCAAAAGATTTTCATTTACATGGTAATAAATTCTACGAAATTACGTTAACGCAAACGTTATCTCAAAGTTCTGATTACAATCACAAACACAAATATTATAAACCTGCAAAGCATCCTCTTGTTTTCAATCAATTACTAAATTTCAAAGACTCAACAAATTGAGAACAGTTTTGATTACAAAATTTTTTAGAAACATTCTACTGTATTTAATTACGTTCAAGTTAACCCAAATTTATGGTTACGAACACGCAAAAAAGTCAAGGTAACTTTCTCTCAACAACTTGGAACTATCTATCATAATTTTAAGTTGTTTTCCAATGAACAAAAATATAATGATATCCATGCAATTGTAAGTGAAACAAACCGGCAAGCATTTTTATTTATCTGGCAATACTTGCTGCTAATTTAAGCATAAGTTTACTCAAAGTTCTAAATTACAGACACAATCGACGCTCAAAGGTTACAATTTTTTTGAATTCTTCAATAACTTGGTCCATATCTACCTCTGTCACAAGTTGTTTTTCAATGAACGGAAACATAAGGTCGTCCAGTTGTTCTTGGCTCATTGTTGACCTCAGTTTGTTTTTCACATGAACTAATTTGGAAAATGTTCGTTCACAGGATGCATTACTTACAGAAATGACACTTAACTCAGTAGCAACTTTCTTGAATTGTGTAAATATATTTCCTACACCATTATGCCATTCATTACAACATTGTTTAGAAAGTCTGCGTCACTTTCATGTGTTTTAAGTAGTCTTATTTCTCCTTCAATTCATCTGGAGAAAGATCAAATTTCTTCGACAGAAGAGCCTATAAGTGTGATATTAAGTGAAGGACACTGTGTCCAAGCTAGGATTTGAAGCCTGGACCCCTCATATCGCAGACCAGCGTCTTAACGATTACACTATGGGGGCCGGTTACAGATAAACAGGTATAGGCTACAGGCGAACACTTATTTACAGAAATATATTATTAGGAATGTCCCTTACGTGATTACAAAATAATTGGCGGGGGGGGGGGGGGGTGATTTAAGTAATGTTGTACCTATTGTTATGTACTATGTAATAACAAAACGACGCACAAAAAGCAAACTGTTTCTAGTGAAAAAGGTAGGCATACCTATGAGATCTTCCCGAATGTACAAGATCGACTTCAGTGCAAGCATATAGAACTGACGCGAGCCACGGTTCAACTTCTAACTGGGCATGGTAACTTTAAGGCCAAACTACACCAATTTGGTCTAGCAGAGAATCCGCTGTGTGGGCACTGCCACACGGTGGATGATGTCAGACATGTGCTGCATGATTGTGTAAAAGTTGAGGATCTTCGTGAACAGCTGAAGTTCCACCTGGGTCTGATTGGGTGTGACTACGACCTTGTAAATGTGGTGGCGCGGAAAGAGAGTTGGGTTCTCTTCCGTGAATTTGCTCGGAGAGTCATAGTGAGACTTCAAGTGGCTGACGAAACCGAGCCACTGGCTCCGTGAGCATTCTCCCTTGCAAATGTCAGCGGAGTAGTATTCAACTACTACTGAGATACTTGGAATATGTACTCCTGGATAAGGCACGCACAGGATCATTGGCTACCTACTGGTAAGTCAGGGCCCTAATGGGGGACCTGGCCCCAGTGGATGGTCCTCAATTTATGGCAATACCTGGATGACTGATGGGTAGCAGGTGCTGAAGCATGTCCGGTAATTTGTATATGGGTATATAATGGATATATAACCAATATTAAGGAATATAATCTATATATAAAATACATGTAATGGACATATAATCAATATATAATGGCATATAAAGGACATGTAATGGAAGTATATATATATGTATATATATATATATAATGGTGTTGGTTTTGCTGGACTGTGAATGCACCTGACTGGAACCCTTACCTGCATACAGCCCCATGTGGGGATTTCAGTCTACAGGTTCCTAAGAAGCCACTATGGGTACCATAGTGGTGGAGGGGACATGTTTTCTGGATCTGGTAGCTTCAGTACGAAGGGGCCCTGGACTATACAGATCTGTAAGCAGACTCCCAATCTACCCTTAAAGGGCGCACATTTGGGAGGGGCGGAAGGCGGGTGCGTTGGCCTTCGGGCCTCCGAAAACATGTTTCCATTTTCAACGAAGTCTGATTCATCTTAGTTTTAAGTTTTGACAACTATTCAGTTTTTGCTACTAAAATAAATAATTTTTGAGAGGGATAGGAGAACCCCGAGAAAACACGCCTACTTGTGGCATCAACCTAGCACGATTCCTATCACGTGCGAAAAGCTGGGAGTGATTCCGCCGGAAATCGAACTCGGAGCATCTTGGTGGAAGGCTTATTCTCTTACCACTTAAAAAAATGTTTATGATATGCACCTGGTTAGTAGAAAATTACATACTTTTCTAGCATTATTTCGTACTTTTTAAAATGATCCTCACACGACACAAGAATGAAACTAATTGCACTTTTTTTATAATTTATTTTCTTGGGTGGATATTTTTGTTAAGTAGTTGAAAACTAAGAAATACATATTTGTTTAATCTAAACTAGAAAATTCAAACATACATACCTTTCCATTGCTAAAATAACGGACCACTGCAAATGAAGCACTCATTCATATTAACATTTTAAAGGCACACCACACAAGCTTTTTCTACTGAGCTTGACCTGATCTGGCGAAGTCGGAGAAGTCACTGTTTTAAACGAAACAACAATCGTGACAGGTTGGATGAGTTTTCTCACGGATATCGGATAGAAATCCCGCAGATAGTTTTCAAATCCAGGAAGAAAAAAGATTTAATAAAAGAGAGAAGAAAGATTATCTTGTGTTTACTGGCTACAATCGCATTCTAACTTTTCATAGGCTGCAGTCTGCACGTATTTATGACAGCGATATTGGAAGCTATTTATACATGTTGATAACTTCCCCCATTTGTGTCACAGATGCAGGAGAGCAATAAACATTCCGGCGAATAAACTGTCTGACCGAATTCAAGTATAAGCTATAGGCCATTTTAAGGGACCTCATTTTTTAAATAAACTAAGGCGGCTGTATTTCCTGAAGGATAAAATGTTTAAAAAAATTGTTAATTAGCACGCTGCAACACTGAAACACAGTTTGCGTGTCACAGTGCCAGGAATATACGAATATTAACTAACGTATTAGAGAAAATGCCGATCTGAGTGATTACATTAGTGGGGGCCATGGCCCACCTGGCCCCCCCTGTAGGCACGCCTATAAGCCTGTTCCCCCAAGAAAGATCAAGAAAGATGTTTAATTCCGAAAAACGACCCCCCCCCCCTTTTTTTTCCTCACACTATGAGCTGGATACGCCATTGTGAATGGCTATATGACAGGGTTTAATTTTTTATCCGCTAACATTACCAGAACATTTTTAAGAGTCAGGAAAAACAGGCAATTTTGCTGTAAAATTTATTGTGATATGCAGTATTAGTATTAGGTAACTAACGTTATTCCCTAACAGCAAAGACAATATCCACAGATATCATTGAAATATTCTGCATTATGAGATTTATTGCAAGAAAACAAACAATACTTTTTTCTTTTTTTTAGACAGGTGAAAAATCAGCATTTTGGCATGCATATTTGATTGAAACAGCCATTAATTTTCAAAACGACTTAATTGTTTTTTTTCTTCCCAGCGAAAAAAAGTACTGAAATATTCGCGAATTTATTTCACGACATTATAGATTTTTAACGCCGGTAATTGCAATGTTACTTCCAGACATCTCTCCAGCAATTCGCTCCCCATCTGACGCCCCCTTCCCTACTTTTCCCGTTACAGATTTGCTTAAATGTGGCCAAATAGTTTAAGTTAAGTGAAGAATCTAAAGTTAAGATGATTCTGAAAATGTATTATATTGTATTCATGGTAGTTATCACATTCGAATACAGTACAATAACATAAACTTAAGCGATTATTGTACTTATTTTATGGTACTATTGGATGAATTGGATGAAATTTAAGGAGCTAGTAGTGTACCCCTGAAATATTAATTATCCTCCTCGATAGAAGGCGTATCATGCTTTATATATATATATATATATATATATATATATATATATATATATATATTCCTGGTAAACCTACAGCCGAAGTATGGTGGCAGAATACTGACTCGTTCTGCATAGAGAATTACACCAAGAAATTTAAGGGGAAAAAAAAAGCATTGGCTCAAGTATTTATCCTCAATTATTATCTTTACATTATGTTTATATTTAATTGAAGGCATTAGACAGAACAGTCGGTAAAAAAAAACTGTACCACACGACTACGAAAGAAGATGGATTTTAATGGCAAAGTTAAGGCGTTCATCGTTTCCTTACTGCACTCAATCTTATGGATTTCAGGATTATGTACACACGAACGTATGATAGTAATTAAAATCGTCTGTTTCAACATGTGCAATTAAGATAAGATGCTGTAATAAGAGCTAGAGCACAAACTCCGCATGAACAAAAAAAATGTCGCCTAATTCATGGTAGCGCGAACTACTTCGTGTATTATCTCCCCACCCCCAAAGTCCCAAACACGCACCCTTCATCAACCTGAATACAACGCCGATTAAAGACTACACATCCAACGCGCACGCATGCAACGCGAATGCTTTATAGTGTATGTGTGTGTGCGCGCGCGCGTATGAATGTGTGTGGGTGTGTTTATATAGTTCTTTATATATTCTATAGTTTCAAGAAAAATAAAAACTAAAGTGCTCCCTTTCAACTCAGTTCCGTGCAAAAGGGAGACGTGAAAACGGCGTTGGGCGACGACGTATTATGGCTCGGCATTCGAGTGAGTTCGCGTGTGTGCGTCTTTTGCAGGAAAGGGGTAGGAGGGAGACAAAGAGAGAGAGAGAGAGAGAGAGAGATCGAGAGAGAGAGAGAGATCTAGAGAGAGAAAGGAGTTCCTTTTTTTTTTGGTTCCCCCGCATCGTGTTTTGTTACCGCGAGCGACGCCGCAGCTATAGCCATGCCCTTCTACATCGAGCACAGCTGGTTTGTCCCACAGCCAGAGTTGTTCGACATCACACTCCCCCCGCCACCCTTCTGAGCAGCCTGTCACCGCGCCCCAGGGGTGTACACGCCCACCGGGCGCGAACAAGCGAAGGAATAAAAAAAAAACACGGGAGAGGTTCTCCTCCCACCTCGTTTGAATATTCAGCGACAGCCAGGTCAGCACCCCGCCTTATCCGTCGACGTTTTGTTTCGCTCGTCCCGAGAGAAGCGGTCGGGAGATGAAATTGAAACAGCACCTCTTTCATTAGCAGCAGGGAGCCTCACTCAGCCTGTCCCATTAATATTAATCACCGATCAACTACGCAGGTTCAAGGCACATAACCCGAGACCACGCAGCGACGAAACCTCTTTAATCCGACCTCCGTGAGATTTTCATTATTCCATTCTTCTGTGTCCGTATTTGTTTTTAGAGGGATTTTTTTTTTCCACCCTTTCCTTATTCCGGGAAACCTATTGCATTGATTAATAACAATTAACAATTATTACGTACTACATAGACCCGCAATAACTTTGTAACGACACACTTGAGATACACCTGTTTCACTAGCGTAATTTTACCATAATTTTTTCTGACGCACCTGCTTACAGAGTGGGTCATAGATCAGACACGGACATATGTAATTCTGCGCGTTCATCGAACGGCAACCGGGGGTCACTAAAAACGCCAAGTCACAGGTTGATAATTAAAAATACTTCGTTTAATTTTTGAAGTTATACTACTTTAGGCAAGTCATGAAAAAAATGATGAGAGTCAATTTTTACGATGCGCGCGCAGCATGCAATAAAAAATGAGAAAAAAAATGCTACGTACAGAATAATAATTATATATGTCCATACTAATCCATATAATTGAAAACATTTATTTATTGTGAATATTAGTGATGTAAATTGTGTTTATTAACTTTTTCAAGTGTGCTTATATAAGAGAAGTTATGTTCCCATATGTATAGTTTATTTGAATTATAAATTATTACATTATACCTTAATAAATTATTAAAAACAATAAACTAAGTAAAATTCAGCATATTAATTTTTTCATGATTAATTAAATGTTAACTCGATTATTTTACTAAATGAAAGAATGAATTTTATTGAATCTGAGTATTTATTTATTTATTTTAAATTTGATTCAATTTATAATTTACTAAAATTATTTACAATATCACTCCACTCATTTTATTATTTTATTTCTATTCATTATTTGCATGCAAAAGTAAAGTAAAGTTTTTACTATGCTAAGTAACGCGCGTACTTAGTACACGCATCCATTTATTTTTATGTTTGTAATCTTAATATAATTTTGTTACTATTTAGTAAACTTAAAAATTATGTACACACACACACGGTAGATATTGTTTATCATAGCGGGAAATCGTGAAATTCACAAAACACCACTCATATGTGTCATTACTGGAATTATTGTTTGCTAAAAACAAAATAGTATTATTATCACAGTCATTTCAATTGCCAACCAACTAAATAAATTATTTTGGTGGTAAGTTTAACATATCTGACAAGAGTGAAATGTTACCCACGTGGAATATATTATTATTTAGGTTTGTTTCCTTATTCCAGTCCTCATGTGCTCAGAGGATTGTTCTCGCTTGCTGTGGCCGGCTAGTCGGCTCATAACGAGTGGTTGTGAGTCCTTCGTAATCTCGAATGTCCCTCCGTCTTCGCTGTACGGAACGGGTTAATCATTAGGAATGCACTACAAACACCAGGAAAGGAATGCATCTATACATTATCTAGCGGATGAGGGCGGAAGTAGTGTAACTGCTGCGAAGTTGTGAATCTTTTTGGATGAACTTAAGCTATTGGTTGAGGTTTGGTCGTCAACACAATTCAGCATGTGAGATAAAAAAAAAAAACACTTTTCTAGGTGGTAGACCTGCTATCTAATTATCTGAAGATAAATTGTCTCGCCCGTACAAGTTTAGTCTGTTTTTTTAAATTTTTTGTTTTGCTATTTATACCAGTGTGAAACATCAAACACGCGCCGCGAGTTAAAATAGTGCCCGACATGGCAGCCTTATTTCTATTGTTTTTAAGAAGTGGTGTTTGTTCCTGAATTACCAGCCCATCAGAACTTTTTTTAAGTCAATCATCTGTACAAGCAGGCATAACTAATTTACACAAATAATAAATTCATAGATTTATACCAAATTTGGTTAGAATGGGGAAGGGGAATAAAGTCACTTGAGGTATCGTTATTTTTGTAAAAAAAAAAGTTTATTTAACGTAATTTAAATACGAAACTGTTATTCTGATGCTTAATATATTCTCTATTTAATTTTAGTGCATACGTGTGTTTGTTTGTGAGTTTATGATATATTGTTTCTTTGTTTTGAACAACTTTCATTATACGTTCTTCGAGTGGTTCTTGCTTTCATTATGCATGGTAAATCAACTGTTCTGGAATATTTGGTTGCCTGAATGTCGGGCTCGCGAATATATTTTCACTTTTATACCCAGAGCACCAGAGCGTATGGTACAATGACTATACACACCTAACAAATTGTATTGGTTTATTTTAAAAATGTTGAAGATGTTTTTCTGAAAACTTGTTAACGAAAGAGAATAAATAATGTTGATTTTAATTTGTTTACCGTCGCCGGAGCAATATTTTCGTGCTTGTGGATGATAGCACAATTGCGAGACTATACCTACTACAACACACTGTTCTGGCAGAAGTGGTGATTGAAATACGATGTCACCACGACCAGGCTGTCAGCAAACCTTCACCAATGAGCTACCACAGTTGATTACAAAATGTAATGAGCGTCACCGTCAGCTGAAGTTGATTACGGAAAAGAGGAAACGAACGGGTAAATCAGCAAAACACGCGAAATATTTCCCAATAGAACGGTCGTGTGCAAACAAAAACGTTTTCTCTTTGTATTATTATTGTTGTTGTTTACATGCAACGAAAATCGAAGCTCAAGTTTGCACTGTAATATACATGTTAATGTACGATATGTACTTTTCATATAATTGTTATAATTAATTAATATCTTTAAACGAGCAATTCTTGGATACCTATATGTATATACATTTTAGTGAAATTTAGTATGCAGGAGGTTTCGGGGGCGATAAATCGATCTAGCTAGGATTCATTTTTAGAAAATGTCGTTTTATCCGTGTTTTCAATAATTATTGTATATATATAATCTGAATCTCGGAAACTGCTCCAACGATTTTCATGAAATTTAGTATGCAGGGGCTTTCGGAGGCGATAAATCATTCTAGCTAGGATTCATTTTTAGAAAATGTCGTTTTATTCGTGTTTTCAATTATCAACTTTATCGATAATCATACCATTTTTTTTTAAGTGTTGTTAAGCCAATGAGTGTTTGGTTTGAGGTTAGACCAAGAAAATCAATTGTTTACTTATATTATTTGTGTCTTTTTAACTCATGTGTTCACTTAAAAATGCCTAAACGATCTTTGAAAAAAAAAAACGCTTATAACAAATCTAACATCAAGAAGCCGCAACTCGCCTCAAGAACACCTTGAAGTACATCGTCATCAAACTGGTTAGGTTTCTCAAACTTCACACAGTGAAGACTCATTTCAAGAAAACCTTTAAGAAAATAATCAGGTTTCCGCTCGTCCCACACGTGCTGCTAAAGTAAGATGCTTGCAAAACTTGACTAACATTATACGAGCAGAAAGGTCTTATGATTTAGATGTTTCACGAGAGCGTACGTCACAACGTGTGGCCGCTGAAAATGACGAACAACGAGAGCAACGTCTGCGAGATTTGCGGCAGCGTGCGGCACAACGTGTAGCTATTGAAAATGACGAACAACGAGATTACCGATTAGAAGAACAAAGACGTCGAGACGGAAGACGTCGTCGTAGGAATTTAGAAATTAAGAATTATTTATCGACTTATAAATGAGCCGTTACTGCACCTGTGCAATATCACGCCTTAGAACCATTTGGAATTTTGTGTATCCATTGTGGTGCATTGCATTTCCCTCAGGAACGCGTTTCTAATCGTATAAATAGAAATTATTTTGGTAACTGTTGTTTGCATGGACGAATTTTAATGGAGCAACCAAAATTTTCAAATGAATTAGTACGTCTCTTTTTAAACCGTCACCCACATTCCGAAGAATTTCGGAAAAAAATAAGAAAGATAAACGCATCTTTCGCTCTAGCATCCTTCAATGTAGAAGATGACAGGACAATAAATAGCCATGGCATTTATAGTTTTATTGTTAGCGGACAAGTATATCATAAAATGAATATGACAGCTCACCTGACGCAAAATGATGTTGGTGTCTTTGAACGGCCACTGTACGGGCAACTATACTTTTTAGACCCTGATGAAGCCGTTAATGAAAGAGTTAACCATCCACTTAATTCTGGAATTACTACCTCAATGATGAAGTTATTGGAGTTCATCATTCGAGCGCAAAATTGTTATGTACAGGGATATATAATGATGCGAGAAGTAGAGGACGAAATGAATTGGTTAACTTCTGCACAAGGATTACCCCCACCATACGTAAAGCTTTTATTTAGACTTCCAGATCAAGCTGATCGCAGAAGGTTTAATATACCGGCATGTAATATGGTTTGTGCAGTTTTTACACTAAATGCTGATGAAAGTTTTCCAGAAAATGAAATGATTGTTCACCAGCGCAATAAAAACATTGTCTCTTTAAATAATGTGGATAAGCGAGTCGAGCCATTTACTTACCCATTATTTCACCCAGCCGACACGGATGATTTTAGCAGAAAAAAAAAACAAACACCGGTTCTAACAATTAATTATGGTAGGTGTTAACTTTTGTGACATGAATTCATCAGTTTGTATTCGCTCCTATCCGAGCATGTTTGCAATAATAATTTAAACAATTTAAAGTCATGTTGGCTGCAAATAAAGTGTGTATATGCATACACATTTAACTAAAAGTATAGTAAAATATGATGTAGACTGTTTTTCTTAGAGTGCAAATTGGAGTAAAGCGTAAACGAAATTTGTGCAGAAACACGTTCATGGTTTCATGTTTGTCAAAAGGAACTTATTAAAAACGCGTACAGTTCGCACTAAAAGTAGCAGTATTTTGTATGCCCATGTTTCAATACAGAACATGGGAAGTTACTTTTCACAAACTCTTGATTTTTTTCCCTTTATATCTATCTCTATCTATTTTTCTCACCTCCCTCCTCCCCTTCAGAAAACCGAATATATTCTACATTAATTGCGATCACAAAGATGGTATATCTTTCAAACACCTCCGCTCAAACTCCTCATATTCCTTCCTTTATTTGCCGTTGGTACTGACAAGAATTTACAATAATAAAAAATAGTTACATGAGGAGGAGTAATTGTTTTAATTTATGTTTATTTGGGCAGTTATCGGATGTTATTACTTTAGATGATATTAACGTTCACACCTTTTTTCCGGGGGGCTTAAATGTTGAGGCGGGATTTGAACAAATGCTTCACGGCTCCAAAGCGTGAAGTCGATGGCGTCGACCACTGCATGTGTGAATCATGTACGCCGGCGCAGTAAGTAATTAAATGGAGCTCGTGTAGCTCGGCGAGCCATCTGCCGGGAGGTAGCGAGAGTTAGAGGGTGCGGAGCAGGGCGAAGGGTATTAGAGGGCTTTGTGAGTCTCAGCTATAGACGGGAGGGGCGAAAACTGTAAACCAGCCAGCCTCCACTTTGTTGGTATCTGCCCCTCTCCCCACGTCTGCTTGACTTGTCTGCTCTGCGGGGAAGGGGATGAGGATTACAGACGCGAAGGCAGGGCGGTTGCGTGGGGGAAGGGGGTTGAGCTGGCTTCGGGGCGGCTTCCACCGGCGACGGCGTGAGGTTTGACAACCTGCAGATTTGTCGCGCTCACACACGCCTTCCCCCCTCCGATCTACTTGGCTCGCCTTTCTCACTCTCACGCCCGTGCTGCATGTACCGTGCACCGATTAAAGTCTCACGTGGTCTGGGTTGCATTATAAACTAGAATTAAATACAGGTCTCACGACTACCACGACTAGCCGTCAGGACTGAGTAGAGACCGCGAGAATTAAAAAATACCTACAAAAACTTCGTTGTTTGGAATTACATAGCTACGGATATATGAGGAATAGTGTTTAATTTTCGTTTATTTGGAACAAAATATATTTAGTTTTGTTGGAGCTCTTTATTTTACAAAGTATTTGTATGAGCTTCTTTAAATAATTGTTAATTATAGTTTAACACAGTTTACAGTTAGATTTTTTAATTTGTCATTTGAGAACTGGGACGACCTATGACATAAACATTCTAAACAATGTGCTAAGTGCATACTGAGGGCTGACGTACTTTTTTATTTTTCTGACACCATGGATCGGTTGCTGTGCAGCTGGCGTGCGCACTCTACCCGATATTCCTTCCAGGGTTGAGTGACGCTTTGGGTGACCGCTACCATGCCGAGCTTCGCGGCGTCCATTTTGTAGTGAATTAGGCAAACGCCTGTTCCCTGCGAATCCCCACGCCGTGCCATTGTTCGCCGGTTTATACACACAGCACGTCTCTTTGTTTGGCCGCGGTTATTTTCCAGGAGGAAAAAAAAATGTATTCGGCTGGTAACTTACATTAAAAAAAAAAAAACTATCATTTCGACACTAACCACACCGAAAAGTAGACAAAGTGAGAAGCCCAGTCAGATCGTTCTATTGGCTGCGTGTTTACAAACACACCTTCTAGGCCATATAATTAATTGCTAGTTAATGCTTCGATAGAAGCACGAAGAATGACCTTGCAAAATCAAAATACAAGATCTTCATCGTCTTTTGTTTCTCGCTGAGGACCTACGAACAAGGAATCTTTTTTATCGTAAAGGCAAACAGATGAATAAAAGTATTCAGTTGTTGCATTGACGTAGAATAATTGAGGAGATTTTGTAAATTTAAATTTCTTTGAAATGAAGCAAAGTAAAAGAATATTTATCTACCCAACTATTAAAATCCTAGTCACACACGTAAGTTTGTTATAATTATAAATTTATTACCTATCTACTCCTGTCTTTTTATTATTTGTTGTTTTGCACTTGATTTAGCATAAACTGATTCTAGAGTTGATTAGAAAGAAAGTGGTTTTAGAGCTACCATGCTACTGATGGTGAACAATAGTTATCGGCGTTTCACTTCACAGATTCGTGAGTTCATAATTAACGGTGTTACAAGTAGCTCAAATTTGTCATTGAAATTATGGCTCAGGAAACATGAAATAATATGACAATAACTACTGACTGAGTTTTTCAGGTATCTAAAGAACTTAAATTAATAAAAATAATGAAATGCCGTTTACTAAGAAATTAAGTATTAAATGATTTCCCCCTTTTTAGAAACGTACATTAAATACGCAATTACGCGTTTGAATAAGTCCGAAAATCAAAAAGCTATTCAAATCAAACAAATTACGAAAACTGGCCACAAAATTTAAGTAGTTTCATTTATATGCATGTCACACATTTTATAGGTAACATGCGCGCACTACCGAATAACGCATTTAATATTTCACTTTAAAATTTGTAATATCTAATAAATGTTACATGACTATTTAAATGTTTTAAAATGAAATTACCACGTGAATGGTTTCTTTCATAATATTCTTGATGGAAAATTCCTTCAATGATTTTCTATGTTTTTGTACGTGACTTTGACTGAATGCCAGATTACATTAAAAAAAAAAAAAGCTTTGCTAATAAACACACTTTGGCTGTCAGCAAGAACTTCGTATTACGCATATTTACAGAACACGTTTATTTACGATCAGCAAGCGCATTTTCCTTTTTGATACCAGTTGACAAAAATATCAACTGAGTTTTCATTTCAAATTGATATTCCAACAAAGCTGCGCGAAGTCGGTACAGCGATGCCAGCGTTCGCCTGGCATAGGGGTTGGGAGGCGAATATCAGGCATGTCCTGGCATATTCAAAACGCGCCAACGTTAGTCCTTCATTTCCCATCGTTCTCCCTCGCGTTTGAGATTCAGACTCGATTGCTGCAACCGCTATGCGAAAGCCTGGACTCGACTGCGCAGCGGTCATGAGATATCCATTTTCTTTCTTTGTCTCTCGCCTTCTCACTCCACAAGGAGCCGGTAATTTGGCCCGGCTCGGCACGGTCAGGTCTCGCCGCGCGCTGTTGATAATCACGTCTTATTGTGACGTAGTGACGCGATGTGACACCTCCCCCCCTCCCCCGCTTTCAAAACCATGCGCACTTATTCCTCTTTTTTTTTGTAGTTTCCTTGTTTTTCCTTCATTCTTGTTTCCTGTTAGGTAAGAACGATTCCAAGGTGGTATTCTCTGTGGCTGGGCATGTAGTTCACCTCATTAATTACACTTCATATCGCTTCAACAAACATGCCGCCCACAAGGGTTTTTACGGTCTTCCGTCGCTCAAGTGATCAAAAACAATGAACTGCAAACCTCTTTCGGATATGGCACTTGTAAATTCTTTTGTTTGATGGTAAATTATACCTTGTCTCTATTTTCCACTCTTGTGCATGTTCGATCAGGAACATTATTTATGGCAAAAATCAGATAAAAAAGAACTTGTTTTCAGTAGGAGAAAAATTAAGGGTTGGGGGGGGGGGGGGGGAGGGTTTACTCCAGCGTTGGAATATGACCAGTAATTTATCAACCTTGCTTATTTATAGACAACCCAAGCGATTTGGCGAACACAAATAAGCTGAGCGAATGAAGTAGGGCGTAATTCGTGTTTTCGTGTGAAAGCATAAATAAGTGGCACTGCAAAACCTGAGATGTCACAACCCGGTGGCCATAATTTCTGCGTGAAGTTATTCACAAATTGCAGAAGCGTAGTTTTGTGGGATACAGGAGTCATGCCAGATGTCCAGGAAAGATTAACTTCCCCAAAAAAATAATTTTCTCAGTAAATTATTGCACAACCATTAAAAAAAAAATCTTTGTTGCTTTATGAACTTTTATTTTAAGTATTGCTTTGCTTTTTTCCCCTTCTACCTCTTGTTTATTCAACTCTCAAAATGTCAAAAATAGCAATGCCTTGAGCGGATTCCTTCTCACATGTGCACATACCAAAACTTACCCAATCATGGAACTGATTTTCCTAATTTCCTGCTGTTAGTGCGATTGAATGGACGTCATTTTATAACGATGACTTCTATAACTACCATATGTAGTTTTGCAGGGCCGCAACTAAGGGGGGGGGGGGGGGGGCAAGCGGGGCATACGCCCCGGGCGCAAAGCTGCTGTGGGGGCGCCGAAATCGCTTGCATTGTAATTCCTACTACAACTGGTAACTGGTAAAAAGTTTTTTTTACTTGTATGCCAGGAATGTCTAATCTGATTTACAATACAACGTCTCAACATATTTATTTTAAAATACTTTGAGAAAAATGTTAAGTTCATCATCAACATAAAAAATTGTAAAGGGAGAAGTTAGAAAGTTTTAATGCGTCCTCTATACGAATACAGTACAATGTTGTCAGAGAGGGTGGTACCACTGGCTGTGAGGAAGCAGTGGCGATGGAATAGTGAATGCCTTAAAATATATATTGGCTCTTTGTGCATAACGTATAAGTAACATGTCCCCGATTTTGTCAAAATGATTTTTGACTTTTTAAAAATGTTATTTGCGTTTTGTGTTCTGTCGTCTTTGAAACTTATATATTACCGAATACAATAATTTACCAAATTATCTATCGCTATGTTAGTTTAACAACATAAGCATGGCGAATACATAAATTACGTTATTAGTTAATATACGCTATATGTTTATAGTTGAGATAAAATATATTTGCTGGATAAGTTGCGATATTCAATCTGGGTAGCGTAAAATAGAATTTATATTATTTTAAAAATTAAGCATGGTGTAACTTGATCAGATAGTCTATGCTAGTATGCGAATTTGATTGTTAATTTATAATATTTAGTTTATGTTTTAATGGACTCATGCCGTACGGCTGTACACTATTCACGATAAGGTGATACTTTTTTTTGTCTACAGGTGCTGCAAGAGGCGTTAAGACTTTGAAAGATTAATATTCTTATAAAACCAGCCTAATAATTACTCATACTTTATAAGATAGTCTGGTGCTATGCTAATCTGAATTTATTTATTTTATTACGTTATAACATTCAGCTATGAAGACTGAATGTTCGTTGCAGCACCTGTCAAAACGTATTTTACTTTATGACTTGCTAAAACCTACGTTACCATGCGATAAATAATTTGTAGAAAGGCCATGGATTCGAAAATCAAACACAGCTCAATTATGTCTATTTTTCGAAAGAAAACTGTAGGTGATTTTTCAATAAATTAAAATTTTTCTGAATACTATCACCTTTACTTTTATATTTAACTGTGTAAATAATTACAGACTTAATTTGCAGAACATAGTTAAATATTGTTTTGTTTTATTGTTATACAAATATGATGCAATAAAATCTACGGAAACGTGCTGAAAATAAAGTAATTTTTCCACGTGCACTATATTCGAGCGATCATACATTCTCTCATCGATTTATCGAAAATACTAATGATAAAGCTGTTCGATTTAAAGAGTTTTTATAGTGCTACCAAAAAATTATCTTGCATGGATGCATATGAGGAGTAATTTGTCTCGAAGGGATGACGCAACAAAAATAATTCGAACGTAGCTTCTGCACCTGGCTTCGTATTAATTAATTTCTGGCTAAGATCGCTCGTGTCCCAGAGCTACACTCACGCGGTGGCAATGGCAACCTTCACCATGTTAGTTGGCACTCCTCTCGGTAGATGGCAGTCGTGAACCGCAAAATCACAGCAGCTCGCTACAACATTTTTTGCATGAGGTTTTATTTTATCAGCTTATTTCACAAGACAGTTTCGACTTATAAAAACGATTTATATAGGTTCAAAAAGGGGGAGGGGTGTAGGAACTGTCCCTCTAACAAAATGGGAACAAACTAAAAAAGGGAGCCAAAGGCTGTAGCTAAATAATATTTATTAATACTTTCACAAACTGTTATTAAAATTTATTTTTAGTAACTGTTGATCTTCCATTTGTTATTCTTTCTTATTGTATGGGACCATGGACCGTCCTCCCCTATGAAAGTTGTTGAATTATTAAAAATGCTTTCCTTTCGGTTTAGAGCTGGATACGCCGTTGTTTTTATTTATTTATTTATTTATTTAGTGCCAAACAACATACGAACGTCGTAACAAAACCAAAACAAAAACAATTATAAAGAAACACAAAAAAAAAAAAAGGAAACCTACAAAACAACTGTAAAGGCCTGATGCTTATAACCAGTCAGCCACAATCACGTCATACAACATATACCTATACCATTGAATATATATAACTTATAGAAGTCGCGAGGGGATAGGATTTATTATTCCAATTTTCGGATCCAAAACTGAGGTAGTTGTTAGCTCCGCCGCTAGACAGCTCTTCTTTCCACAAGAGGGTACTCGTAGTTACCAGCTTCCACGCCAGAGCGCTGTAGCGTCGCTTTTTTCAAGGTCGTGCGCGTAATTCTCTGTTTCACTCTATCGAGAGGCGGTGCCCTTTGTTGAAATCCGAGCGCTTAGATACCGGCGGGCGCAACTGAATTGGACGAGTACGGCCACCGAAAAAAAAAAAAAAAAAGTGCGGTTAAAAGATGCCAACATCAAAAATTAAGTTTTAATAATAAGAAAACTACAGAAAGTTCTTAAAGCGTATCAGATTGGAATGTACAGTATAGTGTACATTCCCACTGACATTCGTAGTTCAGAATTTATAAAATGTTGTGTTAACGGAGTGGCACATTGAGTAAAATGGCAAAACATAATTTGGAATAATTCTTGACAACGTTGAATGATTTTGGTAGCTATGAAACAACTATGGCTGCGATGACTGTTCAAACGCGTGCACGTGTTGTTATTAGTAACTAAAACTAATGGTATGATGTCATACTTTGTGGCTATGCAGTTTATAATTTTTTTAACATAAGATGAAGCATTTTTACACAATGTTTTGGTTGTTTCGTAATTCAAAATAAATAATCTTAAACGTTATATGGTGAATATTCCCAGTAGCGAATGACCACAAAAAAAAAATCAATTTTACCAACATAGATCTGAAAAGTTAACGATTTACTATGTTAAGTTGCTTATAAATAACGCACATTTCCCGGATCTCCAAAGAAAATAAGAGTGTTTGTTATAGCATTGAGGTTAGATACACAAGTTAAGCCCGGGCTACATTCGCAATAGCAAGCAAACAGCACAGACGCACAGAAGTTCAACATACACTATTAGATATGAGCTGCCACATTGGCAAATAGCACGCGCACAGAAAAATAGCACAGGATCGGCGCACAGAATGTTCATTAACTTTTAACTTTTAGGTTATTTTCTGTGCGCGACCATGGTGGTAGCCAATCAGCAAACAGTTTAAGTACTACTCGAGTGGGCTTATAAAAGAACAATTGTCACGAAAGTATTGGTGCTCTTGACTTGAGTAGTTTGTTATTGTTTTCAAACACGCGATAACATAAAAATGGAAGGCACATTTGATAGCTTTTTGATAGTTGTAATAGAAAGTAAAAATATTTTGTATGACAGGGGATCGCAGGATAAAAAAATGAAGAAGCTAAATTAAATGCTTGGAAGTCTGTGTCTGAATGTGTTAAAGAAGCCGGATTTGAAATAAACAGTGATATATATTTTTGAATGCTCATTGTGTTTTGTACGTTAACTTTGAAATATTTAAAATATTTCTGGGTTTAACGAAAACCGTACCACAATAACAACACACGAATCTAAACAAACGTCACGTATGCCAACTTCAGTGACCAAAATTGTGAACGGGAGTTTTACATTTAAAAAACTTTTTTGAATGCTTCCGGTATTATTTTGTGTTGTGTTGTGCGTGAATGTAGCATCAAGCTCTGTGCTATCTCTGTGCGTGTGTGCTATCTGTGTGCTGTTTGCGTGCTATTGCGAATGTATCCCGGCCTTTATGCTCGTAAAAACGATGCGCAAGTATTTTGAATACAAATATATTTTCTTTTAATAACCCAAAGGTAAATATTATTTCCATGAAATATAATACAATTCTTTAAACACAGACAACATATAAGAGCTATTTTTTGTTTATTATTCCATCTGGCGTGATAAATATTATATTTTAAAAACTGTTTGTGGATTTTTAATATAAAATAAATATTTATTTATGACATCAATTTAAGTTGTTCAAAAAATTCACTTTGGTATGAATTAAACCAAATTCATGTTATCCAGGGCACAAAATTAGAAACTACCAAAAAAGATTATTTACATTGCTGTTTTGTGTAAATCTGTGCACGGACTTAGTAAGTGACATATTTATAATTCCTCATTTTAGCAACCCATTTTAACACAAGAGAAAAATGATTTTATACTAAAAAATTATTATTTTAAACCATTAATTAGCAGGAAACATGTATGAATAATCTATTTAAATTTGCATTTGAACAGTGAATATTATTTTGCAATAATACATATTTTTATCTTCGTATATTACTGATGAAAAGTTTGTATTTCCATCTAATCAGAAGTATTATGACACAGTTAATTAAATTGCTTTACAAGTTTTTATTCACATGAAAATCATTAAAAATTGGTTGGGAAGTTATATAAATATACAAAAACAAATCATTATACATACAATTTTATTATCTTAGTGGATTTAAATTAATGGTGTCCCAGTGACTACTGCGAAGAAAAAAGTCTTGCGAAAGGTTTCCTCGTAATTGAAATTCGTCAAAAAAAACTATCTCTCATTTTTGGTGACATTTCTGACAAGTGGTACGATGAAATTTGAGACTGGCAAATGAATGTTGTGAAGCAATAAACAAAATATCACATTCGTGAACTACAAATGCATAATTGTTTTTATTTTATAATAAAAGTGTATCTAATAACCCGTGGCTTTGCTCACGTAATTTCCGGGTATTGCTGATATTCTACCATTTTAAGAAAATATGTATTAAATTTCAAAGATTTTTGAAGAATTATACACAAAGAACTGTCAAGTATAGAACATATTTAATAAATAAAAATATTTTTACGACTTATTTTTAATTGGTTTAGCGTAAGTCTATTTTAACTTTTATTTAAAATTAAGTACCTACCTTATTTTCTATCTCCCGGTTTAGTGACTTTGAGAATATATTTTTCCTTGATGAAATCTTAACTCTTTTCCATCTGACGAAGAAGCCAATTAAAAAATAAACTAAGACTCGCGCACTTATTGTATGTTAAGACTGCCATCGTTTTAAATTACTGCAATTTTTTTAGTTATAGTCATGCTTAGTATAATAACATAATATGCCTTATTACGCAAACATTTCAGTATTCATGAAACCAATGCATTTTTATTTGAAATGTAGAGCAGTTACCAAATTTCATCTCGCATATTGATCTTTTGGTATGGCTAGTATTACTTCAACTAATTTGTTGAATTTTCACTGATGCACTGTTTTCCCTTTTCTATGTGATTTAGAAAATATAGCAATATACGTAAACCAATTAAACCAAAATCATCCTGAATTTTTTTTACCGAAAAAAGTTAATTACAAAAAATTTTAATGTGCGTATTTTAATATTGAATTTATATATATATCTTGCCAATACTGATTTAGTGGGTTACATTTTTTTTTATTTTTAAAAATAATATCTACCCCTTTTACTACTTAATAGATAAGGTTGAATAAGAGAAGGTTGTTTAAGGTATGTTGATTTTCCTTGCCAATATCTAAAAGTAAATTTGTACAAACGCGAAATATAGTTTAAATAAGTATTTTACTTTTAAAATAAAACCATATTTTGAACGTAACACTGACTATTGGCCCAATACAAAGTTTTAATAGCTAATTTTCACTTCACTCGGGTACAGAATCCCATCATTCAGTGATTTCCGTGGCTAGCTTCTTTTGGGATTTCATCATTCTCAAACGACGGTAAGGGAAGCTCCTCTTCAAGGTCGCCTAACGATGCTGATAAGACCTGCCGGGTAATTTGAATCGTTGGTCTGGGATTTTCGAGGGGGGTGGGGGAAGTGAAGGATGATGTCACGACTGGCTGGTTAACCTAGTTCTGCCAAATACCGCCAGGGGCGTATACGGCCGATACCCAGCGATGAAAGCGATCGCAGCGGCGGAGCTTGGAACTACAACAATTCTTCTGAGAAACCGGGCAGAAAATTTAACCTGGGCTCGCGACTTCTATACATTATATATATTCAATGCCTATACCTATGTAGTTAATATTGATATTATTTTGGTCGTTATTGTTGTCTTTTATACGTTGAATCCGGAAAATGACAATATTATTATAAAAGAGAATTTCAAAAATTGAAATACCTTAAAATTTTCAGCCGGAAAAATAAAATTTAGAATAGAACAATCATCTGTTTGGGATTGTTCGTGTATATATTTTACCTTGATGAAATCACACCTCCTTTTCACGAGGAAGACAATTAAAAAAATTGTTAAACACGCGCCTATTTCATTTTAACTATGTTTCTGCCATCGTTTACACTAAACTATCATTTACTATGGTTAAATATATGCTTAGATTATTTAAATAATATCATCTTTTTACAATTGAGGCGTGCTCCATGCCTCAATTCTCTCGAGACGTTCTATTTATTTTATTCATTTGTCACCTTTCATAAATTTATAATTTATTTATAACTCTTCTAAGTTAATTAAATTATTTTTTTTTTTTGCAACGGAACTTTTGTTGTGTCTGGGTCTACCAATAAATTTTTCCACTCAGCTGTCAGCGTACCGAAACAATCGGCCGCAGATGCGAATACCAAAATAACTATAATAAACTATATTTATATTAAGTTTTATTTTATATTACAAATACTTATTTAATATATTTCATAACCATTTTATTTTTTAAATAATATTAACCCCGTTACCACTTGAGAAGTGATATTTCGGAGAACGTTAAATAGGAGAAGTTAGCTGAAGGTATATCATAAATTAAGTTTGTTTTGAACAGAACATATAATATTTTTTAATGTTAAAACCATATTTACGATATTTTACCTCTAAAAAATTAAGTAATACGTCAGCATATTGTAAAATAAAAAGTTGGTAGATGCATGTTTATAAATCATACCACATAACTTACATTCCGCTTAATTAGCTTCAGAGATACAACTTGTATTATAAAAAAATAATTGACAGCCTTTCACCTCTTTTACGGTGGAATATAGAAAAACGATAACGATTAAAACATATATAATTATAATTTTGTGCGTCAACCTTTTCATCTTAATTTTCTTGGATATGATATATATATATATATATATATATATATATATATATATATATATATATATAACAAAGTCGGGTTAGTTACACCATTTATAACTCAAGAACGGCTGGACCGATTTTAAATATCTCTGATTTCTTGGATTCATCTCCGCTCCGAATAGCAGAATTACTATTAAAATATTGATAAAATTCATTAATTTTTAAATAAATTAAGTTTGGAACTCCACCATATTCCGTAATTGACACGCAGGTTGGCCATAGACATACAAAGTTATAGGCGTACAAACTGTGAGTGTTATTTCTCTATGTCCGCCACGCAATGGCCGCGAAGTTATTCTAACGAATAAAGTAGAGAGAGTAAGAAAAACTAAAGCTCTAAACCGTTTGTCGCCGCCATGTATGGGACAATAATTGTTTTTACCTATTTTGTGATTTGTTTACGTTTATAATTAAAATTAATTAAAATGAATTACCCAACGACATTAAAACTACAGCATTGCCACAGAAAAATAAAATGAAAAAGATTAACAAGAGAATGTATGAGAAACTCTCGGAACATTCCAGTGCCGCTGCCTGTCAGTATATAAGCGAAAATGTAAATTTTTTTGTTTCATGTTTATGATTTGTTTTGAAAAAAGCATAAAAGGTTACCGGTCATTTATTTTCTTTATTGCGAGTGTTATTAATAAATCTTATTGTGCTAGTATTACTATAAAATATAACGTGTCCCCATTTCACTGCTTATGGGGTCGAATATGAAAAAATAGTAAAAGTACTCTACGTAATTAATTATTAACGTTATTTAAACTAAGATTCTTACATCCAGTTTGTCCGCTATGGAGATATGAATTTTTTATGGTAAAACAAAACTTACTCCCTTTTGACACCCTTAAAAGACAATTCAATTTCAATTCAAGAGTTTTTATTTGTATATAGTACACTTTACATTGTTTTGTACAATACTTATTGACATGTCAGCACTCTGTGCTCTTTTGCCAAAATTTACATTTGTTGCATTATATTTATATTACATGGATAGGAAAAACAATAAAAATACAATTTATTAGAAGGAAAATTAAAAAAAAACCTTCTTGCAGTGTCCTGGGTGCTTGTTAGCCCAATGTCTTTTTCAGCGCTATATTTAATATTAATATATTTACACTTACATCATTACATTGTGTTTTAGTCACATTCGTACTTAACTTGAAATTACACTATACAAAATAATTATTTTACACATTAGATGAGAATTTACAATATTTGGCTATTTGCGTAACAACTATGAACTATTTTCGACATAAAATGAGAATTCACTTCGAGCACTAATGGTACCGCCTTAACTTCGCCACCAATAAAGACGATAAACAAACAAACAAACAAACAAACTATGGTTGGTGTCCATTTTTCTACGCGCACTGGCACTGTGGGTGGTGTACATTGTTGGCGGGTTTCTGCCCTGTCACGGTGGTCTGCCTGGGTGATAGTCTATTATTAATTCGTGGGGGTATGGGCGTGTAACGTCGTGGATTCCTATGTTTTGTGTGAGTGTGGACGGGTGTTGTATGTACTGCTCTGCGAAAGAAGTTGTCTGCATATTGTATTACAAGTTCTCTGGGTGATGGCGTGTCTGCGAGGGCATGTAGCTGTAGATTGGTTACGTATTTGTATTTCCCGAGTGTTGATATGAGTAATTTGTTGAAGCATGTTTTTAGTTGGTGGAAGCGGACGTTGGGTACATGGGGGAAGATTACAGATGAATACAACAAAATAGGTACGATGTACGCCTTGGAGAGGCGCACTCTGTCCTTGGCTGGCAGGGGGCTGTGGGGGTGGAGAAGGGTGGAGAGCGAGTTGTATGCGTGGTAGGCCCGGGCAGTGGCAGACGAGAAGTGCGGTGAGAAACGCAGTATGCGATCCAGTGGGGGACCCAAAAATAACCGGAATCGTAATGTTGCGCACCATGTACATACTTGTAGCGCCAGTTTTTCGTCGCTAGGGAGTCGTTGTAGGACCACTCCTGAGTCAGTCTGCCAGATGGAGTCACCAGAAATGACGAGTGTGGTTTCTCTGGCAGTTCTGTAAGTGTCTCTTCAATACATTCGTGACAAGAAAAAAAAAAGGCTTATTCTTACGAACAACGTGCGGCTGAGAAGTTTCCGCTGCGTTCTTGCCGAGTGAAAAACTAAACAAAAAAACCACACAATTAAACTATCTTTTTTTCGCGTTTCTAGTGTACTAATGACACTCACACACACAGAACTGTCAGAGATATCACACTCGTAGTTTCGGGTGACTCCAGTTGGCAGACAGACTCAGGAGAGGTCCTACAACGAATCCTTAGAGGTGAAAACTGGTGCTACAAGTACATGATGCGCATTATGATTCCGGTAATTTTTGGGCCCCACTTCGTAATTATGTCGATACGGGGATGCTGTTGTACTGGTAGAACTGTACAGAGTACTGATACTTGGATTATTATTGTTTTTATATATTTAAAATCCTCGTCTTACCGTCTACAATTTTTTAAAAATAATTTTAAATTCCACACAATTTGATTTGTTTATTTTTTTCATTTTTGTTTGTTGTATAAACCACTACGGTATGCTCTCTATACAAACATATTTATTTAATTTGTTTTGAGACCCGGTAGTTTTTATCATTGTTTCAAATTGGCATAATGTGATTGAATGTCACTTCGGCGGTACGGCGTTTTAAAGTTTGGTATGCTTGAACCATTGATCTCTAGGCTCGTTTTACTATGGAAATTCTAACATTGTAAAAAGTTCCGTGGTCCAGCGCATAAAGATTACCCGTCACCAAACGACGGCGCTGATATTTGGACCGAAAGTGTTAATATTCCACCGTTGACGTAAGATCTGTATTGTCAACGACGCACAAATAAATCCTTAGAATTTTGTGCGTGTTAATCGTGTGCAGGAGTCAAATGCAAAAGAACTCTGTGAACTTTCAGCGTGGTCCAGCCAGCCTCCAGGATAAGTAGGCCATATTGCTCCCTGCAAAGACCGTTGGGAACACCATTCACCGACGCCGTCACGTTTTAGAATGCTTAATCGTGAGAATCTATTGAAAACTGTTTTAGCACACAGATAAAGCACCGATATGTACGAGTTTGGTAAAAATGAGTGATTTTTAAACGTGAAATTTGTTTAAATCAGACTATTGGAAAATCACTATTTTTCAGTATTCAGTTTTCTGCGGTATCGCGTTAGTTGAGTAAACATTGAAATTCGTATAAATTCATGATACAAACATTATTAAAAATAATATTTTTATTTTTATCTGCCTAAAAACATTCCACTTGATAAAGACTTTTTTTTTTGTTCCCGTCATACAGGCAAGTAGGTAATTATAGTATGTTCTGGGGCAGGGGGTAAGGGGTCGGGATCCGGGGGATTCGAGGCGGCCATCATGGATGACGTCACTTCCGGTGGCCATCGTGAATTCTGCCATTTTGTTTTCTAGAACATTCCACCGAATTATGACGTCATGTCCACCATATTGAAAATCATCAAATATTAACTTAGAAAATTGGGAAAATATTTATAAAAATATTAATAAAATTTTAAATTAAAAACTTGATGATTTGGTCATCGAGCTCCTCACTCCTGTTCGTTGCACTTTTCGTTACGATACCATCATCATCAAGCTCCCCACTCCTATCCATTGCAATTTTCGTTACTTCGTCAACTTAAAAATAAATTTATTATCAAAATTAAAAATTATATCACTATAGTCTGCTGGAAGCAGCCATCTTGTTTAGTGGAGACCGTCACCTTCATTTCATCTGATGGATGTCGTCATCGGGTGTAGGTTTTTAAAGTATTTTAGTGTATGTAAGGTTGAGTTTATATTTCCTACCAGTGTTGTTATGACCCTAATCAACCAAAAAAATCACAAATTTTGTTAAAATAAATCACAAAATCCACAGTCACTTAATTGCTTTGACCACCATTTTTTCTTAAAGACATAATCATTTATAGGTTTTAACTAAAATATATGTCATAAATACTATAGTTTTGGATGCGATGGTTTTAATAATGATAATTTTATTACTCCTTCTTAGAGGACCAGAAATTTTTCAGAGTCCTCACAAGTCCGAGAGGGTTAATCAGCGCTACCACGACTTGGAGGGGAAGTTCAACTTCAGCAACATCGAGTTTCCTACTCCAATCAAGCAAATACCGCTGTTCGAAAAACAGAATCCTGGTGTATCCATAAACATCTACAGTATTGACGAGAGCCAAAGGATTCTACCTGCACGAGTCGCTCCAGAAGAGAAAGAACATCATTTCTATCTTCTGCTCCTAGTCAATGACAATTCTTCCCATTTCACCTACATTAATAATTTTTCAGCATTGATTCGGTCCCAATTGACTACACACACTGAGGCTATTCATGTCTGTAAAAGATGCTTCAAGCATTACAATGATCAGAAAAGGATTGGCGGGCTAACTGGTCTTCAGTGTTTGGAAAAACACAGTGAGCTCTGTAAGCATCATGCTGCTGTTCGGATGGAAATGCCATCACCCGATGAAAATGGTCAGCCTCCCGTACTTCAGTTTAAAAACTTTCACCATTCAGATAAGATGCCTATCGTGGTATATTGTGATTTTGAGGCTATTCTCGAGAAAATCCATATGTGCCACCCAAACCCCGATGAAGCATACACACTGCAGTACCAAAAGCACAAAGCATACAGTTACTGCATTTCTGTTAAAGTAGATAATACCATTATTCCTGCACACCTCACTTCTTCACTTCCATCAGAGCCTGAAGTATACCGAGGATGTGATGCAGAGGACAAATTCATTTCCCGCATTGTAAAGATTGGACAGGATGTACAGGAAATATTTTCTACTTCTGTTCCGATGACTCCACTCTCACATACGCAGAACACAGTTTTTCTGCAAGCAAGGTGTTGTTACTACTGCGGTGGAAAGTTCGGAGGGGTTGTAAAGAAAGTTCGTGACCACAATCACTTCACCGGCGAATTTATTGGACCTGCATGCAATGACTGCAACCTTCTCAGGTGTAGACCAAAAAAGTTGATTGGGTTCTTCCACAACCTGGTGTACGATGAGAACTTCATTATCAGGAAGTTGGGATATGACAGTAAAGACATCTTCATATTCCGAATTCAGAAGAGAAGCTGATAACATTTTCCAAAAAGTTACATGATAAGTTCAGTATCCAGTTTGTTGATACATTTCGTTTCATGAGTCGTGGTCTCGCTTCGCTCGCCGAGTTTTGGCCTGCTGACAAATTTATAAGTACTGCTGAATTTTTTGCACCTGATGAGCTAGAGTTGGTTACTTGCAAAGGAGTCTTCCCCTACTATTATGAGGATTGTTTTGCTCGGCTAGATGATACTAGTCTTCCACCCATCGATGATTTCTACAATATTCTTACTGATTCTGGGATTTCCGAGGCTGATTACACACATGCACTGGGACAAGTTTCAGTGTAATACTTTAGGGGAGTACGCTGACTTGTACCTAAAGACAGATGTCCTGATCCTGGCGGACGTATTCTAGAATTTTCATAGTCTTTGCTTGGAGACATACAGTCTAGACCCCTCACACTACATTTCTTGTCCTGGGTTCGCTTTCGATGCGATGCTTCGTACCACAGGAGTACAGCTAGAGCTCCTAACTGATTACGATATGTATATGTTTGTGGAAGCAGGTATTCGAGGGGGCGTAGCGCAAAGTATCAAGCGTCATTGCGTTGCCAATAACACCTACGTGCCCGAGACATACGATGCATCCAAGTCATCTACATTCTTGGAGTATATTGATGCGAATAACTTGTATGGGTGGGCAATGTCTCTACCACTCCCTATTCGTCATTTCAAATTGTCAGACACATCTATTGATGTTATGTCTATTCCAGAAGATTCTCCTACAGGCTACATTATCGAGTGTGACGTGGAGTATCCTCACGAGCTCCATGAATGTCACAAAGACTTGCCGTTTCTCCCTGTCAATCAGTGTCCGCTCAAAGCAATCAAAACTCATGACAACACTGGAAAATAAAGAGCACTACATTGTACATTACAAAAATCTCCAGCAAGCAGTATCGCATGGCCTAAAAGTCACAATAATACATAGAGTCCTCCAGTTTGAGCAGTCGGTATGGTTAGAGCCATATATTCAGCTCAACACAAATAAGCGCAAAGCTGCAGCCAACGAATTCTAGAAGGAGTTCTTTAAGTTGGCTGTGAACTCTACCTTCAGGAAATTAATGGAGAACAAGAGGCGGAGGCTCGAAATGGAGTTGGTGTGTTCCAAGAAGTGGTTCAAGAAACTGGTGTGTCGTCCATCCTTAAAGGACCGCACAATGAACGAACCGAACTTGTCTCTAGTCCACCTGAACCATGGAACCATAATTTTCGATAAGCCAATTTATGCCAGACTGGCCATACTAGATCTTTCAAAGACTCTCATGTACGACTTCCACTATAATACCATGAAACCAAGATACCATGACAATATTCTCTGGCATACATGGATACAGACAGTTTCATCTACGAGATCCAGACACAGGACTTCTACCATGATCTCAAAGCCGACCCTAAGTTCATTTCTGAATTCGACACCAGCTGATACCCTTCCGACCACCCTTGCTTCTCCCCCGTCAACAAAAAGATTGTTGGAAAGTTTAAGAATGAGTGCGGGTGGGAAGTAATGCAGGAGTTTGTCAGTCTGCGGGCCAAACTCTATGCCTACAAGTGCGGTGACAAAGTTGAGAAGAAGGCCAAGGGCATCCAGCGCTGTGTGGTCATAAACCGTATAACATTCGGTGACTACCTGGATGCTCTGTAGGACCACCGCACAAGTAGGGCAGGTGTTAGAGCCATACGGTCGAGGAAGCATGTGCTGTACAGTCAATACAGCAATAAGCTGGCCATAACGTGGGAGGACGACAAACGGTTAATCTGCGAAGACGGCATCCGCACGATCCCCCACGGCTATATCGGAGAAGACGAATACATTTTTTTTCTGTAAATAGTATGGCAGTTTGGTTGTTGTTGTTTCCATTTGTTATATAGTTTCAGTTTCTTGTTGCATACTTGCAGTGTTCATTGTATAGTTTACATTTTCTATTGTATAGGTTTCAGATTTTGTTGTATCTATAGTTTCCGTTTCTTGTTTTATAGTTTCCAATTTTTGCTGTATAGTTTCCATTTTTGTTGTATAGTTTCCGTTTTTGTTGTATAGTTTCAGTTTTAGTTGATTAGTTTTAGTTTTTGTTTTATAGTTTCCATTTTTGTTGTATAGTTTCCATTTTTGTTGTATAGTTTATGTTTTTTGTTTTATAGTTTCCAATTTTTTTGTATAGTTTATGTTTTTTTGTTTTATAGTTTCCAATTTATGTTGTATAGTTTCCGTTTTTTGTTTAATAGTTTCCATTTTTGTTTTATAGTTCTCGTTTTTGTTGCATGGTATCCGTTTTTGCTGTATAGTTTCCATTTTTGCTGTACAGTTTCCATTTTTGCTATAGGGTTTCAGTTTTAGTTGTATAGTTTTGTTTGATGTGTATGTATTTTTCTTTTCTTGAGAATTTTGTTTTTGTAGTGTCCGAGCTTATTTAAATAAATATGATTTTACCTACATACTGTTTATTATTTTTAATATAGAACCTTTATTCCTCAAGTTAATCATATTAAAAATAGTGAAATTATACGCAAACATTAAAATATCTGCTTCCATGCAGCTTTAAAACACGAGTACGCAAACACGGACTTGTGAGGACTCGGAAAGATTTCTGGTCCGCTAAGATGGAGTAATAAAATTATCATTATTAAACCATCGCAGCCACAACGATAGTATTGTCGACATATATTTCAGTTAAAACCTATAAATGATTATGTCTTTAAGAAAAAATGGTGTTCACAGCAATTAAGTGACTGTGGATTTTGTGATTTATTTTAACAAAATTTGTGAATGTTTTGATTTATTAGGGTCATAACAACACTGGTAGGAAATATAAACTCGACCTTACATACACTAAAATACTTTAGAAACCTACACCCGATGACGACATCCATCAGATGAAATCAATATGACGGTCTCCTCTAAACAAGATGGCTGCTTCCAGCAGACTATAACGGTATAATTTTTAATTTTGATAATAAATATATTTTTAAGCTGAAGAAGTAACGAAAATTGCAATGGGTAGGAGTGGGTGCTTGATGATGATGGGATGGCATCGTAGCGAAAGTGCAACGCACAGGAGTGGGGAGCTCGATGACCAAGTCATCAAGTTTTTAAATTAAAATTTTATTAATATTTTTTATAATATTTTTTTCGATTTTCTAAGTTAATATTTGATGATTTTCAAGATGGTGGACGTGACGTTATAATTCGGTGGAATGTTCTAGAAAACAAAATGGCTGAATACAAGTTGGCCGCCGCGGTCAAAGGTCAGATTCAAATCCATGCTGGCCGCCGGAAGTGACGTCATACAAGATTGCCGCCGGATGTGACGTATTCCATGATGGCCGCCGCGGATCCCCTGGATCCCGACCCCTCACCCACTGTCCCAGAACATACTATAATTACCTACTCAGGCAGCCAGCTATTGTTAGCTCAGTTTTGTTTACTATTTTATTACGGGATGAATCCTGGAATGATATTTTAGACATATATGTTGTTTTGACATATGTTTTATAGTGTTTTCCAAGTATTAAGTTGTGATAGTAAAATAATTTTGCCTTTTAATGAACGCATTAATATTATTTTTTTGAGTATAATAAAATCCCAGCATTACGTAGCTTTACATGTTTATTAATTATTATATTAAAAGCGCCAAATACCCAAAGACAAAAGTGTATCATATTAGCCTAACACTGATTTCAATCCTATGTTTACATGAGTCGCTGCTGAACCAGTACTGCGATTTCTGAGTTAATGGTATGTGCAAAATAAAGCTAGTAATAATATTACTAGTACTGTCAGTTAGAGTAATATTGATATTAATCTGTCTAAAAAAATATCAATAGTGGTATTAGTGGTACTAGTAGCTATCACATTGTATTACTTAGTGCTTATAGCTGGCTTGTTCGATTGTGGCTTGCTTTTCATCGATCTTCGACCATTAGCGGGCACTGGTATAGACGGATTTTTCAACGAAGAATTAACCTCAAATAAACGAAGTATTCTTCGTAATCTCAAATAACTGAATCTTCGTAGAAACTACACTTGGTTCCGGCTTCGAAGTGGGTGTTTAGTTGTAAACAGGGTAAACACAAGCTTGTGAGGAAAAAATAATTTTTTGCTATATAATAAACAAGATTCTGAATGTTTTGTTGATATAATAAGATTATTATAGTTGATTCATTATCAAAATACGTTAACATAGTACCGTAAATTTTCGAAATCAAACCGTAAATTTACGAAGCTCCGTGGATAATTTGTAGGCAGCGTTCTTCGTAAATTTAAAGTGAAACATTTTATCAGTGTTTTGGGGAGCGATAAGTAAGTTATTTTTCCCGTGAGCCACACATGCATGAAACTTCAAATCATTATAATGCATAAAAATACAGGTTTTTCTTTATTACATAGAACTACAACAATGTATGGCAGACAAAGAAAATTCTAAAACAGCGCAGTTGTAAAAAATACTTTTTAATGCATAATTTTATTCTCAAGATGTCACTACTGGAAGTTTATACTGAGTTACTAGATAATACGTTGCAAGTTTCAGTATTTCTTTGATTATTATTTCGTATATGTGTAAGATTGCCTCCATTCACAGTCCATATAATCTACGATTTTTATTTGCTGCATTTTCTGGCACAAGTCACTTCATTGTTCAAGTAACCACAGGAAATACAGGAGCATAAAACTAAAGTTTTACCATAGAGTTGTGTGGGGCACGTCAAATGACATGGTTGTATTCGTCAAAAGGAAGAAACACAGATATGTTACTTAAATATAACATGAAATTATGTATTTCAAAAAACTCAACTGGTATAACATATGTATATTAAACCTACACACAAGCAAATATTTATGGTTACGCATTCAGCCACACAACACTATGTGAAAAGATAAGATCGTTTTAGGTTGATCATTTCTAGGTTATTCACAATAAAATAATTTAAATATAATTTTTCTGTTCTCAACTTTTGAATTTAAAAAAAAAAACTGCAAATGGTATTCAGAAATTAAAAGCAAATTTTAAGTAAGAAAGAATAATATACTTATTTGGAACCAAGGAAATATATCTGGAAGAAAATTCCTAAAAATAAAATAACATTTAAATAATTAATGATGTATAGAAGAATAATTATAAAAAGTATTTATTCACAAATAAATATGTAAACAACATAACAAAAGATCATTGTAAATAATGACAAAAAAAGCACATTAGAAAATTGGACAGATGCAGAAATGTACATATACGTCAGTGCCCTATTAAACCATATAGATTATAATTACCACATTAATTTATTAATTGGTAAGCACCAGGTTATAAAGATATAGTCACTTCCCAGAATTATGCTTCGATTGCCACCTTTATTATGTCCTAAGTTTTCTCCTTGATTACCTCCTTGGTTTAGTCCTTGGTTATCCTTGGTTTGGTCCTTGGTTGCCTCCTTGGTTAGGTCCTTGGTTACCGCCTTGGTTTGGTCCTTGGTTGCCTCCTTGGTTTGGTCCTTGGTTGCCTCCTTGGTTTGGTCCTTGGTTACCGCCTTGGTTTGGTCCTTGGTTGCCTCCTTGGTTTGGTCCTTGGTTGCCTCCTTGGTTTGGTCCTTGGTTACCTCCTTGGTTTGGTCCTTGGTTGCCTCCTTGGTTTGGTCCTTGGTTGCCTCCTTGGTTTGGTCCTTGGTTGCCTCCTTGGTTTGGTCCTTGGTTGCCACCTTGGTTTGGTCCTTGATTCCCTCCTTGGTTTGGTCCTTGGTTGCCACCTTGGTTTGGTCCTTGGTTACCATTACCGCCATTGTTTGGTGGTCCTTGGTTACCATTACCACCATTGTTTGGTGGTCCTATTGGAGAACCTTGCCCTGCTGTGGTTGTGGTAACTTTGACTGTAGTAGTAGCAGCAATAGTTGTTGCAGCTGTAGTTGTTTTATGTGCTTTAATTTGATTCGAACCATTTCCAGGTTGGTTACCTCCTTGGTTGCCTCCTTGGTTTGGACCATGGTTGCCTCCTTGGTTTGGTCCTTGGTTGCCTCCTTGGTTTGGTCCTTGGTTGCCACCTTGGTTTGGTCCTTGGTTGCCTCCTTGGTTTGGTCCTTGGTTGCCACCCTGATTTGGTCCTTGGTTGCCACCTTGGTTTGGTCCTTGGTTGCCTCCTTGGTTTGGTCCTTGGTTGCCTCCTTGGTTTGGTCCTTGGTTGCCTCCTTGGTTTGGTCCTTGGTTGCCACCTTGGTTTGGTCCTTGGTTGCCACCTTGGTTTGGTCCTTGGTTACCATTACCGCCATTGTTTGGTGGTCCTTGGTTACCATTACCACCATTGTTTGGTGGTCCTATTGGAGAACCTTGCCCTGCTGTGGTTGTGGTAACTTTGACTGTAGTAGTAGCAGCAATAGTTGTTGCAGCTGTAGTTGTTTTATGTGCTTTAATTTGGTTCGATCCATTTCCTGGTTGGTTACCTCCTTGGTTTGGTCCGTGGTTGCCTCCTTGGTTTGGTCCTTGGTTACCTCCTTGGTTGGGTTCTTGGTTACCGCCTTGGTTTGGTCCTTGGTTGCCTCCTTGGTTTGGTCCTTGGTTGCCTCCTTGGTTTGGTCCTTGGTTGCCTCCTTGGTTTGGTCCTTGGTTGCCACCTTGGTTTGGTCCTTGGTTACCGCCTTGGTTTGGTCCTTGGTTGCTTCCTTGGTTTGGTCCTTGGTTGCCTCCTTGGTTTGGTCCTTGGTTGCCTCCTTGGTTTGGTCCTTGGTTGCCTCCTTGGTTTGGTCCTTGGTTGCCACCTTGGTTTGGTCCTTGGTTACCATTACCGCCATTGTTTGGTGGTCCTTGGTTGCCATTACCGCCATTGTTTGGTGGTCCTTGGTTACCATTACCACCATTGTTTGGTGGTCCTATTGGAGAACCTTGCCCTGCTGTGGTAGTGGTAACTTTGACTGTAGTAGTAGCAGCAATAGTTGTTGCAGCTGTAGTTGTTTTATGTGCTTTAATTTGATTCGATCCATTTCCTGGTTGGTTACCTCCTTGGTTGCCTCCTTGGTTTGGACCATGGTTGCCTCCTTGGTTTGGTCCTTGGTTGCCTCCTTGGTTTGGTCCTTGGTTGCCACCTTGGTTTGGTCCTTGGTTGCCTCCTTGGTTTGGTCCTTGGTTGCCACCCTGATTTGGTCCTTGGTTGCCACCTTGGTTTGGTCCTTGGTTGCCTCCTTGGTTTGGTCCTTGGTTGCCTCCTTGGTTTGGTCCTTGGTTGCCACCTTGGTTTGGTCCCTGGTTGCCACCTTGGTTTGGTCCTTGGTTACCATTACCGCCATTGTTTGGTGGTCCTTGGTTGCCATTACCGCCATTGTTTGGTGGTCCTTGGTTGCCATTACCGCCATTGTTTGGTGGTCCTTGGTTGCCATTACCGCCATTGTTTGGTGGTCCTTGGTTACCATTACCACCATTGTTTGGTGGTGCTGTTGGTGTTGCTGCTGTAGTTGTAGTAGCTTTCACTGTTGTTGTTGGTGTAGTTGTTGCTTCTGTAGTCTTGTGTGCTCTTTCACTGCCATGTAGAGCTCTGCTGTCAGCGTACTGCAGCAGTAACACTGCTGCTAGCGATAACACCAACACTTTCATTTTGTCCTGAAACATATATATATATACAATGGTTTTTAAAATTATATATCTCGATATCTGTTTCATGTTACAAATCGTGCAGTCCTTTTGGCTATTATAATTCAAAAGTTTTAAACTTAAAATTAGTTAAATGAATAACTCATATGATGCATGAACGTTTAATTTGATAAATGGAATGAAATATATAATTGAGTTTGTCACTATAAAAGGCTAAAACGCTTATTTTTTTTCATACGGTTTCATACGGTAATCGTCAAGATCTAGAGCTGGCTGGGCGAGGTGTAATTTACGGTTTGCAATTAACATTGATTCATTTAGGGGCAACATGTTTTGAGGTTTATCTCTATATTACTCAATAAGCTTTCATATGTGCACTCATAAAAAGATTATGTTAATATAACCAGTTGTAGTTGTTTAAATGATTCTAATGAAATTAAATTGGTTAATAAAGCAAAAAAGTGTTTGAACGATGAACGCATTATATGTTTTTGTCCCAACAAAATACGTTTTATCGAACGTAATTTGTTGAATGGTAGAGCAGAAGAATCATTGTTTTTTTTTTTCTGTGAAAAAACCCATTTTATTAATCCAAAAATTTTTTTGTTTGTCTCAGTTTGAACAAGAATTTTGTATTTTTTCTCTCAGTGTTTTCTTTATTTTTAAAGTTTTTTTTTAAAATTTGAAATAAATTTTTTATCTTTTACATCAACTCTTAGAAATTTCCCAGACGACGGGAGCCTAACCTTATCGTCACGTGAACGTCACGTCTTAGCGAGGCCGATCGCCCGGAAACAACTCCCTCTTCGCACTCGGGGACGGAGTGAGTGATGTGGGTGTGAAACACTGGCCCCACGGGGATACAAGCTTAATGTCTGATGACACATACAAGTACCTACTGAATATTACTTTTGCAGTGAGACTAAGTCTCTAAGCAAAAATATTCATGAATGTAAAATATTCTATTGATACATAAAATACAATTTGGCCTTAATAGTTTTACATTAGTTTAATTTCCCAAAATCATACATTTGACTATCTGGGATCTGAATTAATTAAACTTGTTATGAAGAGTAATTTTATTTTTATGAAAAAAGTTTTTGAACAAAAATAAAAAATATTAGGTATTTACAACGTGTTCCATAAATCAACTTCAAGCCGAGTACGTTGATAGGCCTATAAATTCAGTTTATGAATTGAAAAACAAAAATTCTAAAAGCGTCGTAGTTATCAGTTTTTTTAAAACGTTTTTAAATCCCCACCCTGTACTAAATTATTGGAAACTAAGAATAACAATTTTCTACGCAATCATAAATAACCCTCTTATGGATAACAAATCAAAATAAAATCAAACTTGCTATACTTAAAACAAAAAAAAAAGTATTTGGAAAACTTATGAGGAAAAAAGTATTAATCGGGTTAGTTTGTCTAGCCATATTGTAAAAACAAAACCTTGGCTAACTTAACAAGTTATTTGGCAATATGGCTGATTAACGCAAATAAATTCCTAAGTTTCTGGACAACTCAGCAAATATACGAACACAACGATGAAGATAAACAGATATTATGAACAACACAACAACGACAACACCGACTAACACACTAGGTTTCCTGTGACAAAACATTTGCGACGTTTTGAGAACTGACATCTGTTCCCGTCATCAGGCACAACCGGACTGTCTGTTTGTCCAGTTTTAATTGTCTGCTTGCATTTGCTGTTATTGTTGAAACTGTCTCGTCGTTGTTAGGCCACTGTGTTCGTCTGTGCTGTTATTATTTTTTTTCGTAATTAAATTCCTTCCACGGAATTCTTGAGCTGTCTGTTATTTAAGTTTGAAAGTGTTGTTCTGTGCTGTCATCGTGTTGTTCATAATACCTGTTTAGGTGCATCGTTGGGTTTATCTGTTTGACATAGCTGATTTACGCTTGTTATCTGTGATTTTATGTTTTCCTTTTTATTTCTTAATTTGCGTTCTTGAATTTTTTTCCCCTCTGAAAAAAAAGGGTATTCTGATGACGTGACACTTTGGAGGGCTACGAGACGAGACCTTTCCAGGGCGGAACGTCCCAGGTGTATAAGGCGGCGAGCGAGTGACACCGGCGAGTGAATTGAAGTGAAGAGAGCGAGCCACGGCTCCGTGTGCACCTGACGTGGTGTTGTGTGTGCGGCGGACGAGCAAGTACTGCGAGGCAGTGTATTGGGACCAAGGTTCGCTGAAGGAGACGACCAGGAGAGAGACACTGTCGCCCGAGCTCCAGTGGGGAAAGTTAATTAGTGGACTTGCGCAAGTGCGATTAATTCGTGGACAGACAAAAAATTATTGTTGTTATTTGATAATAGTGTAAATATTATGTAAGATATAACACTGATATAAATTAAATATGTTATCTTTCCGAACCTGTTTTTCCCACACATAAAAATATGATATACAGTGAATATTACATGAAAAAAAATTGTTGTATGAACGCAAACGCAACGTCACTATACGATTTAATTTCAAATATTATATACTTTTGTAAAGTAAATTAATTCAAGTATTCATATCATAGTAATTAACACGTAAAGAAGTTCGGTATTAAATATCGGTTTTTGCAATTGAAATTGATTAATTTTAAATAATACTTAGTTGAAATAATCATTTCATTAAAAAATTTCAAAGATTCACAACAATTCAGATAATTTAAGCTTAATACAAGCTAATTTATCAATATTAGTAAAAAAAAAACAACAACATAAAAGTGGGTTCATTATAGGTACATATTTATTTAATGGTATTTTATAGTAAGATTTGGAAAAATTATGTTGAAGACCCGAGTTAGCTAGTGAGTTGATTTAGTTTTTCTCACTCTTCAATTAAAACAGTATTTGTCACTCACCTTGTTCTGTGGAGATGCGAAGAGACAAGTCGTTGACTCGAGCGCTGCAGGTCAGCCTTTTATACACGCCTGAACCGACGCGAAGTGCAAACACTTGAGATTAACTCGCGTGGGGAAACTCCGACTGCTTTAAGTTATTATTGGGTGGGGCAAAGGTATTTTTTTTTCAATGCTTAGTTCGTGTTGCGTCGTGAACTTGTGTTCGTCTGGGTTTTTCAGCATTGCTGATAGCGAGGCCAATTCAGTTTTCAAGTATCGCTTCTGGGTTTTTCAGCATATCTGATAGTGAGGCCAATTCAGTTTTCAAGTATCGCTTCTAGGTTTTTCAGCATATCTGATAGTGAGGCCAAATCAATGTTCAATTATCACCATGATTGCGTGACAATGAAATGCGTCGAGGTAAGCCTGGACACACGAACGAGTCTTAATCGACTGGAAGGTGTAATAAGGTAAGTATGTCAGTGTTTTACAATTATTAATTACGTAATCGTACAAATTTTTGCTTGAAGGAAGCCAACAGTTAAATCAATGACTTATTTAAAAAAAGGTTTAAAACATAATCTATAACTCTAATCTGAAAGAGAAAGCTGCGGAATCAGTAATTAGGTATTTATGTACCTTTTGCAATGATGTCCACCAGAATATTTCCACTTACTCATTTTTATTGATACTTAATAGGGTTATACACGCAAAAATTCAGACATTCAGCTCAAAATGTTCCGCACATATTTGATTCCTAGCCAGTTTTTTATTTTTTAAGGCATGGACAGTTATACTTTTAATTTTAAGACTGAATGTTGTAATATTCCTTCCTCAATTAAAATTCGAGATTGAACGGATAAACCACATTCTTACCGTAAAGTATGGTAGCCAAAAGTACGTTAGAAGTTACTGTAATCTCTAAGAAATTGAGTTAAAAACATTATCAGGCGTAAATAATATTTTTAAAAAGTAAACAGTAAACCAAAATTCTGCTGTTAAAAATGGACCATAGATATATTGTTAAGTCTTGCAAGTATTAAAATTAATTTCGCAAATGCATTCGAACTATTTTGGGATAAAATTTCGTATGGAAACAGAGGGATAAATATTTAAGTTTTTACATCTTAAATTTAACTTCTTTGACATCATACCTTAAAAATTAAATTTTAGTGGTATTTGTGCATAACTGTAAAAACTATTGGAAAATAAAGTATTATTCCAGAAAATGGTTTTATATTATGTTCACCCTATCAATCATCTTTGGATGTAATTCCTCTCCCTTTATCAAAATTATATGGGGTGACATAGTTTTTTTTTTTGCATACAAAATCCTTGTTTTAAATTTTTTAGATAACTCATGCATATAACTGGATAATTGAACAAATGAATAGAAATGCTGCCTCTCTTGTTGCAACTGCCTAGGAAGCACCGTTTCGGCGTAAAACGTTTGTAAAGTTTCAGCGGCAATGAAGTAACGCCTGTACGTAGGCAATAATTTGTGCATGCAGAGGTAAACACATTCACTGCACACCGACTTTAATTTATTAAAATTATAATTTATATAACAATTTTTATCATTTTAAATAATATTGATGTATATAAGAACTTTACCACTTTAATAAATTGTCAAATTATCTTCGAATAAAAAATAATCATCGAAAAAATTCTCATATTTTATTGAAGTTATACTTCTTTAGGCGCATTATGAAAAAATTATGAGAGCAAATTTTCACGATACGCACGCAAAATGCCACAAAAATTGATATAATGATAAAAGGCTACATACAACTAATTATATATGTGTTTTTAAATCATATACTTCAGTGATGGCTTTGAATACTAGTCCATATAATTAAGAATATAAGTAACAGACATAATGTTTATAAACTTTTTCGAGGGTATTTATATTATTAATGTTATGTTTCCGTATGCATAATATAATGGCTTTATACATTATAAACTATTAGATTAGTATTTAATATTTAATTAAAAATAATAAATTAGATAAAATATTCAGCATATTTATTGATTTACACTATTAATTAATACAAAACTTGATTATTTTACTAAATGAAATAATTAATTTTATACACATGCTTATATTAATATTGAATACTGAGGATTTTTTTAAATTTAATTGAATTTATACTGGTCTAACCGTATTGACAATTTAACTTCAGCGCTTTTATTATGTTATTTATATTAATTATTTGCATGCAAAATTAATGTTAGTTTTGTATTACGCCAATAAGTATAAATTATAACGCGTGTACATGAGTACAAGCACACATTTTTTTTTACGAGATAATCATATGCGTTTATTTATGATTTGAACTATATATATAAACATTAATCATATATATATATCGTTTTATGATTCTCTTGAAAATAAGTTACAGTCTAAATATTTTTTTGATTCTTTACGGTTCTTTACAGTTCCTCCTTGGATAATTTTTAATTTCTACAAACCCGGGCATTTAGATTTTTCTCTTGCATTTTATTTTATTTTGTAACAGGATTATACCTAACAATTATGTTGAGAAATTTGTAATTAGTGCAATAATATTTCGTTAGTTACACCGTATTATCTTTTTTTTACAGTAAGGAATTTGAATCAGAACATTGCACAATTGGAGGTTGATATTGCATTGATAAAGTTTCTAGTAAACAGCACGTACTTAGTCTCAAAGATAGTGAAAGTGGGCTGATTTGCTGATTAGTTATGACAAAAAACGCTCAGAGTTTATTGCAGTTTTACTATTTCAGTAGGCTTCTTGATGCTCCCACTGTAATGCCAGTAGGCTAATTGGAAGAAGCCCACAGACTAAACTATTCATAAACATATATTTAAAAAAAAAAATACTACGTGCAAATCTATGCCTTACTTGGGATTCCAACCCAGGACCACTTTGCACTAATTTGACGTTCAAACCAACAGAAAAACGAAGATTGGCATGTTTTCCTATATGTGAATAAATATTTATGGCGATGGCATGCGTTGGCGAAGTAACGGGAGTCGCTGCGATAAGGAAGGGAGGCAGTCCGTTGTCGTCGTTGTGTTGTCTAAGATTGTTGTTTGTCTGTATTTACTGTTATTGTTGCAACTGTCTCGTTGTTGTCAGTCCACTCGGTTCGTTTGTGCTGTGAATTTTTCTAATTCCATCCACTGAATTCCCTATGCTGTCTGTGCACTGAACATTTAACATCAGACGATTTTGGCTTTTTTATGTGTATTTGTGTATTCATATTTTTATTTTTATTGCGGTTTCTGTACGACATACAGTGAAAACCAGTAATGATGTATGTCCACAAAAATGTTTTAAATCAATATTCTCCATTGCAAAGAATAATTCGAAGGATAGTGCCAAATGGACACCTGACAACAATTTGACTTCTGAAGATTATTACTTTCGTTCCCATTACTGTTTAGATTACCACCCGGCTTAGCGGTTATCAATGTTATAATGTTTAATTTTTTTAATGATTTTAATAAAACCACCATGGCAGATTAGTAATCATTGTTATATTATTTTTTGTATGGAAAGTAACTGAATGGTGTGTATAAATGTTCAAGTTAGTACGTTTTCATATGAAGGAAGTACGAAGGAAGCTCCTTATCTATGGGACACGCCGTACCAATTCGCTTTTTGCGGGATTATCGAAAGTTATTAAAGTTATAATGGGAATACCATGAATAATCAAATATCGTGGATAATCCGCAAAACTAATGTACATGTGATAAAATGGTCTCATAAAGAATTTAATCTAATTCTGTTGAAATATTTTTATGAACGTTCAGTGGTTTCACAAGGAAATATTCAACGATTTGTCAGTGAAAAAAACTTGTTTGAATAAATTACTTTTTTGCTTTGAATTAAAAGCTACTTTAGAAAGGCATAATCAACGTCTCTCTTTGCTAAAAGAAGCATAAACAACGAGTCGTAACAAATTTTTAACGAGCGGTCAGCAAGAAAGCAAGTGATTAATATTGTTGAAAATGTTTTTTTTATTAGCCACATGTCTAACTACAAAGAAAAACAGAAGGGAATGTTCAACGTATTCTTGTCGCAAAAAACTAAACTTAAGCAGTGAGTGACGATACCAACGATTAAGTTTTAGCGAAATGCATTTTCAGAGGTTCTAACGAAAAAGTTAATCAAATTTTTACTGAATTATAAAATAATTTAAGTAGATAGACATCTCCCGAATAAATGAGCGCCAACACGGGCAAATACGATCTTTAATTATGACAAAAAACACGTGAAGTGGAATCGCACCTAACTCTCACAATGCGGCCCGGACGAAGTTCATGTTCAGTGGCTTGTTGTTATATGATTAGAAGTTTTTCCATGGAAAAAAAAACAATTATTTTGTTGGAAACATGTCTTCCAAACAAAATTCTACCGAAAACGGGAATATCGTGAAAATGTATAATTTTCGTCTCCTAGTAAAATATACGTTATAGCGATTCGCACGCGAAATTTATTTTCTGTGGATTCTTAAAGTAAAGTTAGGAATATTTTATGAAAAAAAAATTTGTATGATAGACATGTTAGGAATAAATTTACTCTTTAGTTATAAAAAAATCCCTTTCGGCATAGCCTACAGGCGTAGGTAGATTTAGAAGTAGGTACCTATTTCTTCTGGAAATATTTTGGAAACTTCTATAAAATGCAGAAATATTTTACGAACTTAATGTCCATAACATATTTATGTTAGCCAATATTAAAAAATGATCGATTAAATATTTTCTCATTTTACTTGCAGCAAAAATATTATGAATGTTTTTAACTCAATGCATCCGGCATTGAATAGCTTAGAACAAATTACATATTATGCCAACTAAGGTAATTATTCAATTTATTTACATTCAAATACTATTTTTCATCCCTTGCACTAATAATGTATTCGTATAAAAATTGCTTTGCACCAGGTTTAAGATAATACTAATAAAAGGATGGTTTAAAATAAATTCGAAAGGGTTTTATACTAAGAGGGTTTTGAATTTTTTAAATTTCAATCCCTGTATTTACGGAAATAATTCGTTTCATCAAAAATTGTTTCAGTCAAAATTTTTGATAAAGTTTAGGATTCATACAATAAATTATAACGGATTTGATAGAATACATTCAAATTTTGTTATTTCCACCACTTGAAGTAATGGTTGGTTGGATAAAAATGTATTTTAACAAAAGCTTTAAAAGTTATTTAGAAAGTTAAACAAAAATAAGAATGTATTCGATAGCGTACCTGGTAGAGAATTTTTATTTATTTTCTTATTCTAATCTCAGGTTTTACTAACCCTTTGCAATAACTGTTTGTATTATCAAAAATAGTTTCAGACAAAAGTTTTAGATAAAATTATAAGATTAAAAAAAATTTAAACGGATTTGATGGTGTGCTTACTAAGGGAGTTATACATTTATTTTAGAATTTTAACCCCTTTTATTCATCCTTTGTAGTAGTTGGCAGTATCAGAAATTGTTTCGCACAAATATTTTAGGTAATATTTGTAGGGTTTGCAAACAATTTGAACGATTTATGAAAAAATGATCAAAGTGAACGTTTACGATGAGCCGCAACATGCAACGAAATTTTCACAGAATGAAATGAAGGCTGCATACAAATATATATTATATATGTTTTTTTTAAATCATATACTTTATTGATTGATATTGAATACTGGTACATATATTTAAAAAAATTATTTATTGAGAATATTAGTGATATACATTGTGTTTATAATCTTTTTCAATTGTAAGTAAGGTTATGTTCCTGTATGTATATTTTATTTGCATTATAAGTTATAAATTATTTCAATATTAACTAATTAATATTAATAAATTGTGATACACTTGCAGCATATTTATTGGTTTTCATTATTAATTAAAATCATCTTGATTATTTTACTAAATTAAATAATTAATTTTATACACGTGTTTTTATTAATATAGAATAGGTACTGAGTATTAATAAAAAAAAATTCATTTAATGAATTTTATACTTTACCAACCGTATTTTTATTATCACTCCAGTCCTTATATTATATTATTTATATTTATTATTTGCATTCAAAATTAAATTTATTTTATTTTATAGCAAGTAAGCATAATGCACTCATTTTTTATTATTCTTGTTTGTGCAGTTTTCTGCAAAAATTAGAACATAAACGGGAAAATGAAAAATTCAAATTTTATTATAATTTAATTTAAATTTCTGGCCAATTCTTTTCGATTTCAAACTGAGATTTCACAATTACGTAAAACAAAATCCTTCAAAGATTCCATTGCTTCATATACTGACGTGATTTCACAGGAATTTGATAGTTAACATTAATAAAACTTACCCGAGTATAATTTTCTTTATAGAAAGAGCATAAAATACTTCTTATATTAAATTAAAACAATAATGGTCGTATTTAAAGTTCCAGGTTAGCTTAAAAAACTTAATTTTTTCCGGAGTTTATTTTTAAAATGTATCTGGCCTTTTCATTAGGGGGAATTTCTATACCCTCTACGTGGATGTTGGTAGCATGGTTTTAATGCACTGAACTGTCAAATGCGAGGGATTATGCAGTCAGCGCAAAAAAACAAAAAAAAAACAGGCAGTACAGCCAACACATATTTGTTAGCACTATTCATAACAAAAAATTAACATTTAAACTGTAGGCTCTAGCGCTTATATTTTATAAACTACTGATGTTATATTTGAAATTAAGTTTTCACAGGTCAAATCCCTATGCAGACTTGGATCCTTATAATTTATCAACAGCTGACTAGCCTAAGACTATTAATAGTATAGTTGTTTACTTAGTTAGTTGTCAGATATTTAAAAAAAACGCATAATTTAAGTTGTAGTTAAACCTGATTATTAACAATCAAGTACATATTTTTTTTTGCACAGTGGTACAGTTTTAAGTTGGCATTATTTGGTTTGACCTAATCTGTAATCCAGTCCGGCACCGATCAAAACGATAGCGTTCGTGGGAAATAAAGGGGGGGAGGAAGGGTGGAGGGGTTTCGGGCATTTGGAAACCCGTAAAAAAATATGGACGTGAAATAATGAAAATTTACTGATCATATTTTTCCTCTCCCAGGTAAGGCTCCTCTTGGACCCCGAGAAAGCAAATGGCCCAGGACCTTGCTAAGCCTAGGGCCGCCACTGACTGCGAAGCCGTCGGGCCGCGATGTCGCGTGGACAGACCTTCCAGGAGGCGGGAGGCCAGAGCAGCGTGAGCAGAGTCCTCAACGTCGCGACTGCAGCCTTCAAATAGTTCAAGTTTTCATTTACACTTTACTAGCTGCAGTACCCGGCGACGTCCGTGCCGAACACAGGGTTAAGGAGACTTTTTTTTTTTTATCTTCTCTGGGATAGGCAGTTACCAAACCTTACTAAATGACCGTGTGGCGGACATGGAGAAATGACACACACTCACTGTTTGTACGTATGGCTTATGACCTATGATTTTATGTTATGAAAATGAATTTACGCAAGGGCGATCGGGTGAACGGTATAGAAGTTGATGTGCTGCAGCGCCATTTAGCGGAGAGTTAGGGTCTACTAAAAAAAAAATGGATGGTATAAAAACCTTCTCCATGAAAAAAAAAACTTCGATGTGCCAACTTTCATGATAATCGGTCAAACGGTGTCGGAGTTTATCAACACACACACACACACACACACACACACACACACACACACACACACACACACACACACACACCTACACACACACATACACACACACCTACATATATACCAACATAAATTTTTATATTTATAAATAACGTAATGGAGCGCATAACTCAAGGATACCGATAGTATAAAGCCTTCAATTAATAATGGTTGGACAGGAAAAATATGTTCAGTAAATTGTCAATTTATTTCTTCCATTTTTTGACGGATTTCCAAAAGCCCGAACACCCCGAATAATTCGAACGCTAGCGTCTTAATAGGTGCCGGATTACAGAATGTGTCAAATCAAAAAATGCCGAATTAAAATTGATCATTGTATAAAAAAAAATGTATTTGTTTGAAATCAATCCGTTTAGCTACAACTAAAATTATGCGTTTTTTTAAATATCTGCCTACAAACTAAGTAACCAAATATAGTATTAATGGTTTAAGGCTATTAGCTGTTGATAAATTGTATGGATCCAAGTCTTCGCAGGGATTCGTTTCAAAGATAAAATTAGCCGTAAGTAAAATATAAGCGCTAGAACCTTATTTTACAAGTAATTTTTTTGTTATGAATAATGTTAAAAATATTTGTTGGCTGTACTGCCTGATTTTTTTTTTTTGCGCTGACTGCATAATCCCTCGCATTTGTCAGTTCCGTACATTAAAACCATGCAACTCACATCCACGTGACAACTTTAGCGTAAACCTTAAGCTCTTCCAGGATTTCATATGCTTTAGCACCCAATCCATATCTTCAAATAAAAATATCTGTGCGGGACTACGTCGTTGTTTCGTCACTAAAAATAGTTTTTTTTTAAAATCACATATTTTTTCCCAAAAATATTGGAAGAGTAAATGCCTACAAAATATTTTGCGTGTGGTCGAATTATTTTTAGTGTGGAGTAGCATCTTTTAAAAATATTTCCCCAAATATTAATTTTAAAACTATACTAAGAAATAATTAATTGTTTAAAATTTTGTCCATTTGTGCTTTTAAATTTTGTTTGGATTTAAATTGAAAACAACATTCCGCGATTTTAAATATTAGTTTTCATGGTAAATAATTGTCGGATGGAATTTACAGAGGTAATAAATAATTAATTTTTACAAAAACATATTTTCCACTGATGATACTGTCGTATTTCTCCAAGTAATTTTCTCAATTCAGGTTGGAATCCATTCGTCTTTATTTCTGTAGTAAAGATGAAATAAGCGAGTTTTATTATAGGAATTCGTTCATTCATTAAATTGTTTTGAAACATATTGTAATTTTTCAGTTTTAATATCTTACAATTTACCATTTAGTGTTCCTTACAGTTTATTTATTTATAAGTGTAAATTTGTGTGTGTACAATTGTTTAGGATTTAGCTCCTGGTATGGCGAGAGATCATATTTCCGTTTTTTATTTCTTGAAAATTATTTGTTTATGCCCACTGAACAAACTTTGTTTTCTCTCATTTTTCCTTATCACATCAGTACTGATATGTTTCGTCTATTTCATCTACTTTTCCTTAGAATCATATTTCCCAACTCACCCATGAGTATGACAGCACGTGGTAAACATCTCCTAGTTCAATTATCATTTCGTAGAATTCTTCAAACGTTGTGTGTCAGTATCAAAATAAATAAACCAACCAATAGTTATTGGCAATGAGTTACTCCTCCGTTAATATATTGGCAATATTTTGGAATTTTTATAATTTGGTTATGTCAAAAATATGAATGACTCTGTAAAAACACTAATTTATATGCAGAAAAAATACCTTTGTAATTTTATTGGAGCGTTAAAGCTGTGAGTATCTTCTAAAGTAATAAACATGGAATTTGTGATGTTCTATTAAATTAGATATTGAACTATAGCAATTTACTTATGTGTCCTTGCTATTGTTAATATTTTTAATGCGGGATGGTTGTATATTTTTACACCCTAAAGTTTTGATTTGGAAGCCATTGTACGAAAATCAGATGGCTATAATTTAAGTCTTTACAGAAAAATAGACGTTACAGCATCATTTATGAAAAATAGTTGTAGGCGTTTAGCAAAATAAAAAATTCAGAAATAAAGAGTGTTTAAGAGGAGGCATAGATACATATATTTGTTTATCCAAGTTAGAAAGTTCTAAAATGTAAAATACGAGAAGATACGCAGTGCGAATAAGGTTATTTAGCACTCATTGGAATGATCTTGCAAATTTGTAATCAAACCCATTGTGAAACTTTATCATCACGACTGACTTAATCTTGTGATTAAAGAGACAGGTGGTTCCCGATAGCCCGTTCTGTCGACGATCTGCCTCGTGTTCATGACTGTGCAATATCGCGAAAGGGATCGTCCATTAATCACGTGAGGCTCGAAAGGGGGGGGGGGGGGGGGGGGGGTTCGGAAAAATCACGAAATATCACAAGGGGGAAGGAGGGGTGTAGAGAGATATCACGTGCATTAATTTTTTCACGCGATTTATACTAAACCGAAAAGCGACGCGTGACCTTGACTCGCCATAGCCAGGCAACAATATCCCCGCCCGGCTCGGCTTGCCAGTCGCCAGCAAGACTGTGATTTTGGCGCCGAATATACATGCTGTGCCTAATTTTCCAGAATTAAATTAGATTATATCTATATTTAAAGATAATATTCTGAAATTTTTAAAAATATTTTGTACCGAAAAAATACACGTGAGTTGTTGGGGGGGGGGGGGGGGGAGTCTAAAACCTCACCACAAATCACTAGGGGAAAGGGGGGGTTAAAAATTTGCTAAAAAAACATCACGTGATTAATGGACGACCCCAAAGAAGAATTTTACGTCACATGATCAAATACAGAAATGTTACAAGTGACGAGCTCTTCAAGAATGTAGAGAGCCAAGGACCACCTGGCGACCGAGTCAGCGCTCACACTTTGTCGAAGTTCGAGTGCGAACCTTCGTCACGTGAGCGTAGCGGTTGGAGCGCGTAGAGATACAGATAGGGTTGTGCGCGCTGCGGCAGGAAATTCCTCACTGGGCAGCCAGAACATTCATTATTTACCCTATTTTGGCAATGGCAAAATCCAAGTCTATGTATGAGAAATAAAGAAATTTACAGGTCTCTTTATGTTGCGTGCTTGTAGCTATGTTTACTCATGAAGAAACACGTTATAATATAAAATAAAGAGTTTAAAGCAGTTTTATTGTACATATAAATTTGTGTCACTACGGTTTATTTTAAAATAAAAAATGGTCTTTTCCTTTTTTGGTATATCCTTGATGCTAATTGGTCAAGCGATCGTGACACGTGCTTTTTGGCACTAAAATTTTCTACTGCCCAGCATATCTCGCATACTACCTCCATATTCACTGTACGAATGGCCGTAATATTAGTTATGGTAGCCGCCCAAGTTAGGATTTTAATTCACCTTCCCCACTAATAGTGACCAGCCTGATAGTAAAAAACTTAGAAACAACGTTAAACTACGCAAATGATAAGAAAACGTTATTTCCCATTTTCCATTTGTGGGAAACATGATTTCATATCAGGGCCTACTTCAGAATTTCTTATCGTCCTATATAACTGCATTGTTTACAATTTTCTGTATGGGAAAGTTCGAAAGTTATTGTTGACACCACCTCTTGATTTCAAATGGCAACGGAAATACCAAGTTTCTTCTTTGCTGGTATTAATAAAGTGGCAGACAGACTGCAATTTCTGTATTGGGGTGGTTTTAACCACACGATAGTTTTTCTGATGAATACGGTACTTTTTGTATTGCTCTAGTTTTCTTTAAATGTACCTTTATACTTTTTTACGTCACATCATATGCGTAAACTATTAAAAAATAATACACTAGCTGGTGTTTATGTAGTCACGACGGAAATCCCTTTCAATGCTGGTTCACTGTTTGTTAGAAAAACATTTTGAAGCTCAGGAATTTTTTTGATTTCTTTCCAACCATCATTAAAAACTTTGCTGCGCAATTATTTGCAATTTTATCACTAATATTTGATGAAATAAACGATAGTCAATCATGTAAAATAATATGTGAGTACATATTAAAAGAGCCGTGCTAGTAAAAGAAGCAATGTTTTACTGTACCAACCTCGGAAAACTTTATTTGGAAAGTTAACTCAAACAATTCCAAAAATAAGTTTCTTTGTGTTTAAATGGCTCATAGTTTAATAATAATAATAATAATAAAGATTTTATGTAATTAAAATTTGAAGAGTACAAGACGAGTGTTTTAATGAAGTATTTTACTCATTTTTAACCTTTATAAAGTTGGTCTAATGACTACACTAGTTTTCTCTAGTTCGTCATTACGCCAAGAAATACAAATCTATATTGTTTCAAAGCAGGGCTGTACAGAAAAGTTGAACGTCGACTTGTTTTTACTTTGTTCATAAATTGTAAGACACTACATCACTATGAATTTTATTTGGTTTATTACAGTAAATTACGTGTAGTATAACGAAAAAAACTTTACTCTAGTTTCCATATATATATATATATATATATATATATATATATATATATATATGGCAAATGACGTTGATATGACTATAAGCGTTTCTTAATAAATTTTGTGGCTTCACATGGCATAACATATATGGAAGTGAACTACATTCGGCTGGTGTTACTTTTTCTTAGCTTTGATGTCGCTCGAGTGAAGCTTAGGAAGTTATTTTACACACCAAGTCAAGCCACCAAACGTAACACTAGATTAATAATTTAGTGCATTATTAGAAATTATTAAAAATTCAATATGGGGCTTAGTGACAGCTTAATGTCTTATTAAAAACATAATGTTGAATTATTGAACGCGAGTTATTTTTTTATGAGTATATTAGATTGAATGTGTTAATATATTTATATTTATGTTTATTGTAACGTGGCCGTTTTTCACTATCGATGCTTGAAAATGAGTCGCATAGCTACGACAATGCTGATTTTGAGGCACAACAGACAAATACGTGAGTTGAAAGTAGAGTAGACTTTCACATCGTGAACCGGTCTTATCTTTAAAACAACTGGAACTCGGAGCCAGACAAAGCTCTTTATTTCCTTATCCTTCGTGAAGTTCATTTGTTCCGAGGAACTTCTGCGTGAAGCAGACGTCTCGTGGCCACGTGAAAACTCGTGGTTCCACGAGAACCACAGCAATAAGCTAATAAGCGAACGAGTCATTGCTTGGAATTTGTAGGTACGTTTACTTATCAATTTACGTAATCATGAAAATAAATCAACATCACATGACTTGTTATATCCTTTTCAAAACAGGTAAACGTATAATAAATTTAATTAAGCTCTTTGTGGAGTGACTGTGTAACCGATATGAAGTAATACATGCACATTGCTTTGGTATGTTTTTATAAGTGACAAGTGACTGGAGACCACAGCTGACTGTACCGGACAAGAATGTGAATCCTTGCACTTAGCACTGGCTGGAGCTCAACTCTGCAGATCTAACCAGAGTTGTATCCTGATGAATAACACGTCTCAGCTGATAAAAACTGCCCAAGGTACATTAAGAGTACCCCGGCATTTAAAAAAAAAATTATATGTACACGAATGTTATATAAAATCACACGTTCCTAAGGTTTTTTTTTAGAAATTAAAATCAATAACTTTATTATTTGTTTGCTCTTCTCCAGCCAAATATATTTAAAACAAACATAACATTTTGAAAATCAAATTTGTTATAAAATGTTACATGAGATTGTTAAAAAATTAGTTGAATATTTTACAACATTCTTAAACACAGTCATATTTCTGAATGTAAATTAGTGTTTACAGTTGAATGTAATACCTTTGTTTTAGTTTCTTATCCAAGCAACTGCATATCAAAACACGAAATTAGAGATAATTCGGCCATAATTCTGATTAATAAACATATTAAACCAAATGAACAGGATTTTAATCTGATAAAATCATTTAAGTTTACAAATAAGTATGATTTTTAATTGCACTGATACAGTGGTTTTTTGACGTGTAAACATTTGAAAAATATTTCTAAATTCGTGTTTTTAGCACAAAGATGTAATATGGCAGTTTCGATAACATATTAAGCATGCCACATTTACGTTAAGCATAGCAAGCTTGGTCAACATCAAAAGGTAAAGAAAGAATGAAAAACAAATATTATTTCAAATGATTCCTATCCATTAATCACCTAAAACAAATCGTATGAACGAGTAACCTTTGCAGAAAGTAAGCTTACGAAAGTTTTTACATTGACATAATTTCCTAAAAAAAAAGAAACTAGAGAATGGCTGGCTTGTCTAGTTCTTTGGAAAGAAAATCATTTTATTAGATAAATTTCAAAGAAATACTACCTATTGTAGCCGTTACCATGGTGCGACATCCGGGAAATTTATAATTAGTATGGACACGATAATGCCGTTTTTTTTACAAATTAATTCCAAACTGATACATAAAAAATAGTGTAAAACCTCGGTCGAGTTCATTTATGGGCAATATCAGACCAAAGAGGTAGAAATGGGAAAGGTTTATTGAAAAAAGAAAAATCGCCATAACTCCCTTAATTTAACGAAAATAACATCAGTTTGAACGTCTTATAATTTGCAGGGGTAAAATCATAAACTTTTGTCTAAATGCATTTTTGATACGACCAACCAATACTGCAAGGGGTGGAACAAACAAGGGTTTGAGGACAATAAAAAAAAGAATAAATAACTCCCTTCGTAGGCACACTATCGAATCAGTTCTTTTTGTTTGTAAATTTTATAATTTTTATCTAAAATTTTTGTCTGAAACAATTTTTGATTAGAAAAACCATTGCTGCAAGGTTTGCAAAAAAAGGGTTAGAATTAAAAATCGTATTAAATCATATTAAAAATCATAACTCCCTTAGTAGGTACACTATAAAATCCTTTCAAATTTTTGTAAACCTTTAAAATGATATCTAAAACTTCTGTCTAAAACAATTTTCGATATGCCCAACCATTGCTGCAAAGTATGGCTAAAGAGGGATTAAAATACAAAAAATAAATTCATAACAAATTCAATAATAATGCCATCGAATCAGTTAATATTGTTTGTAAATTTTATAATTTTTATCTAAAACTTTTGTCTGAGACAATTTTTGATAAGATGAGCCATTGTTGCAGGGGTTAAAAAAAGAGGTAGAACTTACCAAAAATTCATAAATTCCGTACAAAGTACACTGTTAAATACGTTCTGATTTGTTGTAAAACCATAAATTATTATCTACAACTTTCGTCTGAAATAATTTCTTATACGACCAACCATTAATGCAAGGGGTGGAATCAAAACGGGTTGAATGAAAAAATAAAACATAACTCCCTTAGTAGACACACTATCAAATCCATTCAAATTGTTTTTAAAACTTATGAATACTATGTAAAATTCTTGTCTGAAATAAATTTTTATACAACTAACCATTGCTACAAAGGGTGGATAAAGTGGGGTTAAAATTCAAAATATAATTTAGTATAAAGTGTCATATGAGTATGTTTAAAAATTAGGATATTTTACGACATACTCATATGATATTTTAGTACATTCTTAAAAACAGTCACATTTCTGAATGTAAATTATTTTTTACAGTTGAATGTAATACCTTTGTTTTAGTTTCTTATCCAAGATACTGCTTACCAAAACACGAAATTAGAGATAATTTGGCCATAATTATAATTAATACACATCAAATTAAACAATAAAAACTGTTCAAATTGTTTGTAACCTTATGATTTTTATCTAAAACTTTTTCTGATTTTTTTTTGATATTTCAAACATTACTGCAAGGAGTTGAAAAAAATTTGGGGTTGAATTAAGAAAATAAATGAAACTTTCCTACCATCTAATCAAATTTTATATTTGTTTGATTGTGTAAATATTGGTTAAAACTTTTGTCTAAAGTAAACTTTAGGTAACAAACCGTTATTGCAAGGGGTGGAAGCATAAGGGTAGAAAGACTAAAATGTAATTAAATTTTAAATAGATATACAATTAAATCCGTTATAATTTATTGTAAAACTCCTAAACTTTATCTAAAACCTTTGGCTGAACCAATTTTCGATGAAACCAACTATTACCGTAAAACAAGGGTTGAAATTAAAAAAAAAACTTCCTTAGTATAAAATTCGTTCCTATTTATTTATTTAACCATCCTAATATTATCTTAAACCTTGGTCCAAAAATTTTTATACGACCACGTTTTAGTGCAAGGGATGAATAATAGTGTTTTATGGTCAAAAATAATTGTATAACTGCCTTAGTAGTAATAATTTGAAGTTCGTTAAGGTATTAAATTATGGATTCATTGAGTTAAACCATTCAAAATAATTTCGCTGCATGGAATAGGCCTACAAGAAAATGTTTAATCCATTATTTTTATAATATCGGAGAACATTATAGGATGCTATTCACATTAATTTATAAGTATTCAAAACATTTCCAAAAGGAATAGATACTTCGAAATCTACTTACGCCTGTAGGCTGTGCCGAAAGGGATTTTTTTTAATGGAATAATTTGTGTTGAATGACAGCGTAAGCTTACACGAAATCTGTTAAAAACTTGCACTCTTTCATGGGATAGACTGTTATATCAGCAAATCATGAAGCATCATTTCAAAATATATCTAAGAAACATCTATAGCACTGTTGCGTGGACGTATTTGGAGCCTACTGCATAAACGTTGATTAGTTTAATAATTTATTATAAAAATAATTGGCTTCAAATACTTAATAAAATAACTGTTAACGTTAAAACAAATAATGCATGTTTTCAGCTGGTGAAGCACTTATTTTTTTTTTTTAATTTTAAGAATAGTTTTGTGTATTATCAAAATGTTTTCTTAATTAACTCTCAAAGGAGCCGGAAATGACTGGTGGTTCGTAAAAGATTAAAGAAACACATAGTTTTAATTACAATTTTTTATTATTACAAAATTACAAAGTCTGTGAAAAGGCAATCATTAACGTACAGTGTATCACATGATGATGTATTTTAGCTTATTTCATTATACACTTAAAAACTTTCTAGTTATTAAATATTAAAAAAAAATTAAAAAAAATTGTATTTCTTACATATTTTGCCTGTCACTGGCCAGTTCTAAACATTTTTTAAAAAACATATATACCTATATAAGTTTATAAAGTTTACACATCTTTAAAGTGAAAAATTAAATTCCAGAGTAGTCATTGAATTGCTGTTATCGTTTCATGTAAGTTTGATTTTCCTTATTTTTGGGTCACAAAATTATCTGTGGTTATGTGTTTTAAGTGATAACCATGCAGAGCAATCCCAAGAGAATGACGTAAATAAATAAATAAATAATACATAAACAAACGAAAGAAGGCAGCGCCGCTAGCGCCGGGGTCCCGGGAGCGACTCCGGCTATCCGCTGGCCGGGCAGGCGACCTGGGCGGCGAAGTTACACTGGCCGATGCTGGTGTCGAAGTACGTGCCCTCGGGGCACTCGTATCGGTAGCTCACGTAGCCGGAGCCCGACGACACGCACTCGTAAAACACCTGCCGGCCAACAGTTCGACGAGTCACACCTGGCGATAACATCTCGCACCACGCCGCAGGGGCTTTTTTTTAATATAAGTCGCAGCTCGCAGTACACATTTACCGTTTCATTTCATGGTTCGAAAGAAAAAGAAAACCACAGGAGCAATCTAGCTTCGGATACTTTATGTACACTCAAAAATCGGTGATAAATTAAAACTATTACACTACCTGCAGTCGCTTAAGTGAAATAATTTACATGCAGGAGTCTGTTATTAATATCAGACTATAACAAAAGTACTAAAACTGCAGTTATATACTCTGGAAGACTTGAAGGAGATAGAACGAGATTTGAAAGTGAAGGCATATTGATGGATAAGGAGGCCAATAGGAGAGGCCAATGTGGATGGCTTCATTTATTGGGCAATGTAGTTGTTAAAGATGGAAGAGCTGCACACGATGTCTCGCAATGCATTCAAAAAGAAAAATAACGTTTTTGTTGGACTCTATACAGTGTGGAAGAATCTATATTACAAACGAACTCCGCATCTTCCGAAGCAATGTCAAGTCTTTTGTCATATAGGTCTAATTACCTTCAAGTTGCAGACTTTTGTTAACCACTGCATACGAAAGATTCTCAACACCTATTGGCCAGAAGTAATCTCCAACAATGAACTATGGAGAAGGATGGGAGAAACAGAATCGGCCATACAGATAGAGCGGCGAAAATGGAAATGGATCAGGCATACTCTGAGGAAGGGAAATATAGCCTTTGAGAGAGAGAGAGAGAGACACACTGGATTGGAATTCGTAGGGTAAAAGGAGGATAGGGATGTACAAACAAACGTAGTAAACATCTGTACACATGGAAGAAATGGAAGAAGGCAAGACCTGGAGAAAGGTGAAGAGGTTGCCTGAAAACAGAACGAGGTGGAGATGCTTTGTGATTACCCTGTGTCCCACGAGGGACAAGAATTATTTCAGTCAGTAAAGTTAGTCGAAAAATAATAATGCACGTGCGTGGCTGTAAATCAGCACGGTCATGCACAAAGGATAAGGGTGATGGAATCCTAAATATGTTTGATTTCGAGCCACCAAACAGCGAGAGCATATCAACTCAGCCTGAACCGCGCTGTCCCTCTGTATTCTCTCCACATCTGATACCTGCGTGCAGCATGCTGGGGGTGGGAGCTCACCTGGCAGTTGGAAGGGTCCCTGACGTAGCCGGCGTGGTCGCAGATGCCGGCGGGGGCAGGCGCCGCTGACGTCTGCGTGGGCCGCTGTCCCGTCGACCCTTGCGCCGTCGCGCTGGTCGGCCTCGGGGGCTTCGTCGTCTTGGGCGCTGACGTGGCGGGCTGCTCGGCAGGGGGCTGCGGCAGCACCACGACGTCACTGCCTCAGCGCGCTCGAGGGAAACACACCGGGTGTACAGGTGTACAGCATTCGCCCCCCCCCCCCTAAAGTCCAGGAGGCCTAATGCCCAAACCAAAAGCGGACAGCAATGTGCCAAGTTCCCGCCCCTTGCATGGTTGTCTCTTTTCCCCCGTATTAACTTTTCTTCCTAGACCATTCTTCTTTGTCCTGTAATTAACCTGCTTGCTTAATGCATGGTGTATTGCACCCTGTATGAACGTGCCCAGGGTTTTCCCTGTATCTATGGAGGTTTTACCTGAGCCTAACTTGATTAGTTATAGTCTGGAGTTAAGGTAGGGTAGTTATGGCATCAATCGCTGCCATGGCTGGCCAATCCCCAATTAAAGCACATGATTCATGCCGAATTTCTTGCATGGTTGAAACCCAGCGTAATAAGGCGTAAGTTATTGGCTTCGTCCCGAGACCCACTTGAGTATTCCCTAACCCAGACCCCTCAAAATATACTTAGTTTATAGTTAGGTTAAAAAAAACATTGAAGGTGTAGGGAAGTAAGTGGTCGCCAATCCACCAGGCCATGTTAGAATAGAAAGACAACTATACTGCTAAATACATTTCAATCAAACAAGATAACACATTATTGATCCTCACCAAATTACTATTTGTAATGATACTTTTCAAATGCTTTAGACAGGGGCTGTAAAAGTTCATGGTTGCACATTCCGGGCAAATGCCGCATGACCATTGTCTGCTCGCTTGTGAGACTTTTCAGCTAGGAAGCTTTTCATTTGACACTTCTCTGGTCGAAGGTTTCTTACTGGCCCAGAGTTCTTTAGATTAACTGAAAGCCAATATCAGCTGTAGTACATTAGTATAAGTTTGTCAGTTTTAGCCTATCCCCAAATGAAACCGCAAATTTTTCTGTCCTCCAGCTGAGATTTTTCTGATAAAATCTAAAATGGCATTGTATCAGGGAAAGAGGTGATGGTGATTGCTTTGTTTATGATTCTAATTGACCCCTCGGAATGTTAAATTTTTGTAATCGGGCCTCGTTGTTTTGTCTAGTGGACAGGTCTCCTTGGTTCAATTCTTGTCCGGGTTAATAACTTACATGTTTCTCGTCATCGTTAAAATTTTTCTCTGCCTATGTAAGTATCGTTAAGTGATGAGTTATTGGTTTCCTCATTGTTAAAAGTTTAATAATTTCCAGCAATTCGTTTATCTTATCTTGGTCAAATAGAGTTGCTTTTATTCTGTAACGTCACCAATACCGAACAAAACTTCTGTTCGTAATCTGAATCCAAGAACTGGCAGTGCTTGACCATTGATTCTCGTAACGAAAAGCAATTTACAATCTTTAAAAAAAACAACTGCGTCAAAAAAACATTGAAACTGCGCCTTATTAACTAGCTCGGTGAAGTGTTCAGGTAGTATTTCTTACCGTAGCCCCTTTCAGAATGTCGTTGATGGCTTGCAGCAAGGAGTTCTTGCCTTCGCCACACACGTTCTTGAAGTCATCCGTGTCCACGGCCCACACCATCGCGCCTCCGAGGTTCTTGTCTTTCACGTACTGACTCTGCGAACATGCGAGGGAAGCCGTTATTATCGTGCGTTGCGGAGGAAAATTTTCTAACCACTATTGTTTACCAAAAAATATGTAATTTGACCGACAATTGTTAGTTAAAAATTCACATAAAACATTTTCTTTTAACAAAAAAATGCATCTATTAGTCAACAACAGCTAAAAAAAAAAAAAAAAAAATTGCGGGAGTTTTAAAGCATATGACCTATGTTTGGCATGTATATCCGTCAACAAAAAGCTTTTCTTATGCTTGTGAGTTGGCTGTGGCCTATTCAAGGGCAATGCGTAGGAAATACAGGCTAATACAGGTTACATGGTTAGTAATTTTTTAAAATTCAAAGCTATAATTAATCATCAATGTAGTTGTAGTAAATATGTTAGTTAATAACATCATTATTCATCTTTAGACTTGCGATTTCTTTAAAAAATAAAATACTTAATTGGGTAAACAAACATTGTGGGTATCTATACTCACGATGTGTTGACGATAATCTTAAGCGGTTTTGAAATCAATCTTTAAAAGTGTAAACCTTTTTACGCAATTGACGAATTAAAGCAAGTCACTATAGTTACATCGACTTGCCAGATGGTAATTTAATGATTTGAAAGTGCTACTTGAGTGATTCTTCCTTAGAACTACCTTGAGTTGTATGGACAGCACGTTGTCGTACCTTGAGCTGTATGGACCACACGTTGTCGTACCTTGAGCTGTATGGACTACGCGTTGTCGTAACTTGAGTTGTATGGACAGCACGTTGTCGTACCTTGAGTTGTATGGACTGCACGTTGTCGTACCTTGAGTTGTATGGACTGCACGTTGTCGTACCCGACCCACTGGTTGCCGCTGAAGGCGTATGGCACTTTCTGGTCCTTGTTCCACACGACGGTCCACTTGTCCTTCAGCTCGCAGATCTGCGGACAGGCAACAACAGTGGTCTCAGGCAGTGGCGCACACAGGCTTAGTATATTGGGGCTGGGGGGGGGGGGAGGGGCGACGACTGGAGTGTTTAGGATGGTATGGGATACCTTTCCCCCTCCCCATTAAATGAAGAGCCCTAAATTTTGAAGGAAAGAATAACAGCTCAAATACTATTTTAAGGAGTTTCTAACGTCTTAAAAACGTTATAAAATAGATTTTCATTTAATTTTAAACAGCATTATAATTCCAAAAACTTATACAGAGTACACAAGAACAAATATGTAAAATAATACATTTCCGCTAACAAAAAAATTGACAGATTTAACAGGTCAGGTGCGGACTGGAGTAGATTATCATATATATTTTTGTTCAACTATGGTATTTTATGTGTGTGTGTGTGTGTGTGTGGGAGGGGGAGGGGGAGCCCCTCCTACAGGACCGCCCCACAAGGGATGACGCAGGCTGAGGGTCGCCGACGTGTCGCGTTCTTGGGGCGAGGATCGCGGGGTACACCCCGACACCCCGGCTGACTGCGACTTAGCGACGAGAACCCGATATTCCTCAAGGTCCCGCCGCTCTAGTGGAGCGACGAAGAATGAAACTACTGTTTTTATTTCTGGCATTTCTAGACGTATGTGATTGCAGAGCGTTTGAGACTTAAAAACATATAAAGTATACAAAAATAAACAAGCCAACATTTGCTCTAAAATATACCTACAAAAAAAGAATTAGTAAAGTTAAACATGAAATCACATAACTTCTTTCGAAATCATTACATTAGTAAAGTAAATTATTATTTTACATTTATAGATTTTTAGATCAAAAATTTGTTACAAAAAACCCCTACAGAAAATCCAAAGACCGGTCACATACATAGCTTTTTGCTTCACGAATATAAAACCATTTATTAGTTTAATTATATTATAAACCCGATGTCAGATGCGGTATATACTTTGTTTCGGACCGTGTCTACTTACATACTGATCACACAGAGAAACAGAGAGAGAGAAAGAGAGAGAAAGAGAGAGAACTGCATAATTATTCTCTAATAAATATATCTACATGATAGCAGTCACCTAGCTTCATTACAGTATCGGCAACATGAATATGCATAATTTATAACAATTCTCTGTGTTTCAGAAACACTTATATGGCCTCTATCTTATCTTACTGTTATCCCCATATTAACATTCGTAGTATGATTGCGTGTACAGAATTGTAGCTTTTGAGAATATATTCTGGTACATGGCAGTTCGCAGAGCTTATAACAAAAATAAGAAGTCGAATTCACGATAAAGTTTTTGACATTTGAGAAGAAAATCATTGGTTTACACTAATTTTAGTATAAAAATACCCATCATTTATTTGATCAAACTAATAGTGAATAAATCAATGGCATGAAACCTGAACGCAAGTAATAACCTCTTAAAACACTTTACGGTAATTAACATTAGAAAATTTGTTAGTAAATAGCAATGTAAACAATTGGTTTAATATTTTCAATAATAAACTTGGGAGATATACTTTGGGTTCTTGGGAAATAGTTAGAATTTAAGACCAGAGGATTTATAAGTCTGTGGAGGCGGCGGAGTGAGTGAAGTTGTCGATGCAGCACCCATGTGCAGACCTCTCCCGCCGCAGATAACCGCCATCTTGCAGTGCATTGTCTCTCGCCCCGCACCTAGCTCAAGCGTCGAGCTGACAAGCAGTTCTGGTGCCGCGTGTTCAGTAGAGCTCACAGTGTGAGGTCAGCAAGCTGCAAGGATGGTTGTTTCCGAGTCCAGCAGACCACGAGTCTCACCTAGTCGTGCGCCGGGCGGCGGGTAGTCGCGACCGAGGTCCTGTGTTCGAGTCCCTGCAAGTGTAGCAGCACCCATCGACCCGTACATGTGCAGGGTAGAACAGTTTTTAGCGAATAAACGGCATTACTTAAATGCCAAGGACGAGAATCACGAACTCACAGCCCAAAACCAACCCCGAACCCCTCCCCATACCATATCCCAACTCCTACGTTATCTCGTTCCTTCCAGTTGAAAAAACCAGTGTTGTCAGAAATCGCAGAATGGTGCCCTTAAATTTGGCGCCGCTACATTTGGTATCAGCATTTAGGCTTCTTACACAACACACGTAATTTTTTTTAAAATTCCAAATACCTATACCCCAGTATGGTGAATTTCGGAACAAATTATTACATGCTTGCTTATAGAGTTTAACGCCATACTTCATAGGCCTAACTCCGTGGGAGCTCAAAGACTGTAGTGGGCGCGGAACCACTTTGACACCGACCAGGTGCTCGTACACAGAGAACACGAGATAAAGAAAACTCGGGGTTCGATCGTAGGGGCGGTGGGAGCAGTCAGCAGGTTCAGAGAACTAGCACTCACGCATCGCGACGTGGATGCTGCTCTCTGTGAGATCACGATGGAGCATGGATGGCGTGGATGGGTGAGGGAAACGGGTAGCCTATCATCCAGAGGAAACCCACCAGACACGGCCGCGTGACGCCGAGGATCGAACCCGGATCACCTCTGAGGAAGACCATTCATCTGACCACGTCATTTTTTTTTTTGTTTTTCTCAACGGTAATTTCTCATCACCAATGAATGACCTACATTCGACTGATTTGGCAGTTCCGCCGCACTTGACAGTTTTGTGGAAAATTTTATTTTGTTTAAATTTATGTGGCGAGCTGTATTGTATTACAACTAACACCATAAATATATTTAAAAAAAATCTAAGTTATAATACTTAATACCAATTATAGCCAAGAAAATGAAAACAAAACTTACAAATACAATGCAATCTAAATAAACAAATTACTAGAAAGTACATAAATAATGTAATAAAACTTAAGCATAAAAGCTACTAAAAATATTTAAAATATAAGATATTATAAATGAAATGAAGATATAATGTAGACTACAGTTAACTACAGTTAAGGGGTTGCCTCCCATTTCAGGTCATGATTTTATATTTATATTAATCACAGATCAACTTTTAGACTTTTTCAATTGTTTAACTTTCACGAAATGAAAAAAATATATTCAGCCAGCGCATACCTTTTGCATAATTAGCTGCCAAAGTTACATTTTTAACGTTTTTGGGTTGTAGGACAAATAAGGAGAATTTAATTTATCGAGAGAATGAAACTTTTGTAGGTTTAACTGCAATAGGCCTACCACTAGCTACTTCAAGAAATGGTTTGAATTTCTTTCAAAAAAAATATTATTAATTTTTACCACGGCATTTTATAATTCATCAAATTCGTCACGTTATTTCGACGGCCAAGGAACGTGAAATGAGTTCGACCCAGTAGAAGCCTGTGCGCGGCGCACGTCACCTCGTTGTAGCCCAGCATGCCGGCCTCCTCCGTGTACTGGCCGGGACTGCCCGAGCCGGACACCTGCGCGCCGATGCCGTGGTGCTCGGGGTCCTGCAGCGTGAACGAGCGGCCGTACAGCCCCAGCCCCAGGTTGATCTTGTCCGCCGGCGCGCCCAGCTTCAGGTAGTTCCTCACGCTCGCGTCCTGCAGGGTCGCACACACACGCGCACACAACTTGGGTAAACACAACGCGTATTTATAAATTATCATGTTTCTAATTCCATGGCGATTCTGACTCGCAGTGGCGGATCCAGTATTTTGGTTCGGGAGGGGCTTGACTCCTGTTGAGGCTAGGCTTTATCAAGGCAAGCACTGAAACAATAGTGGACCCAGATGCTTTTGGAGGGGGCTTGAGCCCCTTAGCCCCCCCTCGCCCCCCCCCTTCTGGATCCGCTACTGATTCTGAGTTCAGATGATTCTAAGCTGCGATGTTTCTGAGTTAAGATGTTTATAAATTGTGTGGTTCGGCGAGATATGTGTTTCTAAGTAACGACATTTTTATAAGTTGTGTGTTTTTATAAGTTATGATTTTCTAAGTTACGATGTTTTTAAGTTGTGTGTGTCGGCGTTATGTGTTCCTGAGTTACGTGTTTCTAAGTTATGATCGTTCTAACTTTGTCAGTTCTAAGTTATGTGGATTTTTTTTCGAGAATTATAAATTATGAATGTTCTAAGTTGTGTGTTTACAACTTATGTGTGGATCCCCGTTCAGTACCTACACATCCGCGTCACAGTCTGCTGTAACTGGGCACTTCCTCCATCTTAGGAAGTTTGGTTTCCTTTCGTTAGCTTTCCCCACAAAAAAAATGTACAAAATACGGTATCCCATACATTGTTTCTCGTGTAAAACTGGTCAGTTTTGATCATGTTGACAAGCTTGACAAAACTAATTGCAACTAAACGTGATGCATAAAAAAACAATATCAATATTATCCATGTCCTAATTCAAAAAATGATTAAAAAACTAACTACATTCTAAAATTAAGCTGTGAAGAGATGTTCAACATCCAAGATGAAGGGAAGCCATCCCCCTCAGCGTTGTCCCCAAATTTGGTGACTTTTGAGTTTTCGGTGAAGGGAAATTCATGTTAAAGATTTTTTTTTTTATAAATTTTACATCCCTATCAGTAGGCTATTTTTTTTCTCAAAGGCATTGTTCTTATCTTTATTTTTCCAGTATTGCCTGTTTGGAAAGTTCAGAAAATATCAATACTAAAATAAAAACCAATTAATAAAAGAAACTGGTGCATTTTTCTCTCAAGTTAGCTTCAAAGTGTTATTGATAAATTTTGAATTTTTATTTAATTGGCTAGGATTATCATTCATGTTGAAATTAATAAAATTACTTTCACTTTCTTTCACTTATTACTTTCACAGACACATATACATAAAAGTAAGCCGTTGGTAAATTAATATTGACACGAGTGAGTAACATTTACTAATGTTCGGTATTTTTAAGTTTTTTTATCTTTCGTACACAGTTTTTAAAGCTAACCATACCTTTGATTATTTTAAAATTGTATTTATGTCATAACAATATTCTTAGTGAAGACGCATAATGTAAAGCAATCTATTTCTGATATTGTTTGTAAAGCAAATACTAAGTTTTACTCAGTCACGCAATCTAGGGTAATATTAATGAGCATCGTTTTTTTTTCTTTCGTCGCGATGAAATTAAGAGTGCCGTGAGTACCACATGCTTCCACGGGCATTGTCTGCGTAGCCACGTCGAAAGTTAAGGGCTCATCGACGTCCTGATTTACAGTAGAAGACTTAACCTGAAGATGGCGATTGAAATGTCAACCAATACATCGGCGCACCCTTCGCCTTCAACGCAACTACTGTTCTTTGGTCTTTAAACTGGAAAAATCGGGACTACTTTTTTTAAGACCTACACTTAGACCTACAGATCTCGGGAATTCCATACAAAATTTTTTAATAAACATTTCCGAAGAAAATGTCTGTAATTTTTTTGGATGATTTTTGGAATTTTTCCCGAATTTATAGGTTAATAATGATAGATTTTCAATATGGTGGCCAAGATGGCGGACATAACAATGGTTGACTGTCTGCTAGTAAACATTACTGCACTCTAGCGGGTGAAAATGAAACCAGTATGGCGGTGGCAGTGATATTATCTGACTAAACCAAGATGGCGGATCCAAGATGGCCGCCACGACGTCATGCTGGCTGAAAGCCCCCCGAATGAGCTGGGTCAGCACTCACGACGTTCAGCTCCCGCTCGTCGTCCCACTCGGACGAGTGCGGGTACAGAGGCGCGTCCTCGCCCGTCTCCGAGTCCCAGTCCCCGTGGAAGTCGTACGTCATCAGGTTCATGAAGTCCACGTTCCTGCACACAGGCGAGCGGACCACCGTGCCATCAACTTCCTCACACGTCCCGCGGGGACAACTTTGAGAGACTGGGTCTCGATTTGTTACGCCTTGCCAAAAAACAATGCACACATGGTCTCGTAGCCGTCACAAAATTCCCTGCTAAATATTTTTTTGGTTACTAAAAATGATTGCTCAAAAATCGTTTATCAACAGGTTTGGGGCAACAAATTTAAGCTGGTGATTTTTTTTTTTTGTGTGTGCTACGTTTTCAGCGTCAAATTGTTTAGTTTTATTTTTTCAACAAATACATTTATTGAAACATAGAATTAAGTTCTTATACAGAATGTACAGAAATTGCGGGGCGTTTGTTTAGGAACATACCCGACGTTATGGAAATGAAACCCCGCAGAGTTACGGGCGCGAACAGGTGCGCGCAGGTCTGAGTCTGGCGGGCTTCATTAGACCCCCCAGTGGCCGAGAGGACGAGTGATCGCAGCGCAGTTACAGTTGGTCGGGACGCTGCAGGAACCAGCAGTCTGAATGGTTGGTCGTTGGTACGTTTGCGTGCTTGGCTTTGGTAAATTAGCGCTGTGTTTACTGCTGCGATTACAGAGCTGACAAACATCAGTAACACGGCAGGCTTTACATTCGACACGTTTAAGGTTAGGATCCATAGTTTTCCAGCGCCAGGGGAATTATTTATCTCGTCAATAGCATTACAGGCAAAAAAAAAAAAAAAAAACAACAAAAAACAGAGAAATCATAACAAGTGTTTCGTATTAATACTTAAAATAATTATCACTCTCTTTTTTCATTTAATTTTCAACGCTGTCGTAGTTCTTGCAATCGCTTGGCACTAGACTTTTTAGGATTTTTGTATTCCTTTAGACGCGAGCATATTTACGAGCTATATGATACGACATCTTTGATAATTGTGTAATTTTAAATTTTATTCCGATTTTTACTTGCATAGAGGTGAATAATTGTTTGCCTCACTGTGGGTCCTAGTGATGCTCCGTAAGTTCTTCACAATGACACCCGAATCAATGTCTTAGCTCTAAACGCGTTTCCACGCTACAACAATTTATAACTTCACACAAAGCTAATTCGTAACAATCACGCGCATGCACCTACACTGGTACGATGACGTCACAGGCAAAAAATTATTGCGCGACAAACACGTACAGACATGATCTATCGATTGTGGGCTCAACAATTGTTGACTCATTATTAGTCTCGTTCTCTCGTAGTTATCAGTGGTTCAGATCTGACGGTATTTTTTCACACAACGAAGTTAGACCGACCATCACTGTAACGAGCGAGTACATATATGTTGTGACGTCAAAAAATCTTGCAGCAGGAGCAGTGCGTACTTAGCAAGGGTGCGTTCACAACATAATTGTACTGAATAGGAAGACTGACTGATTAACCAGTTACTAACTGAAACTGGGAGTTCCCTACCATTAAGGGTATTGTACACCAGATATCTGGTTAGTGCGCATGGATAACTTCAAACTTGCACTTATGTTCGTCGCTTGCTCCCACGGAGCATTTGAATGCCCCTGCGCTACGATCGCACGTCTTCTAGGCCAGTGAAGTAGAACCCTGAAGCCCGTCAAATTCAAATTTCCACGCTACTGTTAGCTCCTTGTTATTAAACAAAACAAAAAAAAATTGCTTGTTTTGGTATTCTCTGTCATCCATTAAATTTACGTCCCGCCATTCTCCAACACTCTATATAATGGGTATTGTGTGAGGTAATTTGTAAAAACACAATCATTAAACCACTATATTATAGTCAAATTCTCGTCAATAGCCACATTTCAATTCAAGGGACGAATGGCAGTTAAAAATAACTAGGTCACTATACCTTATTTTCACAGTATCATTGTGATCACGAGAATTACAGTTTTTCCTTGCATCTGTTACTACAAAAACGTGCATATATTTTAACTATGTAAATATTATCATATTTGAACTCCACCCAGCTTTGTTTAGAATTTTAAATAAACAATATAAAATACTATGTAACCAAGAATATTTTTCAATCATATGCTCGGATTTTTTACGTTACCTTATTATATTGCATGGCATATTATATGGCAATTTTTATTATTACAATTATTTGGAAAAATAAAAAAAGCAAAGAAAACATGACAAAATGTCGACATAATCTTACTGGTTATCAGAAGCGGCATTTAAAACAAAAATTAGATATTGGAGATAGATATTGTGGTTTGCAAAAACAACAATGAGGCCATGGCTTTACGATTATATATTTGCCAATGTGCAGATAACGATGAGTTAATACTTACTTTGCTATTTCTGGAACGATGTACGAAGTGTCCACCGTTTCAGAGCCTGCTCCGAGAGCCACACTCAACAAAAAGCCATGCTCCTGGAACTTCTTGTAAACTGTTTCCAGGAGTTTAGGGAAGTTTTCCTGCGAACGGAGTACACAGAACTATTAGAAACGAAGCTACAAGAGCTTTAGGTTCACACTTCTCTTTGACCTTCCACGCAAGCAAATTCACGTTTTACAACGTTATAGCTTTACGTTAGTTAAACCAAGACACCTCCTCATTACGGTTACGAACTCAAAAAGTACAACGGCGTGATTTCGTATGACTTCTGTGTTTTGTCTGTATCAGGCTTTCAGCTAGTAGTAATCGGGATAACATAGATAGTTGAAACTTTCGCAAATAATATTTTGATTTTGCTAAAAACTCAAAAACCATCTTAAAATTTTGTAAAAAATGGTGTTATCGAAAATAATTTTTCTCCTTCCTAGATAAGCAGTCCCGTGTTATAGAAAATGATGTATTGTCTGTATATTATATTAGATGACACATTATATAACTATATCCATGGACGTTGGTACCATTACGAGAGAGAGGGGGGGGGGGGGGGGAATTTCGGTCTCCCCTGGAATTAAGGAGCCCCTCACTTACGCTTGCAAAATAGTAATTGTTAAACGGGGTGGATAAATGTAAATGTCAAAACTATGCTTTATAGGAAATTTTCTATATATTATAGAGTTTTCTGCTTACTGCATGGATATATATGGGCAATCTTACAGATTTGCGCCCTTGACTATAGTTATTCTAAGGAACTCAGTGGATAAGGTAAAAACAAACCCTTATTTATGGCGCAGAAGCCTCATTATAACACAATATATTTTTATATATGTTATATATAATATTTATATGCTATATACAGTTAAATATATTTATTATTATATGTTTGACCAATATATGTATAATCGTGATAAGGAAATTTGTTATAAGTTATAGTAGTTTAAAAATTACAGTAATATACGATACTTACACTAGACTATTCATGTATGGCACACGATTTAACCAGTATCTGGACAAGGGCTATGTCACCGCCGGCAGCGAGCCACCCACCTTGTCGCCGCCGTCGCCTCCGCGCTGAGCCGGGTACTCCCAGTCGATGTCCAGCCCCTCGAAGCCGTGCTTCTGGAGGAAGGCGACCGCGTTGTCGGCGAACTGCGCGCGGCCCTCCTGCGTGCTCGCCATCTTGGAGTACTTGCTGGAGCCCTCGTTCCAGCCGCCGATGGACACCATCGCCTTGGCGCGCGGGTTCTTGTGCGCCAGCTTCACGAAGCGCGCGAACGCGTCTGGGACACGAACCACGGACCAGTAATAACGGCATGTCTTCAAATCCTGCAACTGGGCTTTCCCTCGAGTCCATTATACTCTCAACATGTCTTCAGCAGCAGCGGGTGCTTCCGCCTTTCTTTTCGCCTCCACTCCCTTTGTTCCTTTCACTCATGTTCTCGTCTTCCTTTGATCCTTCTTGTACATAACATGACCCTCTTTAATCAACTTGAACATCTATTGATGACGTGAAAGGAGAGCACTATGGGTTTGACCCACTTTTAAGAGCACAGCCACCCAATCATAATTAGTGACCCTTCCTGTTATCTGTCAATAGCCCATTAATTTCAATTATTTTTAATTGGCGTGTGCATGACTGACTGGGGCAGAACCATTACGTTCTCCCTACTGCCTCACTTGCATGTAAGAGACTAGTCTGTGGCGATCCCAGGCGGAGGTGAGTTTTTCTACACTGTTAAAATGTTTCACCTTCAAACAATTATTATTCAGTGTTCTCCGTCAATTTATCAATATATTCTCAAAATGTACGTGCACTAAGATTTATTTAACATGAACCAATAATATACATCATCTTGGAGCATCAACTTCAATAACTTGTAAGGTTCACAGCAGAAACACTCTTCTCCCTCCCACATGATTGTTTACCATGTTTAGAACGAAAAACGAAGTTCCTAAGAAGTTCCAGTTATCTGGGCCTGCGGTGAACGCTCAGGTTATATGGTGTGCGTCCTTCGTTGCAACTCCGGTAGATTTACTGCAAATTCCAACTGCGTAACTAAGTCGGGCAGTGGAACATGTGTATTAACAACCAGGTCATATTTGGCCAGGTTACCACGGACCGACTCTTTTGAGTTCTCTGGATTGTTGGGAGGGCGAGAGCGATGATTGGCTTAATATTTGCCGAATTCAACTCATGTAAACAATTAATCAATCTATTTTTAAAATAGTACGCCAAAAATCACGCGCTTTTGTCAGAATTATTAAATACCAAGTTGTTGATTTGACAAGTTACGTATTATACATAATATTGCAAAGAAACTGGAAGGTACAAAGTGCTGTGCGATCTGGAATACTTTAAACAATGTTCCAACTATTTTGGACAGTTTTATCGTTTTGAGCGCAGGTTCTTTTTAATAATTAGTACTTATTGAGAATAATCCATTATTTGAGAAAATAACTAAGAATATACGAGTAATTAGTTTACGCGGACGCAGTAAAATATAACTCCAAAACCGCAACATCATTAAGTATCTGTAATTAGTGAAATTTAAATTGTCGCAGAAACAATTATATGGTACCCCGAACCCATCATATTGTTGGCCCTGGATAATGTTTAGCGTTCATAATTTAGTTTTGGTTCTGTCATATTATTGTTATCACAGTGCACGTTTATGTAACACTTCTTTCAAAGATAATAGTGTACGTTTATGTAACAGGGACAGTTATACTTTCATGTCGCACGGTTACGTGCACACACTCAATGCGACGGGCGGGACCGGGAGAGTAGAGTAGTAGAGACCGGAAAAATTCGCGATTTCAAATACCTATAGGATGGACTCCATGATCCTCTATGCACTCGTGCAAATTACATCTGCTCATTGGTTACCGACTCTGAACACCTGTTCACTGGGATGATAGTGATTCGCTAATTCTTCTGTTAAAGATTTTTCATTGGCCCAGATTCCTTCAGATAAACTGTGGCCCAATCACTGAAGCAAAATAATGTCAAAGGTATTTGGACTCTGTCCTATCGCGAAATGAATCTGCGAATTTTTCAGGTCTCTAATTATAAGGCCTGAAAAGTTCCTAAGTTCACTAAAGTTTGTCGCTCCCTCGTGAAACTTCGGTAGCACATATTAGAGGAACTTACAATTTTTTTTCATGTTCTCTTAATCTAACTAATTTTCGTCACACCAAAACTAGCACATTTTCAAATTATGTAATCTACTAGGTATATTACATATTTTTCTGTATCTTTTGTTTATTAATTTATACTTTCCCGTAATTTACTAAGTTATCAAGTCAATATGGGTGTTAATATCGCACATAATGTGAGAAAAAAGAACGTTGAATATGATGCCACACATCAACGAGAAGCATTACACTCACTCAGGCCGTAGTCGTCGGGCAGGTCATTCCAAGCGTCCAGCACCTCTACGTTGTTGTGGTCGCCCAGGCCGACGAAAGTGTAGAGCAGGTGCGTGCAGAGCGTGGGGTCGATGTCCTCAACGTCGTACTTGCCGTTCCCGGGGCGGTACACGGCCCAGCTCTCGTAGTAGCAGACCACCCTGTACTCTGCACACACACACACCCTGTTCTCAGGACACAGCCTGTACTCTCTACACATAGTGTGTACTCTGCACACACAACCTGAGCTCTATCTCCACATTGTGTATACTCTGCATACACAGCCTGTACTCTATACATATAGCCTGTACTCTGCACACACAACCTGAGCTCTATCTCCACATTGTGTATACTCTGCATACACAGCCTGTACTCTCTACACATAGCCTGTACTCTCTCTACATATAGTGTGTACTCTGCACACACAACCTGAGCTATATCTCCACATTGTGTACACTCTGCATACACAGCCTGTACTCTCTACACATAGCCTGTACTCTCTCTACATATAGTGTGTACTCTGCACACACAACCTGAGCTATATCTCCACATTGTGTACACTCTGCATACACAGCCTGTACTCTCTACACATAGCCTGTACTCTCTCTACATATAGCCTGTACTCTGCACACACAACCTGAGCTATATCTCCACATTGTGTACACTCTGCATACACAGCCTGTACTCTCTACACATAGCCTGTACTCTCTCTACATATAGTGTGTACTCTGCACACACAACCTGAGCTATATCTCCACATTGTGTACACTCTGCATACACAGCCTGTACTCTCTACACATAGCCTGTACTCTCTCTACATATAGCCTGTACTCTGCACACACAACCTGAGCTATATCTCCACATTGTGTACACTCTGCATACACAGCCTGTACTCTCTACACATAGCCTGTACTCTACTCACAACCTGTACTCTGCAAGCACACCCTGTTCTCTGCACACAGCCTGCACTCTTCTAACAACCTGTACTATCTACACATAGACTGCACTCTCTCTACACATAGAGTGTATTCTGCACACACAGCCTGTACTCTAAATATCCCGTCTTCTGCACGCATAATGTATTTTGCCCACTATCGGCCCGGATGGTGGTTTGGACCCTGCAGTCATGCCATGACCTTCTTTCCGCACTAGGCGAGATGATACTGCAATTGATCGTCATTGCCGTCTGCAGCTTGTAGGTGGCAGGACAACACAACACCCAGTGCTGAACCCAGAAGAACTATTTCCACAGGTGAAAAATCACTGTACTGAACCTAGAATCGAACCTGGGATCATAGTAGTTGTAGCCACTGAACCAAAATGTAGGCAATGCTAAATTAAGTTCTATATTATATACTGAATCTAATTGAAGAAAACCAGGGATTTAAGGCTGATTTGTAGGGGCATGTATTTTTCACAAAAAAATTTCGAGACTAGCTAAGAGTTAAAACACCTTCGCATAGTCTGTGCTTCGTGACTATTAGAGTTTCTTTCAGGCACGTGTCTGCTGACGGCACACCAATCATAGTAATTCAGCGCGGAAGCAAACGCGTCCTGGTAGGTATGTTCATACTGACGCATGGCAGAAAATCATGTTTACGGAGGTGACTAATATAAATTTTAACATTCCGACATTTATAAAGCACATATGTGGCGTGCGGGACCAATTGCATCCAAAGGTTGGCTAAAAGAATTTCATCAGGGAAATATTGCTCACTAAAATTAAATTATTGATAATCCCTTTAATATTTTGTCATCAGTAGAGAACATATAGACTGGTTTTTGAACTTCTCTGTGAATAGTTATGAAACAAATTAGGCATAATTTTTGATCAACGAACTTCATTTAATTAGAAGAGCATCAGTTTTTAGTGTTCATCAGTAAAATTTCACTGATTAAGAGTAATTTAACTTTTCATTGGTAGTCAGCTGTGTTAGTTGTAAACATCACTACAGTTTGCCAGTGACGCAGATATATTTGGATCGCATCATGCGACCACAACAAAGTCTGAAATTGTACTGTCTGGGTGCGCCGAGGTCATTCCTATAAGGATGCTGTAGAGTGGGTAAACTCGGAGATAAGAGCTGTCTCGCTCTAAACTAGTGTCGAAAACTATCTATGAACATGTTATCTATAAATTATTATTTACATCATTACATTATAGAATATTTTGGAAAATAATTGTAGTCTTTTTCATTTTCTGTTAACGTAAAACTAAAAATAATATAATTTTTAATAAATGGTATTGTCTAAAGTTCTTATATTTACTTATTTCACTATATAAATATATAATTTTAAATAAGTACTCTAGGTTGATTGTTTCAGGGAAAAGAACTGCGATTGGTAAATAAATGAAGGAAAAATATTTACAAACTGGTTGTTTTCAATGCATTTTATCTTACCTGCATACGCCGTTCCCAACAAGGATAGACACACAAGGAAGTCAGCAAGTAGGGACGAGCGCATTTTCGTTTTTTATCTGAAAAAAAAATTGTCCTCTTAAATTACACACTAAGAGAAAGGCTAAGAGCAAAAATATTTTATTTTGTTTAAGATAAATGCAACCAAATAAAAACTATTCTATACTGTGGCAATGCACACTCTGTTATTCTTTGAGAAAAATCCAGCAAAAGCTAACAAATCCATGTGAGCGTTTTCAGGCTATAAATATCTTAGGCAGCTAGAAATAAGTCATTAAGTTAAAGTTTAGTGTTATCATTACAGTTGTTATATACATTTTAAAGGTCATTTACTAAAAAAAGCAATATGAAAGGCAATCAAATTGTTATAACTTAAGTAGATAATGTTGGTATGAACGTAAGGGACCAAAAAGGCCTTGGCATATATATATTTTTTAAATGGATGCTTATGTATTTTAAGGTAAGTTTTATGAAGTAAATAAAAAGTATATAAAGTGCTTATGATAATAAACAATAATATTACTTTATATTTTGTTTAGCTTATAAAGTATTTTGCAACAGCAACTACAGCAACTATATATATTTCTCTGCTGAACAAGCCTTTCCAATCTGTTTCTCTTCTTGCTCTTAAACCTTTACTTAATAAAGATTTCTTTTCTTAAATTCACAATGTGAATAATTTATTACGTTATGAAAAATATTTTTGATACCTGTATTCCTCCTGATGGTGATTTCTTGAAAATGTTAATAAAACTGTAAGAAGTAACGGCTTATATCGGGCTTATATACTTCATCCAAACGAGAAAAAAAAATCAGCACAAGGACAGTGTTGTGCATTTTTGCGATAAACACGGGCATATTGACCAACTTTTCTGTTGAGAGGGAGGGCTACTTGATCCACTGAACTAAATATGAATTGTTATCTACATTTTAAGCATGCACCGAAAAAAAACATACAACTTCAAATTTGAGTTTATCTCGCGAGTCTTAAGTTTTGAAAGCTATTGTGTACCAAATGACCCGAATAAGATATATTTTTATTTGGCACAAATAATCCTGAGGTAGGAAGTATTCCTTATCATTAAAAAATACTTCAGATATGATTGTAGTTTGATATAAAATATGAGGAGTTGGCATCTGCAATTAATTTTGCTGTTCAAATAAAAAGTTTTGGAAGCTGTTAATAATAAGTGTTTATAACAATTTTTTGATAGATTTAAAAGATAATTATACTGCATAGGACATACATATTTAGGAGTTCACGTGGAAAATATTAACCAGAATGTTAGATACCGGAATCGAAAACTATAATTTTCTTATTACTAAAGTAATGGTTTAAGTCAATCAAGAAATATGGAACTATTAGATCGTACACACGAGTCTAAATTTGGATAAAAGATTTTCCATAAGGAAATTGTTACTCGCTAATATATTTCAATAAATAACGCTACAAATATTGTCCCAGCAATACAGCGCATGTAGAATGTATACTTAGAATTCACTGTGAATAGTAATAAAAAATCAATATATGATAACACAACTCATTTACTGACAAATCAACATTTGAGTGGAGCATTAGTTTATTTAGTGCAATTTAACTTATTGAGAATAATTTCAATTTTCGTTAGTCAGCGGTTTCGTCATTGTCATTAACTAAACTAGCAAAGAAACTAAACCCCCAATTATTTCGCACCTATTTATATAGGCTTTTTGAAAAATTCTCGCTTACTTGTATTTTTATTGTTTGCCTCTATACCATCCCTCACAAGATGAAAAACAATAATAACTACCTATTTATAAAATTGGATATTTATACAAAATTTATAAGTTTCTTGACTCTACGGATCATAAGAGTTTGTTCTTATGTTTCACTGTTCGGTTCACAAAACGTATTCGTTTCTGACGACGAGAAATATTTTCAGTCAGTGAACAAACGAGAATATGTGTTTTGTGTGAGCTACGCACCTTGTGTACAATTCTTTGGAGTAGATCAGGTTGGAAGAGTGAAAGATGTTGTCGTGTCAGTTCTCTCAAGCATCGGTGAGGTAGGTCATAGTTGGTGGGTTAGTGATCTAAGTTGTTGCCGAGGGGCGCAAATCTGTAGAATTTGCAAGGAGGTGGGGGAGGCCACGGAATTTCGCAAGGGGCGGCACGGCCCGATAGTTTTGCGCGTGGGTTTTAAAAGGACACAATTCATATCTGGGTAGGGTGTTTGTATGTTGCATACTGCCCATGTTTTGGTCCATACGCATGCAATAAGCAGAAAAATTTAAAATATACATAGTTATACATAAAAAAAAAGTAGTTTTGACATCAAACCCGTTTCACAGTCACAATTTTGAAAGCGAAAGTGGGACCCTTCAGTGAGGGGCTGCTTAATTTCAGAGGGGGCCCGGGTTCCCCATGGCCCCCCGGGATTTAAACACATGGTTGTTGCTGGGGGTCGGCTAGCTGCGCGCACGAGTACTTAAGCGCGGGGGCGCTAAGTGCGACGCTAGCTTGCTCATCACAAACCTCTCCACCTTTACGCGCAGTATTAGCGACGGTAACGCACCTGGGTGGTCGTGACCGCTAGGGCCTCGCGCTAATGCGGCGAGGGTCGCCTGTTCGATCCCCCTCCCCCTCCCGGTAGGACGCGCATTCGTGAGCACCGAGTCGTCACCAAGTGGCACGGAGCACACTGTGATCTCGGAGTTCGCATCGTATTAAGCCCCTGTGCATGACGCAGTGACGCGGACACACGATAGAAATCACATCAACATACTGGCGCCCATGGGCCTTTAAGGCGTGACCGTGTTTGAGGTCACGAAACACATGAAAAAATAATCGTTTATGTTACCCCTTACCCTATATTTATTTGTAATGGTTAACCTGATAAATTTTGTAACTAACCTCACTGTGTAAATAGTGTGGGAAAAACGAGACGGTATGTTATATCACAATCATAAAGTGTTCAGCTGCTGTGTGCTGTAGAAAAAAAATTGATAAACATTCGGAGAAATCGTAGATATGTAGATGGGTGGAGTGAGCTTACTTGTTTTTGTCACTAGGAAATACACAGGGATACCAACCAGACACGTCAAGAGTTAGGAAAGAAGAAGAATAAAAGCGGAAACCTCGCCTGTGCGGAGTGTAATTAATTCATCTAGTGAAGAATGTTCAAGACGGGTTCAGTTTCTTTTCAGACGCTTCGAATTCTCAGGGGATTTGAAGGGAAATTGGAGAATACGGCAGGGATTGAAGGGTATATAAAGACGGGATTTTGAGCTGATAGAGCAGGGAGAAAAACGATGCCGACACTACATAGACAGCACTGAGAGGGAGAAAGAGAGATAGAAAGAGAGAGTCACGAAAGGATTGCGTTGTTTGGAGATCTAAGAATTGTAGTTGTTTGTTATTTTACTACAATGGGCAGTAATTTTTCAGAGTCATAGTTTCTGACTTAGTGTGATGATAGTTTTCTTTAATGTTTCTTTGGTGTCGTATGCTGATATTTCTATGGATATTTCACTTTGTGTGATGCACTTGATAAAATATGAGATGGTTAGTTTTGTTGTTTTTGGGTGCCCATAAAGTTACATTTCAATAGTGCACCTTTTGCACTTTTCTGCACTTTTCGCTTAAGTGATTTACAAGTGTTTTTTATGGCCATCTTAATTTCAGAAAAAAATACTTTTAACTCTCAAACTATTTTAACCTTACCACAAAAAATTATATATTTAAATTAGTTTGTTGTTTTTTACCACTCTTTTCATTTATTGTTTTGAATCAGGCTGATGACAAAATTAGTTTGACTTAGTGTGATTGTCATCACAACCTTTAAATTTTTTGCTTATCTTGTTCTATAAAATACACCTTGCACCTGATTTTTTTTGGAAGAAAATTATCGATATTCATAAAATCAGAGCTAATTTTGTTAACATGTAATTTCTGCTATAAAAACCTACTTATATTTGATCTTGTTGTTAATGTTCTGCCAACCCTCAGAGTTTGTTGACCTAGGTTATTTTTTCTTTCTATTTTAACTTATATATGTAGGTTATGCCCCATCTGGGCAAACAATTTTTACCTTGAGTGATGATTCATCATTGGTAAATACAGTTTTTGACGAGACAACGGTTAATAAATCGATGAACGCCGGCTGCACACACGAAAAAGAGTCCTGTTACGCTCATTGTACGCTTGCGCCGCATCTATCTCTCTTCCACTCGATTGGAAACAACCATCCATCGATTTGACTTTTTCGAGGCACATTAAAATTGAAACACTCCCATTCGTTTCCTACTTTTCCTATCATCGTCCTATCCTTAACAGAATAACACAGATTGGAAGAAGTTAAATAGTAAACATGTATAAAAGTTATAGTTAAAATAATCTCTTCGTTAAAGTAATAAACATATTTGAATTAATGAGTGCAAATAAAAGTAAATTTATCAATTAAATTGTAGATTTCATTTCACTCCTTCTTTGTATCCATACAAAATAGTGATAATTCAATAGAAATGTTTCAATTTTATTAATAAAAGTATGCAATCATTTCATCAATGTTTTGTTATGACGTTGTCACGTTAAACTATCGTCCGTAAACCGACTTTACAGACAACCAATTTTTATGAAGTGAGTGTTGGGTTCAGGTGGGACTGACCTCAAAGAGGTGACCCTACACTTTCATGGCGGTGTGTTAATGATAATGACTCCATGCACGTCCATATTCTACTTACGATACTGTGCATAAAAAGATAGCAAAACAGCCATTTTACTAGCAATAGAACTAAACGTTTAAAAAAGGAAACCACGAGATGAAACCACCCCGAAAAGCGCAATCTTCTTTTCGTGCATATGATAAATATGAGCTTCAAGCGGTAACCATTAACATGAAGTTAAAGGTGTAATGCAAGTCCCTTGAATGCTTTCAAGGATCAGCACCAGGTGTTTCATGCCTAAAAAAAAATATTCTGCAAACACACGTTTTATCCATTTACCTATCGTAAAAATACAGTTTAAAAACTAAAACTTGAACGGACTATTCACCCGCTCTCAGCACACATATGAATTGATTTTCGTCAACAGACATATTTCGGACATCTTGAGTAGTTTTCAGATCGCGAGGTTTCTTTTGAAGCTCTGCACACCGAATGCCCGGGTAGGCGGCCATGTGTATGTCGCGAAGCAGGGAGATCACAGTGTTCCTCCTTCTCCACCCTTCCTTGGCTGCTACCAAATGTTGTAATAGGGACAATATGGGAAACTGGCAAGAAATACGCGAGATGAGTGACGTCAGTAAACCTGGCGGCGTGAAGTGCGCCTACGTTTTTTGTACAATAGGTTTTTTTTTAAAGTGCGCTAGATTTGTTACCCTAGTGTCGTCTAGCGGCGTGGAGTGGAAAATAGCTACAAAGAGCAATGTCTCGCGCTTCACCAATGCTAATTGGCCAGTGTTTCCCATATTGTACTATTACGATATTCGCTGCTACGCCACCCACTCGCCCTCAGAACCGCCGGAACGTCCCGTCTGCCATCCTTCTGCGAGGTGACAGATGACGCCTCTAGCAAGGCCCTGCCACGCAGTGTTGCCATGGCTACAGCGGGCGAGAGACGCTCATGACTTTCGGAGCGGACGAAGGACGTCATTTCCAGCGGCCTCTGTGGTTGGTCAGCTCTGTTAGAAACCTATCCCTTGTTTCGTTTGTACCTACCTTATTAACAGTGTTATCGTTCCACAGTTTAGGAAAGCTCATGTAAGCCTGTTGTGAGCAAGTATAGCTTGGCCGGTACTGGCACGAGTTCCTGGGTGTGTTGTGTGGTGGAGTCAATGACCGACCGATCTCTTAAGTTACGGCGGCTATCTTGGATGATATTGACATTGACCTTTGGCCTTGCCCTTTGATCGCAGTCACCATCTTAAAGTCAGCCATCTTGACATCAAGTACCCCACTCCAAGAACGCGGCAATTTTCGTTACGGTCACCATATTGAAAATTTTCGTGACGTCCGCCATCTGGGATCTGATATCACAGTCACATTTTTCGTTTCTGAAATAATGTTCGCCATCTTGTTGTCATCTGCTGGAGGGCGCAATATTGGATGACGTCACAAACACCATATTGTATTTTTTCTGTTCTGCTGAAAGCCGCCATCTTGGATACCGACAACTTTGTTTCTGCGGTTGTTCCTAGATTGCGCCAGAATCAGAGTGGGGCGCTCGATTACAAGATGGCTGATTTCAAGATGGTTACTGAGATCAAAGGTCAAGGTCATGTCATCCAAGATGGCCGCCGTGACGCCAGAGGTCAGTTAGTCATTGACCCCACCAAACTACACATTAAGGAACCAGTGCCAGTACCGATCAAGCTTTATTTCTGCAAATAATTATTTACTCTGTATTGCTTGTGTTTTTTTGCACCTATTGTTTATAATCAATCTTAGAACTCAACTCTTTCCTCCAGTTTCCTGCTTCCTAGGGCGTTTATTCACCTTCACCCTGACAGTGGTGCCCATGTAAGTTGTCAATGTTTATTTGTATTCCTAGAGAATTTTTGTTACCATCTTCCTCTAAAAGTTTACTAGCCATCACTGTCTGTTTTTCTTTCTTGCCACCTTGCTGCCCAGCTCGATGTTATGATTCGTATTCAGGCTCCTTAGCCGGAGGTGTGTGTGTGTTTGTGGTGTCCTGTTACCCATGAAATGATATGAAAATACGTAATAAAAAGTTACATAGTAAAATTTGTACATTAGTTGACCATAATATATTTTATGTACGTATGCATTTATAAGACTGTACAAGTACTGTGTTTTAGAATTTTAAATACAAAAGTCACATATGGAACCTGATAATAGGCTGAGGTGAGAGTAGCACTTATTGAAACACTTATTTGAACACCCCCTCCCCTAATTGAACCCTGGCTGCAACACTGGCCTGGTCGACACCCCTCCTCGCTCCTGTTCTGCCAGTCTGGCGAGAGCGTAGCGCCTGGCGACGCCACAGCTGCCTCTGCTCACCTGCGCTGCGAGTTGTCTGCCGCCAGGCGGAGCTGTGGGCACTGCCACGCGTCTCTAAGCTTCCATTTCCTTTCACAGATTTCCACGCCAACTTGCTTTTCTGGACTACTGGAGTGAACATTCCCTTCTGTTTTCCTTTGTCGTTAGACATGTGGCTAATAAAAACATTTTCAACAATATTAATCACTTATTTTCTTGCTGACCGCTCGTTAAAAATTTGTTATGACTCGTTGTTTATGCTTCTTTTAGCAACGAGAGACGTTGATTATGCCTTTCTAAAGTAGCTATTAATTCGAAGGAAAAAAAGTAATTTATTCAAACAAGTTTATGTTTTACTGACAAATCGTTGAACATTTTCTTGTGAAACCACTGAACGTTCATAAAAATATTTCAACAGAATGAGATTAAATTCTTTATAACATTAGTTTTGCGGATTATCTGTTTTCACAGAAACATAACATCTTGATTTCAAACTGTTGTCATGATCATTTTATATCGTTCAATTTTCAAAATATACTTCATAAAAAATAGTATATAATTAAGTGAATGTTTGAAGTAAATATTAACTGTTGTAAATATGTAGCTTTCCTTGCAGTATTTGTCGCGTTTAGTATTAAATTCTTATTTTTTGAAATTACTTCAACATTAAAAATACTGACACTGTTTTATTGTCTTTGAAAACCTATTAAGGTTCCATCTCTGACTTATCGAGATAAATTTTAGTAATATAAAACGATGAAACCTTGCTACAGCGTAAAAACTCTTGAAACAAACATGGGTTTTTCGCTTCCTATCTCTCCTCCTTAAGACTGCGATAAATAACCACGGTAGTGTCTTCCTAGCTGTCCCATATAGCATTGTTTTGTCTCATGTCGTCCGCAGAGCGCCACAGGAGCTGAGATGTAATCAAACAGCTCATGTCGGCGATGGTCGCGGCCCGCAGTAGCGACTTTGACCCCAACCGCCTGTGTTTCGTCCCGTTCCGAACCGAGTGGCTGCATCTTCGGTCGCCATGATTACACTGTAGCGAATGTTCCCCATCTTCAAGAAGTGTACGATATACACTCACAGTGGCTTCTTGCGGAGAAAACAACACTATTGTCATTCAATAAGCAGAAGTATTCCTAATAAAATGTTTCACTACACATCACAATTAAGTGACTCACGTTTTATATTTAGGTCCACTCTCATTGTCTTATTTTAGGAATATCATTAGTGTTATTATATTCTAATTAAAATTAGTATCCAGACGTTTCACGAAATGAATTTAAATTCTCAAAACGAATTCATGACCTTAAATCATCAAAAAAAATTGTTGATGCTCCAAACCTCTGTTTATACATACACCGTTTGAAAAGGCCACAATTCTATGAAAATTGTATGCAAACGTACCGTGCAATTACAGAAACCTTATCTGTGACGTCGGAAATTATTCTTCTGTATTTTCTTGTAACTTTTAGAGACACATATGAACATATCTGAAATTGCACGAATCATTCTTCGTCGGTGAAGTTAGGAAAAGCTCGTTCATATTCTATTAAATGTTAAACTTTCACTTATACAGGTAAATATGAAAACAAAAGTGTACATGCACATAAAATAAGACTAAAAGACTTGAAAGTCCTTAACATCACAAAAATTTGTCAATATGCCGATTAAAATTATGATAAAACAAAATTTTCACCTTTTACTGTACGAGAGAATTGTAACGAAATACTGCTCACATCCATGGCGTAGTTATAATACATTCCGCTTTTGGTGCGAGAAGTGCAGTGTTCGATTCCCGAGTAAGGCATGGGTAAAAATTTATATCTGGCTTTAGCAGTCAAGTTAAGTATGTAAAAAAATTCAGAAAAATGTGTCAAACAATATGTCAACTTAAAATTAAAACATAGTTATTGCCAGCTAATACTTTTTTTTAGTTCAAATACAATTAATTAGATAATAAAACTTTAAATGATTTGTTTTCAAACAGTGAAACCTCACCACTGAATCAATAAAACTTTTAAAATTTTTTTCGTAAATTACACAAAAATCATGGAATAATGTACAACTTACGGAAAGTTCCGTAGCTTAATACGAAATATTTCCAAAATTTTAAAGAGGTGGTTTCTAGTTGTGATGTAACATTAAGCGAGATGCACACAGGTTCTCAGTTTCAGTGGTATCTAAAACCCTGAGTTTTAATTACTTATATGTACACAAGTTAAAGTAGGTAGACGTATCTAAGAAATAGAATTGTCTCCAAAAACGCAAAAACACCAAACGCTCTCTTACTTGTAATAAAACGCATTTACGATATCAATTTTTTTGATTTATTTTTTTGCCATATTGCGGAAAAATCAAAGAGTTTATTATAAAATATAAATTTATTTCAGTTATGTCTCGGCGACGAAAGGCACCACTACCCGGTGAATTCCCGCCCCTCGGACTCCGTGCGCCAGCCTGAAATAGCGAATCGGGACTTAGAAAAAATTCGAGCAGGGAGCCAGAAAATTCTCCCGGCGATCGAGGCCTCCGCGGCCGAGGAAATGGTCCTTGGTGATTTTACATGTTAAATTAACATGTGTATTAACACAGGCTGGGTGAAGCAAGCCTGCGGGACTCTGCAATATATTGAGCGGGGAGCCAGAAAATTCTGGCGGCGACCGAGGCCTCCGCGGCCGAGGAAATGGTCATTGGTGATTTTGCATGTTAAATTAACATGTGTACTAACACAGGTTGGAAGAAGCAAGCCTGCGGGACTCTGCAATATATTGAGCGGGGAGCCAGAAAATTCTGGCGGCGACCGAGGCCTCCGCGGCCGAGGAAATGATCCTTGGTAAATTTACATGTTAAATTAACATGTGTATTAACACAGGCTGGGAGAATCAAGCATTCTGGACTTAGAAAAAATTCGAGCAGGGAGCCTGAAAATTCTCCCGGCGATCGAGGCCTCCGCGGCCGAGGAAATGGTCATTGGCGAATTTGCATGTTAAATTAACATGTGTATTAACACAGGCTGGCAGAAGCAAGCCTGCGGGACTGCAATATATTGAGCGGGGAGCCAGAAAATTCTGGCGGCGACCGAGGCCTCCGCGGCCGAGGAAATGGTCATTGGCGATTTTGCATGTAATATTAACATGTGTATTAACACAGGCTGGCACGAGATGAATATGGCGGCGACCGAGGCCTCCACACACCGGCAAAATATCGGGCCCACGGTCCTTGCATATTCCTACAGAAGCAGGCTTTCTGGACTTAGAAAAATTTCGAGCAGGGGCCGGAGAAATTCTCGCGGCGACCGAGGCCTCCACGGCCGGGAAAACGCTCGGCGCTCGGGCTCCGCGTCTACCCTTGGCAAGGCCCATTTTGGGTTATATAGGGGGTAGTGGTGTCTCTGGAGGGAAAAAATACATGGTAAATATTGCAGCCAGAGCCTATGGCAATCTGTTGGCGACCGAGGTCTCAACACCCCGGCAAATTTTCGGCTCTCGGACTGTGTGTATTCCTCTGGAGAGTTTATTATAAAATATAAATTTATTTCAGTTTTTTAATGTCTCCCGCATAAATTTGTAACTCAGGAGCGTAAGTATTAACACACGTTATATGGTATATGGGCAATGTCCATTTTTAGTATTTTCTTGCAAACAATCAGAGCATTTACCAATTAAATATATATATATATATTTTTCAGTTTATATAATTTTAATAAAAAAATATTATCTAAAAGCAAAAAAAAACTGAATTGCGCTCAATTAACTTAGTATAAAGAATATGTTAACTGTTAAAATGAACCGGTTAAAATTCAATGTGGTATTTAAGTTCAATGTGTTCTCAAAGATAAACTAGTTTTGGTAAGCAATTTCGACAAATTAAATAATTTGTAATACCTCCAAAATATATATTGCATCAAAAATGCGTGCTTTAACAATGTTTAGATTTTCATGCTCCTTTTATAAAACATAACCAACTCATATAAAATGATAATATATGAAACTAAGTTAATTGAGTTGGATACTTAATACATTTTTAATATGGTATCAATGAAAACAAATTTTATTGTAAAATTCTGACTTTTAATTGCGCTTTACTTTATTATATGCTCAGAAATATATTCATACGTAAACAAAGCATCAAGAAATTTCATAAATTTGATAACTTATGTTTTAAAACATATAATCTCTTTTGATAATTGAAACCAAAAGTCTTAGCCAATTTAAATAAATGTGATATTTTTAGTTTTAAAATATTTTCTTGATACAATATATGTTCGCGAATGTTAGTTACTTAATAATTATTATCACATTGCTGAAACCAAATATTATGTAATCATAAATTCCTTTAAGCATATTTATTGCAACAAACATTTAACTGTAAAATATTTTTATAATAATATATTCACAGAAAATGTAAGTTGAATTAGAACAAATTATTTTAAAGAATGAAAAATAGCCAACAATGTTTGGGCTACAATGTTCTTTTAACTATTCAAACCATTCTCATTTGTTTAAACACGGTATTCGAATACTTGCATTTAGCTGAGTTGCATACAAAAATAATAATTTTAATGTAATTTTTTTTGTAAATGATACTTTCAAACACTAAAACTTAACTTATGATATTCTCTATAAATTGAAAAATACCAAAAAAAATATGAATCGTAAGAAAAAAAAATCATGAACCCAAACAAGTTAGAATTTAAGATATTTCATTAACTATATAACTATTGTTCAAGAACGATAGAATTTCTGATCCTAGTGAATATGTTCTCAAAATTGTGGATAGATAATAATTGATTGTATTTGAATACTAGCAAATGTTTTTTTTTCTTTGACCAGCACAATATAAATTTAAATAACAGTATGTTTTACAAACAATAATAACATGATTTTAAAAAAATTGATAAAAATTGACTTTGCGGAAAATAAGTTCCTGTTAATGTAGGTATTAGACGCACACAAGGAAAAATAAAAAGTAGATTGTTTACAAAAGTTTTATTACATAAAAGTCTTTAATTACACACACAAATTACAAAATAAATTAATCATTTAAATATTTTCCCAAGTGTATTAATAAAAAAAAGAACAAACATTCACATTTTAAATATGTATGGTTCTGAAGGTGTCGTGATAAATAATGCACGCTGGACGTGTGAACATGAGCAGGAATCAACTAGTAACTGCAGCGCAGGGAGAGAGAGACGTGAAAGGGAATGGGTGGTGAAGGGGGAAGGGCGGAGGGGAGTCAGCACGCGACCTGCTCGGCGTAGTTGCACTGGTCGCTGGTGGTGTCGAAGTAGGTGCCGTCGGCGCACTTGAACTTGTAGACGAGGTACTGGCCGCCCGAAGCCACGCACTCGTAGAACACCTGGCAGTCCGTCTTGTCCCTGACGTAGCCGGCGTGGTCGCACAGCTCGGTGGCGGGGGGCAGCGGCTCCGTGGGCTGGGGGGCGGCCGTCGTGGGGGCGGCAGTCTGCCCGCCGCCCCCCGTCTGCGCCGCCGCCGTGGACCCGGCGGTGGTGGGAGCGCCCGTCGGCAGCTGCGGGGGAACAGACGCCATCTTCGGTCCAACATGGCTCGTCATTACTCTCATCAAGCTGCAGTCACGACAAGACAAATACATCATACGTAGACACCGAAAAAATTCGCGAATTCAATGACCTTCAGGATAGACTCCAATATCCTCTACACACCCGGGCAAATGCCAACTGTTCATTGGATGCTGACTTGTGAAACGTCTCGACTGGGTGGTCTGTGATTCGACACTTCTATGAGTGAGGGTCTCTAATTGGCCCTCAGTCCTCCAGATTAACAGTAAACCAATTGCAGAAGCAGCACTAAGGTATAATTATTTGAATTTTAGCAAAACACAAAAAGAACCCGCGAATTTTTCAGGTCTCTAATCATACGTCGTACGTCGTTCCAGCCTGACAGAGCTAATAGCGTAGGGTCACAATACCACGACACCATTAACACGAGGAACTCTAACATGGTTGCCGGCAATTCATGCGTCCATAAAATGCAGTGCAAAATCCACGCAGTCAATCCATATAAATTCGGTATCATTATACAATTTTATTTTTTATTATTGAGTTAATAATAGTTTCAACTAAAAATAGTTTATTATTGAATTTCTATATTGTTGTTGAATATATGCTTGTCTGTTTGTTTGTTCGAGTATCGCGCAAGAATTTCTAAACCGAATTCGATGAAAATTTTTGTGTTTAAAAGCTTGTGATTAGATTTAAAAACTGGTATACACTTCACTTTGCTACGATGACGGTGGCCGGAGGTAGGTATATGAATAAAACCACATTTTTACACAACCAATATAGGATGAGCTCCCATTTCTACCAACACCCACCTCTACCAATACTACCATTTAACGAATACATAATATATTTATTTCATCACAATCAATAACTATTTCACGATTGATGATAATTTTTGTATTACACGATGTGATAATTAGAGACAAAAATCACTAGTTAGTAGTAATATAACAGATATTCATTTAAATAAAAATTGTTGTGGCTGTTGTAGTAGCCCTTATTTTCAGTAACTACTCCATGTTGGCTGTTCGGAAAGGTGTAAGGAAATCCACTCTACTCCACTACCACTACTACCACCGTCGACTCGTGATCCTCAAGGAGGTGTGCCGCGGTAACTCGGCGGGGGCGACACTCACCGTGCCTCCGTTGAGGACGGCGTTGATGGTGTGCAGCAGCGGGTTCTTGCCTTCGCCGCACACGTTCCTGAAGTCGTCCGTCTCCAGACTCCACACCATTGCGCCGCCGAACTGCTTCTCCTTCAGGTACTCGCTCTGGGACACAGCAGTCCCGCTTCCGTTAGCAAGCCCGTGACTACCTGCTACGGACCTTTCGCAGGGTACACGGAGCACGTAAACAACTAAACTGCTGAACACCTCCGGTCCAAAACGACCTCCATCCGCAAAAAAAGTAATAATTGAGAACTTTGACAAAAAAAAACCGTCTCACACATAAAACGAACTCTGAAATGGCTGTAAAGGCTACGAACCAATTTTGCTACAAGTTTGGAATTTACTCTTTTGGAAAGGAACGAGTCTACTGTTGTAAAGTATCCGTAATGAGATACAGATAGAGGGTAGGCCTACAGTATTGAATCAAAAGCGTATTGAGGGTATTTTAAGTTTTAACATTGACAAGAATAGTTACTATCTGGAAAAAAAAAACATGAAACACTGGAAAATATGAATATTATCGGGATATATCAAACAAAACAATTAATTTGATTCGTAGAAACAGTCAACTTTATATTTTGTTGTATTTATTTTCAGTTAGAAATATATTTTGACTATTTGGTTTTTTTTTCTGTTAGAGAAAAAATACCATTGGTAAACTTGTTTTGCTCATGTAGATGATTGTGGTTTCCTGTATTGCATTCGGGACCGCTTAGCTGGCTGTACTGATAAACTCCGCGGTATACGTGAGCAGCCTAGGTGATTACCATAAAGAAGCAGAAAAGTGATGCATTTTGACAAATGATTATTTCTACGACGTTCCATGTAAGGTATTTCATCAGCCGTCTTCTCTGCTCCCCTCCATATCTTCTGTTATACAGCAAAAACTGTAAGTGAGTAACACATCAGAGTCCAGCAGTGAATTTGTGAAACCAGTACTACCTTAGCAAAACTGTCGAATTGGATTATAATTGAATTTTAAGTCTCCAAGTGCAAAATTTTACTTTGATAATCTAATGCTTTGTCAATAAAAATAAGCATCGGCGCTGTTAGCTTATGCCACTTCAATACTCAATGTCTTCAAGTTGTGTTTCAGAAGAATTTAATAATGGCGTGGCTTTTCCTAAACCATAAATTAATTTCAATAACTAAGGATGTACGTTACTAAGAATATAATAAACTTAAAGAATGTGGTAAAACGTTTTTGTTATATGCTTACCCACAAAACTTATGAATATGAAGACGAAATATATGCAGTCTAAAGATTACTTTTGAATCAGCTGGTGAAAATTACATATCTACTTACCTATCTGCAATAAGTTACTTATTTAAGTTAGTATTAAAATTATTATGCTTTCTTTTGATTTCGCCAGATTATCAGGTATCAGTGAATGCATACGGTTTATTAAATATTTTTGAGTTTATTCTGTGAAAGCATGCGGGTATATATATATATATATATATATATATATATTCGAAGTTATGATTTTTTTTTAGTTTGGGAAATAAACAAAATACATAATTTAATGTAAATATGTTTTCAAAAAAATTTGTACCAGCGAAAGTGAATCATGCCATGCAGTAAAATAAAGTTAAAAGTAGTAAACTGATGACGATGTAATGACATTACTTTGATCTTGATGGACTTGACGTTGTCGTAGCCGATCCACTGGTTGTTGCTGTAGCCGTACGGCACCTGCTGAGCGTCGTTCCAGACGATCGTCCACTTGTTCTTCTGCTCGCAGATCTGCGACACCAGGCAAGGAGTGTTATCACCAACATTATAACAACTGGATTAACACATGCATGTTTAAATTATTTCTATCATAAAGTCACCAACACTTTAAGGAGGCATTACCCAGCAAGTATATGCATAATTCCTACTAATATAAATGCGAAAGTGTGTTTGTCTGTTTGTACTTCTCTCACGCAGCAACGGAACAACGGATAAACTTGATTTTTTTGCATAAAAATAGTTTATGGAGAGGAGAGTGACATAGACTACATATAAATTTGAAATTCCAGCCCCAAGGGAGTGAAAAAAAGGGGATAATTCCGTTTTATAATAGAAAATCATAGGAGGTAGGTCATAGACACGCACACAGTTAGTTTGTGTAGTTTCTCTATGTCGGACACACGATCATAAAGTAAGGTGTGGCAACTTCTTATCCTTTTTCTTGGGGAAACCCATCCTCTTAGTGAAGCTCGCGGCTGCTAGCGAATTAAAGGCGCTAATAACGAAGTTTAGAACTTCGTCAATAGATGGCGTTGCCTAGAATTCGTAACGCCTTTGTTTGGTGCGTCCGTCACGTCTTGCCTAGGCCTTACCTTCAGAAACACTTACCTTCAGAAACACAATGCCGAAACATGCAACTTAGACACGTCATAACGGAGAGACCGGAAAAATTCGCGGGTTCTCCAGGATAGACTCCAATATCCTCTACACACTCGGGAAAATACCAACTGTTCGTTGGCTGTTGACTTGTGAGTCGCCTCGATTGGGTGGCCTGTGATTTGACACATATGAGTGAGGGTCTCTTATTGGGCCCTCAGTCCTCCAGATTAACAGTGAACCAATGACAGAAAGCAGCACTAAGGTACAATTATTTGAATTTTAGCATAACACGAAATGAACCCGCGAATTTATTCAGGTCTCTAGTCATAAGTAGGGACCGGAAAAATTCGCGGGTTCAATGACCTCTAGGATGAACTCCATAGTTCTACGTACACTTGGTCAAATGCCACCCACTCATTGGCTGCTGTCTTGTGAGAAGTCCCATCGTAGCAGCCTGTACTTCGATAAAGCTTTGGTCAGGCGTTTCTCACTGGCCCAGAGTCGTCCAAGTGATTTGTGAGCCAATAGCAGAGGCAGCACTGAGGTATAACTATATGAATTTTAGGCTGTCGAGAAATGAATCCGCGAATTTTTCAGGTCTCTAGTCATAAGTTATGAAATGCCACGCGGCGGCGGGGTCGACGGCTCACTCACCTCGTTGTAGCCGATGGTGCCTGTTTGGCGCGTGTAGGGCCCGGCCTCCCCGGGTCCCGAGATGGGCGCGTTCACGCCGTGATGCTGGGGGTCCTGCAGCGTGAAGGAGTGGCCGTACGTGCCCATGCCCAGGTTCAGCTTGTGCGCCGGCGCGCCCAGCTTCAGCAGGTTCCGCACGCACGTGTCCTGCCGGCAGACAGTTCCCCAGCTGCTCCCGCGGGACTGTTTCATTTTCCTCAGTTACTAGCGTGTAACTTCCGCGGAACTGTTTCATTTTCCTCACTTACCAACACTTAACCGTTTAATCAGTTTTTTGACGTGACAACGTCTAATAAATCGATGAACGCCGGCTGCACGCACGAAAAAGGATGACTCATTGTCCCGTTACGCTCATTGTACGCTTGCGCCGCATCTATCTCTCTTCCACTCGATTGGAACAACCATCGATTTGACTTTTTCGAGGCATATTAAACTTGAAACACTCCCATTCGTTTCCTACTTTTCCTATCATCGTCCTATCCTTAACAGAATATTACAGATTGGAAGAAGTTAAATAGCAACACGTATAAAAGTTATAGTTAAAATAATCTCTTCGTTATAGTAAGAAACATATTTGAATTAATTAGTGCAAATAAAAGCAAATTTATCAATTAAATTGTAGATTTCATTTCACTCCTTCTTTGTATCAATACAAAATAGTGATAATTCAATAAAAATGATTCGATTTTATTCATAAAAGTATGCAATCATTTCATCAATGTTTTGTTATGACGTTGTCACGTTAAACTATCGTCCGTAAACCGACTTTACAGACAACCAATTTTTTTTTTAATTGAACATAAAACTCGTTGATGTAATATTACTGCTAGTTAAGGCCATTGTTCAAGAATATCTCCCACTGTCGGCGGACCTTCAGACACGCTGCGTCAGAGGCAGTCTCAATGAGGTGCTCGAAGAGATGATCACAACTTGCACTGGCTACACGGGGGAGAACTGCTGTTTCCAGCTGTTTCTTCAGCGTCCCGGTAAAAAAAAAAAAAAAAAAAAAAAAAACGGAAGCAGCCTCTTTTGCCGATGAGCGACAGCAACGAACGATCCGTTGCAGAAACGAACAAGTCGCGTATCGAAACGCAACGGTTAACGTTGTCCGGGACGGGAGCCTCCGACGGTGGAAGGGCCGGTCACTCACGATGTTCATGGTCTTGGCCTCGTCGGAAGCGTCGGTGGGGTCGGCGTACAGCGGGGCGCTCACTCCCGTCGTCGTGTCCCACGACCCGTGGTAGTCGTACGTCATCACGTTGATGAAGTCCAGGTACCTGCGAACAGTGCCGTGCGGAAGGTGGGGAGGGTTCCCTCGTAGCGCTCCCGCTCGCTTCACCTATGCGCATATCGTCCTTGTTCCGAGGTGGGACCGCAATCACACTCGGATCCTCAGGGGACGATCAACGCCTGTCACAGGTCTGCCTCCCAGAGTACCAGAGCGTGATGCCAGGACCCATAGCGAGAATTAATTTCACACATGAAATTCATGTGAACCACCGAAAACTGCTCCTCTTAAATTGATATAACCCGGTTATTAAAATATTGGTAGAATTGTTAGGCTGGATATCAAATGCCTCTGCTGACTTATTCGGTCGTTAATAATCGTGTATTACCTATTAGTCACCTCCTACACTGGACACAAGCGGTTTGTTTACTCTTGTTGAAAGTCTGTAGAAAAACAATAAAAGACACATACAAAGTGTGAGCTAAATGGAGGTACAGTTGAGAAAGTAGGACTATTTTGTTGACTACGGTCTTCAATGATTGTGTGTTTTTAGTTACTAATAATGAAATCACTATTTGGCAGTTATAATTGAGACTGAGTGAGCTCTAAATGGTTTAAGTTCATGCCAGTGCGATGTCAGTGTCGCCGAGGACTCACTTGGAAACTTCGGGAATGTTGTAGGAGAGGCCCACTGTCTTGAGGCTGGCCCCGAACGCCGCGGTGAACAGTAGGCCTTTCGCGTGGAACTTGTTGTACACCGCCTCCAGAAGCTTCGGGAAGTTATCCTGGAAAAAAAAAGAATTATGCTTCCGCGTAAAAAAATAATTCAAATAGTGAAGTCTATTTCACCATAAATGTATAAATTAATTTCAAAGGTGTACATTCAAACAAATTAAATATTAAAAAATTTACACTTGCACAATAACAAGCAAAATTTTAACTTTAAAAATGCTGAATTTCTCATACTCTAGCCAAATGTCCTAGCCTAACACGACATTTTAAATAAAATCTTTACCTCAGGGATACTCCTGGATACCACAAAACTATTATAGCTGTAATATTTTTAATCGGAACAACATGCGCACGTGGACTCAATGGTTTTAAATGTTTAGTTTGAAAAAAGCGGTTGGAAAGAGCTGACAAATCAGCGTACTTCCGACACTAAAACAATCACGGGGTTTTAATGATTTCCGATGGAGCTTGTTTCAAACATACTTGCGGTCAGACTTTCAGATTTTCTCTGATTTTGGAGCTGCATCCACTTTTTCATATCTAGGATGTAAAGAGTCTCTAATGACTCGAGACCGGAAAAATTCGCGAGTTCATTGACTTCTAGGATAGACTCCACAGTTGTATAAATACTTTGGTAAATGCGATTTTCTCATTCACTGCTAATTTGAGGAATGTTTTGACTGTACTGCACGTGATTCAATACTTTAGGGTTTGAGGTTTTCTCATTTAGGTCAGAGTCCTCCATCTGAGCTTCTAAACAATAGTAGACGCACACAAAATGTAAAAGTGACTATAGTTTACTCCAGGAGTGATTCAGGGCCGGGCCCTGCACTGATGTTTTTAATTTTTAATTTAATTGTTTTTTAATTTTAGGTTAAAAATTTGGACATTAATGAGAAAGCTAAAACTAAAAAAAAACTAATTACTTTGTAAATTAAAGTATAGGTAAATACCAATTTCAATACGTGACTTCAATTTAGAAAAACTTTCAAATATTTTTATTGCCACGTATAAGTATGTGATTCCACTGGAATTTTATCGTAAACATTTATTAAACCGACCCAAGGATAATTTATCAGCAAAGGATATTAAAATTTCTTATGATAAATCCGCAAAACCATCGTTGAAACTTAAGTTCCATGTAGTCTTAAAATTTTGTTTGAAAGAGTTAGTTTTTCATATTTTCCAGGGGAGGGCCTCCACTAAAGTAAAAAGCCCAGGGTATGGCTGTCTATGAATGTTCGGTCTCGGCAAGGACCTGTCACCGAGTATCCCGAGTGGCACAGACCTTGTCGCCGAGTACTCCGAGCGGCACAGACCGCTGGTCAGAGAGTGACACAGACCTTGTCACCGAGTACTCCGAGCGGCACAGACCGCTGGTCAGAGAGTGACACAGACCTTGTCACCGAGTACCCCGCTGGTCAGCGAGTGACACAGACCTTGTCACCGAGTACCCCGCTGGTCAGCGAGTGACACAGACCTTGTCGCCGAGTACCCCGCTGGTCAGCGAGTGACACAGACCTTGTCGCCGAGTACCCCGCTGGTCAGCGAGTGGCACAGACCTTGTCACCGAGTACTCCGAGCGGCACAGACCGCTGGTCAGAGAGTGACACAGACCTTGTCACCGAGTACCCCGCTGGTCAGCGAGTGACACAGACCTTGTCACCGAGTACCCCGCTGGTCAGCGAGTGGCACAGACCTTGTCGCCGAGTACCCCGCTGGTCAGCGAGTGACACAGACCTTGTCGCCGAGTACCCCGCTGGTCAGCGAGTGACACAGACCTTGTCGCCGAGTACCCCGCTGGTCAGCGAGTGACACAGACCTTGTCGCCGAGTACCCCGCTGGTCAGCGAGTGACACAGACCTTGTCGCCGAGTACCCCGCTGGTCAGCGAGTGGCACAGACCTTGTCGCCGAGTACCCCGCTGGTCAGCGAGTGACACAGACCTTGTCGCCGAGTACCCCGCTGGTCAGCGAGTGACACAGACCTTGTCGCCGAGTACCCCGCTGGTGCAGCGAGTGGCACAGACCTTGTCGCCGAGTACCCCGCTGGTCAGCGAGTGACACAGACCTTGTCGCCGAGTACCCCGCTGGTCAGCGAGTGACACAGACCTTGTCGCCGAGTACCCCGCTGGTGCAGCGAGTGGCACAGACCTTGTCGCCGAGTACCCCGCTGGTCAGCGAGTGACACAGACCTTGTCGCCGAGTACCCCGCTGGTCAGCGAGTGACACAGACCTTGTCGCCGAGTACCCCGCTGGTGCAGCGAGTGGCACAGACCTTGTCGCCGAGTACCCCGCTGGTCAGCGAGTGACACAGACCTTGTCGCCGAGTACCCCGCTGGTCAGCGAGTGACACAGACCTTGTCGCCGAGTACCCCGCTGGTGCAGCGAGTGGCACAGACCTTGTCGCCGAGTACCCCGCTGGTCAGCGAGTGACACAGACCTTGTCGCCGAGTACCCCGCTGGTCAGCGAGTGACACAGACCTTGTCGCCGAGTACCCCGCTGGTCAGCGAGTGACACAGACCTTGTCGCCGAGTACCCCGCTGGTCAGCGAGTGACACAGACCTTGTCGCCGAGTACCCCGCTGGTCAGCGAGTGACACAGACCTTGTCGCCGAGTACCCCGCTGGTCAGCGAGTGACACAGACCTTGTCGCCGAGTACCCCGCTGGTCAGCGAGTGACACAGACCTTGTCGCCGAGTACCCCGCTGGTGCAGCGAGTGGCACAGACCTTGTCGCCGAGTACCCCGCTGGTCAGCGAGTGACACAGACCTTGTCGCCGAGTATCCCGCTGGTCAGCGAGTGGCACAGACCTTGTCGCCGAGTACCCCGAGCGGCACAGACCTTGTCGCTGGGCTTGCCGCCGCGCTGTGCCGGGTACTCCCAGTCCAGGTCCAGGCCGTCGAAGCCGTACTTCTGCACGAAGGCCAGCGCGTTGTCGGCGAACCTCTGGCGGCGCGACTCGGAGCTCGCCATGTCCGAGTACTTGGTGGAGCCCTCGTTCCAGCCGCCGATGGACACCATCACCTTCGTCGTGGGGCTGCGCTCCTTCAGCTTCACGAAGCGCGCCATCGCACCTGCCACGTTTCAGCGACGTTGCACAAGTGAGGTAATGTTACAATCCTAAACAAAAACTTAACAAAGTGCACTGCGTTGTATTGCGGATTAGAGATCACACCGAGAACAAGTATGGTTGTAGGAACCATAGTTCACTACCGACAACTCATATACATCGTTATCGGTTAGATTTATGGTTCCATACAAATTATTCATGCAACTTTTATAAACTATGTTTTGAATGATATGAAAAACAATTTTGAATACAAACTGTAAACAAATGCACGTGTTTAACACAATCTATTCAGACAACTCCGTTGGCATTTTTTTTTTTAAATTTAGGTACCACAAGTTCATTGACTACAGCCTTTCTCTACCAAAATATTTAGGTAAAAAAAATTAAGCCTTATGAAGTAAATTTAAGTGAAAAATTATAAACAAATTAATAAGATAAATTCTCGCTAATTTTTTAATATGTTGTTATTTTATTTATGAAAGTAAAGAAATTTGTGAAACACGAAACGTAAAAACTTTTTTAAATGTAAGTTGCCAATTGAAACAGGCGATGATCGGCTGTCCTTCAGTTGAAACTGGTGCATTTGTTGGAATGATTGTCAGTAGCCGATTCCAAGTTGTTAAAATTAGAAAATTCGCAGGTTCAAAGAAATAATCTACAACGTTACATTCGACATTGCAGTCACCATCTTCAGGGTTTATAGGGCCACTGGTACCTTGAAGATGGCCACTGCAATGTCGACCGAAACGTCGACTGGAATGTTTAAGCCCAGCATTGGCAGCCCTATGGATAGGTTTTATCGCCCACCCCCACCCCCTGTAGTACCCAATAAGCAACTTAAAAGAAATTAGGAGTAACAAAAAATAATCTACTTCAGACCACAGCTGAACTGTGAAGTTGGCTTAAATTTTTTTTTATAAACATGTTAGGATGATTTAAAATTTTTAGTGCTTCGGTATCGTTTGCATTAAAAAAAGCTTTGGTACTTTTAAAATTTCATATGAAACCACAGTTTTTGATAATGCGTTAAAATAGACTTCTAAGGAGGTATCCTTTTCTTTCAAAATTCTGGACTCTCCATTCAGCTGGTAGGTATCCCTCCCAAACAGCCGCACAGTTGTAAGCTGGGTGGCCGGTCCGGCCAGACTCACCCTTGCCGTAGTTGTCGGGAAGGTCGTTCCAGGAGTCCAGCACGCGCACAGTGTCTCCCTCGCCCAGGCCGACGAAGCCGTACACGAGGTGCGTGCACAGCGTGGGGTCGATGTCCTCCACGTCGAACTTGCCGTCGCCGGGCCGGTACACTGCCCAGCTGCCGTAGTAGCAGACCACGCGGTACCCTGCGGCAATCGCCAGCCCTTGGCGCAACTGGCAGGATGTTGACCTCGCGTAAAGCGTGAAGCAAAGACATCGAGGTATGTTTACTGGAGTAGCCCTCCAATGCCGGCAACGCAGGGACAACGACATAACCAACTGTCTGGCTAAGCCCATAGGCAGAAATTAATCGGAAATGAGCTGATTACCGTTAGTCTGAGTAAGGTATCCGTCAATTACTGTTTGCTGGCTAGTGAATCGGTTGAAATACCCTGAGAACATGTGCTTTAAGTAGCAGAATCCACAAAAAAATATCAGTGGAAATCACAGTTACAAATAATACCTCATAACCTCAATTCCTTCAAATATTTTTTTTGCTGGTAGTAAAAAAATGGCTACCACGTCAAAGACTGTGGATCAAACAAACGTCCACGCGTTTTCTCATTTCGAGGCAGGGTCAGCATGGATTGGTACGGGTCTGGGGCCTGCCGGAGATAGCTGGCCGGGATCTATCCTTCCGGTCTCCACGAAGAGCGACATGGGGACGGATCGTCGTCGGAATGAAGAGTCAAAAGAAAAGAGAGCGCTCCTGGAGAAAGTACACACTGCGACAGTATTCGCAACGACATTCCCATGAGGATTTACAGCATAGTTCAACGGAGCCGTGACTCGAACCAGATACGCCAGCAGTGACAGGTAACGGACTTGAATCTGAGCCTCTAATAGTTCTCCAGCGAAAGAGTCTTCTGCCAAAACTTCAATTTCTGACAGGAGTTGAAAAAACAAAGGTTACAACGGACCGTAGCTCAGTGGAATCTTTTGTTTGGTGTTAAAAAAGTAGTTGAGTGCTAAGGCTGACCGACCAACCCATAAAAATTAATAACAGAATGGGAATAAAATAAAATAAAAAACACAAATTTATATTAATTAAAATATTGCCGTGATACTTATGTTTAATAAGTTAACTATTAACAAACAAATAAAATAAAAAGTTTCACAACAAAATATGAGTACATATTAAGTGTTAGTATCGTTTAAAATTTAACATTATAGTGAGATCGTTTCAAAAATTTCTTTAAAGATACATTCATATTTATAAGAAAAGAAATTGGCCTTTTTAAGTGGGTACCTTTACAACGATATTAGAATTCAGAAAGTTAAATGTTACAATAAAAATTAATTTTTTAGTAGTTTATGTAGATGTTTAAGTCCTTGACTATCGACGTGAAAAAACAGCTCGATGAGCCGAGGATTCAAATTCCAAAAGTTCATCACAGCCTTCAGTCCAGACAAGAATAAGTTAGTGTAAATGCATGGCGTGCGGCATGGTCAGTACAAGGAGCTGCTAAGTAACAATATCACACCAAATTTTTCATCCATTTCAAAACAAACAAATGTAACGTAGTTGGGGAACATTTACTTACTGAAGTCTTACCCCGGAGGCGGCAACGAAGGTTCACAGCATGAAAGAAGGCCAAGTCTTGATGGTCAAAATTTAAAACCTGTCTACATCATGGCAGATGAGATAAAAAAAAAAGACTGTTGACATTTTTCGTCAACCAAGACGATCATATATGTTATAACAAAATATGGCAACTTGGATCTAAAGCACATACACATTGCTGCACTAAGAACCACCAAATATTACTATCGGAAGACACATTTCCTTAAAGACATTATTCAATAATTTTAAGTTTTACAAATATTAATTTCCTTTCTTAGTAATATATACATACAATTATTTAAAAATAGTATTTAAGAACTTGTTCTTGAGATGATTGCCAAAATAAATATAACACAAATGTTTCCAAGTAATAACAAGGAGGATGCCATCACATTAACATAAAAATGAAGAAACATGACAGTATCCAAACAAAAAATATAAATATGCTATAGTGACCGGTTCACCATGAATAAAAAAAATGAAATTAATATTAAACAAAGTTAAGCATATGCCACACGACAGCTGTGCTGTGGCACTGTCTCGTGGACATCGTTAACATTATAACATTATTGCAGCTTGGACGTATACTACGTCGCGCCTACCAATCATGTCATATCAGTTCTCTAGGACTTTTGCCGTAAACAATTGTATCGGGTGGATACGAAACATTCACTAGAATGCATTGGAACTAGATTCTAGCCTCGCGCAAAGCACAGTTTATTAAAACGGCTGCCGATCTGTTCCCTTGCTGGGATTAGGTTTGGACTCGTTCTTAAACACGGCCCGCGAGTTAGGTTACGGTTGTGTGCCAACAAGGCGGTGCTTATTGGCCACCTCACCCGAGCGGCCTGGGATCCCGCCCTAAATGCGAAATGGTGAATTATCTTCTGAGAACTTAATTCGATAGTCATAGTTGACTGCTGACTGCTATCATACCATAATCAGTGACGTAAATGGTTGAAATACACAGCCGGAAATGTGTGAGAAAGTTAGGTAAAGGCGTAGAAACGCGGGTAGTCTAGATACAGATTTGTTTTGGGTCTGCGTGTAAGAAGTCCTCTCATTGACTAAACCTTAAACGGGTACGTTTACAAGTGTCATTCAACTAAAGAAAATAACATAGAAAACTTGTTTAGAGGATTATTATTCTTATGTGAATTCGTGAAAAAATAATTATTTATATGCAGTGAATAAATGTTGGTAAAAATTGGACCCCTTTGTGTGTGTGTGTGTTTTATTTTATTTTTATTTTTTAAGTTAGCAGCGCCTCAACCACTCAAAACCTTGTACGAAATACGGGAAGTGAAAATTACAAGGAATTAATTTTGGTCTCAGTTTTACGATCGTTGTTTTTCAACGCCTGGTCGCAGTCGGTTGCGTTTGTTTCCCTTTCCGGTTCGAGTCTCCTTCGTCACGCTACGTCTGACCGTCGCTTCGGAGGATTCGTGCCGCTTTCTCGTCTTGACGCCGGCGATTCCTCCCTCTGCGGCGACTCTCATTCGCCCGCCTACATCTCGGGACTGCTCTTTCTCGGACCACTTATTGGCTCGCTAAGAATGTCAATTTAGATGAAAATAACTTCCCGTTACACAAAATTTACTTTTGCTACTTTACTATTTTCTCTTAAACGCAAACAAAAATGCACAAAATAATATCACTATTACAAATCAATTATAACTTCAGGTTAGTCACGATTTCTGAGCCGTTACCATTCCGAGATTTGTTGTTACTATTTATAAATTGAAAAGGCCACATTTTTATGTAAGAATAATTTCATCACAGTATAATATTCCATACACGTTTTTAAATCGGATACTCATCAAAATCATGAAGGAAATTTAACATTGTAAATGCTGGTCAAACAATCTTTGAATACGTACAAAAATATATCTTTAGCCTACTTAGTACTAAAAACTACCGTAGCAAGTGAACCACACCCATTTGAACTCTGAGCTGATAAACCAGTCAATAATAAAGTGACTTACTGAATGATAGTAGTGAACAAAGTTATTTTGTTAAGAAATTGAAGACGTGTGTGTAATAGACCAACTTTGAGTTCAAATATTTCTACATGAATTTTTTTTTAGTTGTAAAATATTGATATACCTACACTTCTTTTAATATTGCCCTAATACTCGCGTGAGTAAACTGCACTCCTGTGTCAGTAGATACGGGAATGGTTTCGTGACAGTGACTGCTGACGACACAACACCATTGTGGCAGAGCAGAGAATGCTGGGAAGAGCGACTTACCTCCTTCGGCTCCGGCGAGTAACAGAGGCAGCAGAAGAGGCACGGCTGCCACAGTCAGGTGTGCCAACATCGTCATGTCTCGTGCTGCACACGCGAGCAACACGGCACGTTCAGTTCACCTGCTTACTCTTAGACAAACATTTGACTGTTCCGCATTAAGATATCTTTGTCTCAAGCTGCAACAAAGCTTTTAGGTTGAGGAAATGATGATGTGCCCAACGTTTCAACTTGCCGTGTTTCAGCGATCCACAAGGGTGATTAACAACCGAAGGCTTGGTGTTATGTCATAGGGTTTGTAATGAGGCCATTCACAGACGAGATGTAAATGGTTCCTGTGGGCGGCCATGATTTGACGATGGTCCGGCCAATCATGATTATGCTGGGTAGAAGCTCGGTTTATCCAGTTGTCTTCTCCCCGTGCAGAGCTCTAAATATTGATAGTATGATTTCGTGGTCAGATTGTTTATCGCCCTTGAAGATGGATGCAGCGTGGCTTCGGGCACATTAATTCCTCGGACGTGGTTTCAGCACAAAAGCCAAGATCAAGTTTAAGTTATTAATTCAAACAAAATAATTAATGTTGGCAAACAGTTGGGTATCTATTCTTCGCTCATGTATTTTTTTTTATTCCAAAAACTTACGTTTGTTATTTTTATTAAAATTAATATTTGTATGTGTTTGCCTAAAAATAGTTTAATTATTTTTTTATAGTTGAAACAACACAATTATCACTGTCTAGATAAAAAAATAAAATTATAAAAACATTTTTGTGACCGCCATTGTATGATATATGAAATTTCACCACGGAGATGATTTATGGTGGCTAAAAATTGCCACTTAAAAAATTAACCGTGAAAAGTTCATAAACGTTATCATCAACAACAAACATTTTTATGGTCAGTACAAAATCGTCCTAAATATCTAGCAGGGTGAATTCTCTCGGAACTCTTTGAATCAGTATCATAGCCTCCTTTTTTTCTCAGGGAAAACATATACTTTCAATAGGATTGAACTTGAAAATCTGTGTCGGAGATAAATACATATTTTTACAGTTTAATGTACCATTTGATGTACAAACATGCAGGAGTAACATATTTTACATTATTTTACAAGCCATCGAGAGTTTCTAATTGTTTATTCTGGTTCTAAGACTAGCCGCCAGTGAGACAGTGATGGACATTCACCACACAAGTAAGAGACATCGAGGAAGGAACCGACCATGGCCTTTAGTTAGGAACCACTCCAGCATTTACGTGGAGATATTTCTGGAAGTCGCGGGAAACCAAGATCACGCAGGCCACGCCGGGAGTCGAGTTCCGTCACCTCGCGCGGTACGAACAAAGCTTAGCTTCTATACACCCTAAATCTCAGAAATTATTTATTAACATTTTATACTATATTATACTATACTATTTTATACTATATTATTATTTACGAATTTTATCTTGGATTTTCAAGCAGTCAATGTTTTCCCAAAATAATCTAGCCTGATTATATGGTGCTCCAGTTCAAAACAAACGGAACACATTCCACTATCTGCAGCAAGGACAAGACTTGCACGTTAGGAAATTGTTCGTTACGAGACTGGCATTTCAAAGCAGCTGCTTGCAACGGTGCCGAAGATTATACCTACTAACTAACAAGATGAAACTCGTCCTTATCATGTGAGAGAAAAAAAATGACGAATCGTGTAGTACATTGCACTCGTGGGAAAGCTTATCTAGAGTAATGAATCAACATGTCTTCTGGAACAAAGTACAAGTGTATGGAGGGTTTTGGTAAGCCTAAACCACGTGGTCGCAACCCCAGACACGTTGAGCCAGCTCGGCCAGCCGCGCCGGAAGAGGAAGTGTGATCTGTGGGAGGGGAGGCACTGAACGTGATGAGGCTACTCATGAGCTCGCGACGACTCTTACGTGACGTCACTAACAAAGCTACGCGCCAGTTTAAGGGCCTGTCACACTGTCAGACTTTCGCTTCCAACACCTTCCATTATGTTTGGTCACATTGAAGTTGTAGGGTTACGAAGTCACAAAAAAAAAAAAGACACTGGCGCAGCCATGTTTGTTTGACAAGTTGGATAACTAGCGTTTCTATAAAATATTTTCACGTACAGTAGGTCGGGTTATAAAATACGTTGGATGATGGACGGAACCAGCCAATCAGAATCGTGCATAGCAATGGTGTCCGTTTCCGTCATAACGAATCTTCAAAATGGCGAAGAACACACGGGCGGTAAAAGAGGTTATAAAAGTTGAAAAACCTAAAAGAATGTATGACGTAACTGTATATTTTTTTAACTCACTGGACATTAATTTTATTATGTAATGAATATTAATGCGAGTTTAATTTATATATTTTTTAAAAGTTTAAAAGAACAAACCCAATGCAAGTAAATAAATCAATCTAACATTGAGGTGTATTATTTAATTTCCAAATGAGATTAAAATGGAAAAGTTTGAAGAATGTCAGACCAAAAATAAACTTTGATGGTGTAACGTGATTTTTTTTGAAGTTATGTATCCAATTTTTTTTTCCAATTTTATTACTCCTCCGACTCTATTTTCAAATAAAGTTGGAGAAATAAATCAGCCAGCGTGACAGGGCCTTCAGGCAACACTCGTCCTGGTAGCCTCCGTGCACACGAACAGTCCTGAGCAGACACACGCGAACAGCTTGCCGACGTATCTGAGCACGTGACCTCACAGGGTAGACGCGCGGAGGCTGAAATGTGAAGGCGCCCCCGGGACTCGGTGCTCACAAACTTGTGTCAAGTCGCGAGTTAGGATATAATCACCGATCCTCACCTCAAGAGCAAGACGCCTTAACATGCACCGCCACCAAGGACTTAACTACGACGTACGAACTGGCTCAATGGTATTTTTACCATCAGTTTTTATTGCCATTTGCAGATATTAATGAAGAGTGTGACTATATCAGTATGCATTTCCCGACAGTGTAAACACAGATAATGAACTTACAGAGAGCGAACACGACGCAATAAGCCAAACAAAAAGTTTTAATTACGAGTAATAGCCTAACGTATTACAAATGGCATATAGCGTATAGCATTTCGGTAAAAAAATGCAAAAAAAAATATGCAATGCTTATACAGTGATACATTCGTAGAAATTGTTAATTTAAAATGCAAGCACCCAACGTTATGGATAAAACTTGAACCTCAAGAATAATAAAAAAGAATCTTTACACGATCAGCGAATGCACTTGGGTAGTTGGTTAGACTTACTACGGCGATGTCAGTTGTGTCGATGTCGAGATGGTCAGGAGGCTCACAGTTCAACATTTCACGGCCTATTTTCCAATTTTAACAAACACTAGTCGTGGCGGACGCAACTGGCGAACTGTTGAAGTATGTATTAAACCTCGTACATAGTAATTTGTGCGCCCGAGTGTCAATGACCTTGAGACTAGGAAGTTTCAATTAGAACACTTCATATTTGACAGTTTCAACGAGAGCGAGACTCGGTCCACGTGACCACTAGCCCGTGGAGCGGACCGTGTTACCTGCGCGCGACGGCACAACGACACCCCTTGCTCGGCCGCGCCTCGCGACGCCAGCCTTCTGGTCGCTCTGTCCGGAGTGTCGGCGAGGCTGCCCCCTCCCTCCCTACCCCCCTCCCCCATGCCCCCCCCCCCCCCCCCCGCTAATAACGGCTCCTCTCCCCCGCCGAGCTTCCATCGAGGGATCGTTCATACCTTGTCAGTTTCTTCTGCTGCGCTCAAGTTGGCAAATCGGTAGGGACCGGAAAAATATTCGCGAATTCAATGACCTCTAGGATAGCCTCCATTATCCTCTGCACATCTCAAGTAAACACGCGTGTTCATTGGGTACTACGTAAATTGTGAGGCGTCTCCACTGGGTAGCTTGTGATTCGACGCTTCTTTGGTCGATAGTCTCTCATTGGCCCAGAGAGCTCCAGTTAAACTGCGAGCCAATAGCAGAACCAGCAGAATTGTACGCATGTTTGAAATTCAGCCTATCGCTAAATGAATCCGCGAATTTTTCCGGTCTCTACAAATCGGCTAACCAGGACAATGTGACACAAATGGAATATCAGCGATGACAGATTTTGTGAGTGCACAGGCTAAACATGCAAACGAGTGTAACCCAGGAAATAACAGCCCCTCCCCCTTTTCATCCTGAATCCACCCCTGACTCGTCCGTAGTGTTCGCTGCCTTGTGTTCAGATCTCGTCTCGGCCATCCCGGATTCTCTAAATCCCTTCCAGGCACGGGCTGGGCGGCTCCTTGCACAAGGTTTTGGTCGTGTCCTCCTTGACTCTGGTTGTGTCTTTTCGTCTCTAACGACGTTAAATATAACTGTAAAAACAACACGAGACGATCAAGGCGGTGGTTCGCTCTCAAACACCCGGTAGGTATAAATCAATCGATGTTCCAACAATATTCCAACAATATTAGTTCAAATGAATTTTTTTTTTAACCGGCGGATAGCACGACACTAAAAATTGGCCACCTCCTAAATACAGCGAATGATAGCGCGGGTGACGGAAATAAGGTCCAACCACTTTATGGCCAGACATGTAGGCCCGAATTCAGAGTTGACCTTCGAAAGCGCATCCAACTCTCATTCATCTGGCAGACTCTCCACCTCTCATACTTCAAAAACGCCTTTCGAATGACTGCCAGCTGAAAGCTTGTTCCCATCCACTTTCAGTGAAGATCTGGCAACATGGCACAAAAATTTTCTTAGATCAAGTACTTGGAGTGTGTGTGGAAAAGCGCCCAATTTCATTTCGATTGTCTTTTGTTTGCTCTCCCGCTGAAAATAATATTTTGTTTGGATTGGACACGAGGTTAGGGTTACCAGACACTGAGGCTGTGTTCCAAATAATCTGCACTCGCACTTGGACTCGCACTTGCACTCGTGCTCATACTCACACCCACAATTCCTTGCGTGCAAAGTGCATGCTCCATGCGTGCTCGCCATTTGGAACACAACCATACTCCGAAGTAAACACACCCATGTGTATGAGGTTTCCTACAACAATGTGCAATGCTAACAGCTTCATTGAGACATGTACGTTGGTTTATCAATCACCTAAATGCATGTATGTATATGCTTATTTTTCATCATGTTAAAATTAACTATCCTAACCTGTACCTCCGGGTCAATTTCCGTGCTATTACCGGTATCATACTTGTTAATCTTTGTTGCATATTTGTTCCACGTCTACAGATCACATGAAGACATCGCGTATTGTTTAATTACGAACAGGTACTTACAATGAAACGTGCATTGTTCATTTGCCATTGTTTTAGATCAATAGTCCAGACGTAAACGTAAACAAACAATGGTTACGAGAGTACGCAACGAGCATGCATTCAAACGCACTCGATATGCGCACTCGTTCTCGTGCTCGCACTCGACTATATGGAACAACACTCTCGTGACGTCTCTTCCGAGAGCGAGTACGTGAGCACGCATGTTTACCTATTTGGAACACAGCCTGATAATAAAAAAGAACGACATTCATCTCGCAAAAGGAGGACATTTCACTAAAAAGGAGGACAATATATATATATTTTTTAAAAAGCCATGAACTAATTACAATGGAGTACGATATTTTAAAATGTTTTGGCATTTAATACAGTTTCAGTATAAAGAATCAAACGAACTACGCATATACAGCATATTAAAAGCACGCGCTTCTGCATGTGCTGCTACCTGTCAAGCTGTCATAGAACTACTTACTAGTGTGATGACTCTGCGGACAGCGCGCGCTTTGCCCAGAGTGTAACTGCAGGAATTATCTCACTTTATAAAAAAGCCGGACATTTTGGAGCATTAAGGAAAATCCGGCCGGACGCAAAAAAAATACATAAAAAGGAGGACATGTCCTCCTTTTGCCGGATTATAGTGTTTTCTCGAGATGAAAAAGCGATTATTTTTGATCTCGTGAGAAAGAACAAAACCGTAATCGAAACCAAAACAAAAAAAAAAGATGCACTTTCTTACAGAGAAAAAAAAAATTGTGTTTCGAACTCTTGATCCCGACAAAAATCAAACAGGTCTGCTAAATTTCTTATATACCTTCGCGGAACTGGATTTTCATTTTTAAGATCATCAAAAAATTCAAAAACCTCGTCAATGTGATTTGGAAATTCATCCAAATCTTCTGCCATCGCTACAAAACACGTGTCTGATGCACACTTTGCGGGCGAAACGATTTCTTTAAAAACGCATATTTAATTCCAAAACATATTTTAAATATCTGCCATATGACAAAAATGTTTTAAACAATTACAAACATACATGAACACTTTTTATGTGGGAATTATATATTAAAACCATCAACTGCTCCGCCGATTTTCAACTGAACAGGCATTCGAATGAGCTTCAGACCACATTCACTTTCAAGTGGTTGGCTCTCCTTATCCAGCAGTCAACCAACCACTGAAAAACGTCTCTGCCGAGCAGCTTCAATGGAAAAGCCTTTCGGTGTGTGGATAACCGTCGAAAGAGCTCTCTGAATTCGGCCCGTAGTGCTACACTGATTTATTTCACTCATCTGCGTTTGAACGTATGGAGAGGTGAGCCACGATAGAGGTTCAACTCTGACTTAATTTGTTTTCCAAACCATTCTATTACGTGCTTGCTGTTTGAGGACGACTTTGATAACCAACCTTAAACCTAAAAAAGTGTACACACGTGCGTTATCCGGTATTCAAACGTAAAATTTCTCGCTCAGGAAATTGCCTGGTGTTGAAGACATCTGCGGCAGTGCAACACCTGCTCTCGCTTAGAGTCGTTAATTACAATAATTGATATATAAATTTCAGTGCTTTTAAAAAGAAACTCGGAAATTTACACCACTTGGAGATGACTAACTACATTAAAACATCAGCTTGGAAACATAAGATTGAGTGATGGAAGAACAAGGCGGAAGAATTTTACCTGTAGTTCTCCTTTCTGGTCAAACTCTTCTTGATTAATGCGGTCCAGTGGTCACTCGCGCCTTTTATAATCCATCGCAGTATCGATCCTCAAGTGTTCGTAAACACCCGCTGATAGCGTAAAGAGATAAGCGACGAGCAAACAGAAGAGGGCGTGACGGATTGTCGCCATGCCAGGAAAGCTATCTACGGTAACCGGGTTTCTCTGGTGCTTGTTGCAGGTTTCAGAATAGGTGCGACTACAAAAAAAAAGACGTGTCATTTATTATTACACTTAACTAAAAAAGAATGTTTACGTCTCGCGCTCAAGCGAAACCCATTGTTCGGATTGCTCAGAAATATGTCAGTTCTCGTGACATGATCGTGTGGGTGGGTCGCAGCTGGAATTGTTGACTTCCAACGATATTGCTATGAATTACGATGTAAATAATTCTCAGTATGAAATGTAAAATAAAGAAAATAACTTAATATACGCACAATTTTCAACGGATACTTATTTCCTCATTTTCTCAGTACTACTTCTTGATCCCAGTTTATCATAACTTGATAGCACGACGTGTTTGTATTCTAAGGGTTCTGTGTTCGAATCCCAGAAAATACACGGGCGAGAAAGGCAAACGTTTGAATGTGTGTCGACTTGCTTGCCAACGCCCTGCTAGGGCGAGGGTCGTGGGGTCGATACCGACCTCCGGCATGCCTCTAGTTTCCGAGCGCCAGGTGGTTCGGAGCCCAGCCCATCCTCTGTGCCAACTGCTTTTAGAGGTTGGCTGGTTCGTCACTTCCCAGGGTCCACATCACCCGTCAGGACGGATCGACTTTATTCATATTTATCTAAAAATTCTAGTTCTTTTCATTAAAAAATATGCCAAATTATGAAACAAATGATAAAGTTGTTATAATAATGATTATGTCGAAATATTTTTTTATCACCAAATTGACTTCTTAGTGGGTAAGTTCCAGAAATAATTAATTTGATCACCACAAATTTTAAACTCTAGGGGTAGAAATGACAATTGCTAATACTGAAAAAATATTAATTGGTACTATTTATCTACCTCTTCAATTATCTGTCGCAGACTTATTGAATTCATTTAAGAAGAAAACTTAAGAAGTCACTCAAACCATATTCTTGTGATTAATGATTTTAATGGGCCAGATATAAACTGGACAAGCAATCATACCCAACAAATACTGTTTTATTAAAATAAGATGAAAGGTTTTAAACTCCTGGAAACCACCGTAACATGTACCAAACTGTTAGCTCTAGCCTTATTTAATTTCCACATAGAACAGGTTGCCAAAACCGTGAACCCACTGGTTGATGAAGATAACTACCATCCTACATTAATATGTACCTGTATTTTTACAAATTACAAAATTAAAGCATCGGAAAATTTATATTCAATTCGCGATTATAGTGAAAGGGACTATCTTCGATAATCGTATTTGGCTTTGAATTTGAAATAATTTTACTGGCGACCGATTTATAACATAAATGATGTAAACTCAATAGTAGATGTCTGGTTAAGCGAAAAATAAAATCAGATAAATAAAAGCGAGTAACCTTAACAGTTACTATAAATATTGAAAGCTTATGAAAGATTGTCATAGGGAAAATTTAAACCATGCTAGTGATACACACACATTCAGGATCCTAATGCTTTAGTTAATATTTTTGGTAAACACATTACTAAGACATATGTTACATCTTAAGAAAACTTACATAAAAATACATAAAAATTTCAGTAAATGAAAACTATAATACTGCTATTCATATACAGTACCAAAATTTATCGAGAGTTTGGTTATGTGGGACATTAGATATCTTAAGTCTTGTAAAGCAACTGGATCTGATGGCATACCTAATTTTATAATCAAAGGTTCTACTCACATACTCACGCCACTATTAACACTTATATTCAACACCAGCCTAATAAATGCCACATTTTCTTCTACATGGAAAAAATGCAATTGTGATACCTATCTAAAAAGAAGAGTTTTCAAAAATTGTCGAAAAATTATATAGGCACATTAGTTTTCAACTGAAAATATAATTTCTGAAAGAAGAAGAAAAAAGCATGGGTTTCAATGATCTACTCTAACAAATTTGTTTGATTATGTAAATGATCTTTATAGCAATATAACCTACAGACAGCAAACTTTGAAATGAATAAATGATATGATAGATTTCAACACAACTAAATTCTTAAAAAAAATAATGCAGTTTAGGTTTCGACAAGCAGTACATAGCCTGATTCTCTAATTATTTCACTAATAGATTATTTTCAGCCAGAGTTGCTAATGTATCTTTAAGCTTTACTGTTGCATCGGATGTTTTTCAAGGTGGTAATCTATCTATTTTCTTTAATGTTTTATAAATGTATAACAAGTGCAATACAAAACTCAAAAGTATTCATGTACGCTGATGACAAAAAATGTGCATAACCATAAGTAATATAAATATTTCAGCTGTTCAAGCATGGTGCTATAGCAATAGTATGTAACTTAATTATAAAAAAAATATTTTGTAATATCTTTACAAGGAAAACATATTAGACTAGAAAATATCCAGAAAAAAAAATTAGGTTAATATATGTAAAAATTTCAGCCTCACGACATCCCTATTGAATATGCTACATTTTTATCTAATTCTAAAATAAACGCTCTATTTCAATAGGCGTTATATCAATGATACAATATTTAAAATTATTTTTATACTATTTTTGACTAGTCAGATATAATATCCCAAAATGGCGTAAGAATTTCATATTATAATAATATAATTGACGCTTTCAATAGGATTAGTAAACAGAATAGCTTAACAAACAGTTGTTTTAAAAAATTTTATACTCACTCTTACAAAATAGAGATTTTGTTGGAAAGAAAACTAAACATAAAGATATTTTAAAACTATTTAATATATGATTTTAGTTGGTTTTTGTAGGAAAAAATTAAATATGTACTTGTGTTTTCGTCATAAATTTGGGAAAACTGTAAAACATTAAAAAAATATGTTATGAACTTTTTTCATTTATATGTGTTTGTTTGTCCATGTGTTGTGTTAGTTACCACATGTATTCTTACTGCATCATTGTATGTATATTCTAAATTGTATATTTGTTTTAACAGTGTTTTTTTTTGTAATTGTGGATTTTGCATGTTATTGTATGTTTTATATGTTTGATTTACAGGTGTAATTCTGTTAATGGCTTTCTGCATTAGAACATAAAACCAAATATTAAAAAAAAAAACTATCTCGTATGATTGATGTAATTGTGTATATAATCAAGTTTTCAAACGACCGTGATTCCCTTATATGTTTATACTAACTGCCCGACCCAGCTTCGCACGGCTATACTAATGGAAAAAATTTAAGCCACTTCTCCCATTTACAGTAATGGTAAATAAAAAAATCGGTGAAAATTTATTACAATGCTGTATCATGCACCGAAAAGAAAATGAATAGCAGCGATGTTTCCCGACTCGTGCACGCAACGTACAACTGATGTACCCGTACTTCGCTACGGCAGTCTACAGGCAGATCACTCTTGCGCCGCTCATTATACATGCCCCTCCTTGTGGGTACGCCACTGCCGCGCGATGCCCGTTGCCATGGAGACGCAGAAGGCACGAACAAAACAAAATCCTGTTCTCATGAAGACAAAGTACACACTGTTGCCTGGTTTTAACCACCCATGGGATCTAATTTTCGGAAAATGTCATCCTGCGTAACATAAGGAACATTACTGTGAAGTTTCAAGTCTGTAAAATATATATACTTGAAAAAAGGGGCAATTTTTTATATTTAAAGTACCCGCAAAATTTCAACGGTGATGAGGACTGCACTAACAATGAAATAGTCGTTGCCATAGAGACGAATGAAGCATCAACAAAGCAACAGCCGTTGCCATGGTGATTTCCTACCAAAAACTGGAAATTTTGATATATTACGCCCCCGAAACTCCCCTTGAGATCGGATTTCCGCAGAATACGTTCTTAGTGAGCGTCTACATCACAAAATGAGTAACTATGTTAAATTTCAAGTCAATCGGGTGTATAGTTTTAGAATTCTCGTGATGAGTGAGTCAGTGAGCGATATTTCGCTTAATAAACTTCTAGCGCCTGCGGCATTGTCAACACACACTTCGTACGTGTACTGCATGTTGTATATAACCCCCTCCAACGCATTTGATTCTAAATTGGACTTTTAGTAAGGATCCCTAATGGTATTGATAATATAATATAGCCTATAGCCTTCCTCGATAAATGTACTATCCAACACTGAAAGAATTTTTCAAATCGGACCAGTGGTTCCTGAGATCAGCGCATTCAAACAAACAAACAAACAAACTCTTCAGCTTTATAATATTAGTATAGATTGTACTCTCATACAATTCAATATACAGTATAGCTCTATGATATGAAACTCCATCTCGAATATGGAATCAAAATTTAATCTCATGTTAGCTTATTAAACTATTTTATGTCTTACGTAATAATTGTATTTATCTTAGCTTTAACATTTTCCTATAGGATCTGCTTTTTTATATGTATGTATTTTCTGCTTGACAAACTTTAATAAAACTGTTGAGTTGGTACTTTAAAAAGTGAATAAATATAAAAAAAAATATTAGTGCTATACAATTTGTTAGAATCAATTTTTTTTTTAAAAAAGTTGCACAACTGAATAATGTAAAATAATTTTATCTCAGATAAATTATGATTAAGAAGTAGTGGTATTAAGCATTGACTTCCTGAGATTAGTTAAGAGTTCTGCAATCCATTTAGTCCACCTTATGGGCTGTGAAGCATGTTGTTATAAATGAGAATTTAATAGTTAAATATGTAAAAATAAAAATTCGACCGACATGCATATGTTTGCTCTCGTGAAAAATAACGTGGCTGCAAATGTACAGCAGTCGTGCAATGCCTCACGCGGGTGTGAACTAATGAGCTGACAGGCGCAGTGCGAACCGAAGCTTGACGTCATGAGGGCGGCTGGCGGGGAGTGGGGAGGGCGCCGCCAACAGCGCCGTTCTTGCCGAACACTGTTTATCAATGTTGCGTTGCACCTCCTCCTTGCGTCTAGCTTCCTCAGCAAGGCGTTCCTGTCGCCGAAGGACTGCGTTACCTGCTCGGGTTCGTGCTGCGCGCTTTGGGAACAGCTGCGCTTGTCCATATACAATCATAAATATGATCGACTTCAACTTATAAGCATAACTTATAGTAATATTGGGTAACTAAAAGTTTCCAATCCACATTTTTACGGTAATTAAACTGATTTTTTTTTCGTTGAACGGTTTTAGTAGTCAGATCACTCGCTTCTCACGAAGGTTAGTTTCCCGTTGGAGACAAACACGGTTTTTCCGTAATTGGGGAAACGTGGCGGACGTTGCTGCGAGCCGTCACGTTTTCTCGGCTTACGTCCGTGCCCCTCCCCTTATCACCGACTCTTCTCCATGGCCACCTTACCCGTATGATATGACCTGAGCGTCGAGACGATAATCACTAATTCCTTCCTCATGTTCATCTATACAGTGTAGTTTCTGTGAGTGAGCTTCGCAAATGCCATTATGCAAGGGTAATACATATAAAATGATAAAAAAAATTCCAATACAGCTGGTCCAATAAAGTTGGAGGGTTATGACGACACTGAAAACGTCTTTAATGCAACCATGTTTGTTTTGATAAGTTGGATGACTTGCATTTCCATAAAACATTTTGTATAAGGAATGGTTTTAATATATGTTTAAGGTTTTATGGGCTCAGCCAATTAGAATCGTGCCCACCGGAAACGGAAATTGCACATGAAATATTAAAGTGGTTATAAAGGTGAAAGACCATAAATAATTTTACTATTAATGTCAAATGTAAAAAAAAAATATGAATTTGATTTTTAAGATTGCATGATACTAATTTTATTATGAAACAGATTTTAAAGTGATTTAAAATTACAGATTTGTTTTATGTTTAAATGAATAAAATCACATTAAAAAAAATTTCCATCCACACTGTGACGCATTATTTTACTTTCAAAGTAGGCTACTAACATTGAAATGTTTGAGCGAGCTCAGTCCAGTATTAAACTTCATGAATTCTCAACAGTTTATTGTGCACGGGACATAATATTGATTTCATTTTATTAAAATTTGTTTAGGACTCCCAAAATGATCTAATATCTAGTCAAACAAATAATAAAGCCTCATAAATTAATCTCGATTAAATTGGGTACGTTAAAAAATTATTAACACTTATAATGGTTAAATAGAATAAAACGTATCTAATCCTTACATTATAATCTTTTAACTGTGTGCAATAGACGTACATTTCTCTTGACGTAAAACCTTGCTGATTTTCCCTACTCTACTGGATTTGGGAATACAAGTTTTAAAATATATGAACTATTCTGATATCTAAATGCTGTATCTCAAAATAAGTTGTGATAAATTAACCTTACAACCCTCCGTATGGTTTATAAACTTATATACGGTACATAAATGGAAAGGCATCTCACATTACTGATTCATGATAGATAATATCTCACACAGAAGTACCTAAGCTAGACTTTCAGCAGGCATCCGTATTTGAATAAATAATTTCATATTTAACCTACGTTTTCAGTTTAAAAAGTGAGGTGCAAAACTTTTCTCCATAATCTTCCGTACCATTTTTTTCCCTTCCAAAATCTAATGCGGTCATGCATTTTATGGTCAATTGTCAATCAGCGAAAGTTTTCTGATTAAGATCAGTAACCTATTTGTGATGCATTGACACCGTTTTGTAGTTATTTGTCTGACACAATTTTTTTCTTAAATTTTTAAATCTTCTATACTGGTTATCAAACTAAAATCAATAAGAGAGGCACTTGAGATTACGTATGAATTATGAAGTGGAATCACGTTTTGAAGATAAAAATTGGCCTGGTTGCCAAAAACAAAGATAGCAAAACATATTTGCAGACACAGATAATATTAATATATACTACTTAGAATTTTTTTATCACTATAAATTCATAAATTACTTATTAATGACGATAATTATTTTACTTCCATGAGCAACCTAATTCCGAAAGGCTTTAGTGTTGATTGTTTAAAGTTATATTAAATAAAAATTAAAAAAACTCACATAACATTAAAAAAACACTTATTGCATACGCTTGAAATGTGTAACATGATGCAACGAAATTGAAATTAAGTCACGTGAACTGCGTATGAATATTACAGTCTGTAACGGCAAAACAGGACATATGAGAATACGAAAATTATTTAATAAACGTTTCATTCAAAGTGTGAGGTTGAATTCTTTTTGATTGGCATTGTTCTTCCATCGCCTGGACCACAGGTTAGTGTGTCTCAGCTATGGGCCAGAGTCGGAATTTTGTTTTGTGTAACGTGTATTCTATTTGCTGGGAAATTGTGTTTGGAAAGTAACTTGGAATATTTATTAAAGAATCAATCTACTTGTTGTTTGGTAAAGCCTAAAGCTTTCCGAAGGTTTGTAGAGTCTGGTGCTCTTAAAGAAAGCCCGGAATAAAGAGCCATAAAGTCATAATAAAACTGCTTACCAGCAACTTTATGTTCATTATTAAACTGGTGAGGCAACTTTAGATGCTCAACCAAATAGAATACTAATTTCATAAATTCTCTCCTATTGAGATGCATGAATCTGTCGTCCTGATTTTGCATAAAATAAAAAAAAACTAACATGTTGGTCGACAGGTTAAGAATTCTACATGCTTCTCTTTGTAAGGGGAAACTATTCGTACATCAAAGAAGTAAACTTAATACTCAAAGAACTAAAGGAAACTGGCTACATACAATCATGGTTTGTATTACCTGCATTTGCATAAATTAAAAAAGTTATATTTTGGATTTTAAAAGTTATTGTTAGTATTTCACGAAATCGTTTTTCTAACAAAGTCTGAGTTCTCGCAATACAACTTATAACTTAAAGATGCAAAAATCATCACCATTGACTGACAAAATGGAGAATAATAATAAAGTCACACCAGAATTCAGGCCAAGTTGGATCAAAAAAAGCAAGTTAAATCAGTTGGAGCCAAATGTATATGGAGCAGTTGGAGCACTTAGAGCGATTAAAGAACTTTGAGTAATTGGAGCAGTTGGAGCTGTTGGAGCAATTTGAGCGATTGGAGCTTTGGAGCTATTGGAGCTTTGGAGCACTTGGAGCAATTAGAGTTTTGGATCACTTGGAGCAATTAGAGTTTTGGATCACTTGGAGCAATTAGAGCATTGTAGAATTGTAGCACTTGGAGCAATTAGAGAATTGGAGCAGTTGGAGATGTTGGAGCAACAGGATCATTTGGAACTTTGGAGCACTTGGATATGTTGGCCAATTGGAGCATTGGAGCTCGTGAATCAATTGGAGCTTTGGAGCTCCTGGAGCAATTGGAGCATTGGAGCACTTGGACCTTTGGTGCACTTGGAGCTGTTGGAGTAATTGGAGCATTGAAACATTTACTTTTGGCAGCAATGATTGTTGGAGCTAAATACTATTGTAGCCAATGACATTTGAAGCCAAATACTGTTGGAGCCAATGACTTTTGGAGCCAAATAATGTTGGAGATAAAGACTGTTGGAGCCAAAGACAGTTGGAGGCAATGACATTTCGAGTCATTGTATCCTACCGCATCTTGTGACCGATAGTATCCTACTGTTGATTCTGGATCTTTATGTCTGTAGTCAGGTCGATTGACTTTGTATTTCGGAGACATCTGGTCTATAGCCTGACATTGTACATGGCCTGGCCTCTTGGTCTCAAGACACTTTACATATACGCCTAAAAATGTACAAGACCTGGTCAGAAGATATTCCAAGAATCGAAATATTAGGCTTCCATAGTAGGCATATTTATTTCGTTGGACAGGTATCTTGTTTAGTCTTTTTTCGTACAAATAATGATTAATAATGGTAACGGGAAACAGAATTTAAAATTTGATTTACGTTTAAGTTACTCTTATCACTGACTGCGAATATAACCAAATACGGGAATCGATCGAGTCAATCATTATTTTAATGATTAATTTTTTTGTTTATTTTGGAATTTTCCCGAATTTCTAGAGAAAAAATTACGAATTAACAAGATGGCAGCCAAGATGGCATCGGTAGCTTACTAACGGCTGGTAGAGGAGTAAATAACCTGCTATTATGATTTTTTCATAATTTTGTATTAAATAAGTGATTTTTACGTAAAATTAATATTTGTTTTACATTCGTCAAGGATCGAACCAAAAAAAGAATCTATCGAATCAATTAGAGGCTGGTAGATGAGGAATTTATACTTATTTCATGTATTTTCTACCACATTTTATTAAATAAATTTCTTCCCCTTAAATTACAACTTTCGCATCGAAAAAGGATCTAACCAAGGATATAATTAGATCGCATCAATAATTATTTTAATAAGCGATTTTTTAACGATTTTTTCTTCTTTCAAATTATCGTTCAAAAATGACCAGTTTACGGTCAAGGTGATGGTCATGGCCTAGGCTTATTACGGGGGCTTGCTTTTAGGAGTATCAAGCCGCTTTTAGGAATTTGGGTTTTTTAAAGACAACAATCTTTTGAAGGATACTGAATTGTCAATTTTTGAGGAATAAAACAGGAAATCTTCTTCAAAACGGGAAATTTTCCTTCAAAATAGAGAAATTTCTAAGAATTTTGAGTCGTTTGTGATGAATGTTTAGTCCAAGATGGCCGAATCCTTACGATTGGCAAGCCACAACTAAGTAAGCCTCCAAATCGTAGTACCATAAGAAAAACATTGCGCCAGATTTGGCCATTTTCAGTTACTATTATGTACAATAATTGAACTTGAAAAGTAAACTGTATTCACTCTGTAAAACTATACAACCGAAAACCTTCGTTTCATGTTTCAGAGTTATAAAGATGTTTGGATGTAATATTTCCTTAAATAAAAAATATTACTTTATTAGACAAACAAAATACAAGTTTTTCAAGTAAGCTTACCCCATAGATATGCTATTAAGTTAAATTTTATATCAAATAATTCTAAATGGAATATCAAACAAAGCATGCTCAATTATTAAATAATTATTTTATTTAAAAAATGAAATAAAACTCAATATTACAATTAATATAAATATCCAAAGTACCTCAAACAACTTAAAAAAAACCGAATCTATAAATGTGTATGATAATATATATATATATAATGATAATGGTCTTCGTTTGAGGCTCAATCACGCCTAAACCACTGATCGTATCGACATGAAACTACCACCATTCGATGCGAAATTTTTCCTAGATGGTTTATGGCTATTTATTTTTTGAATTCTAACGTTCCTTCATTTTTTTATTGCTGTTTTACTTTTATGAACATTTATCCCGCTAATAAAAACAAAAGACAAGCGTTTTCTCTTGATTCTTTTGTTTTCATGGATTTCAACGGAGTTTACTAAACGGATTATGTTCTTTTACATTCAGCTAAGAAGCCACAGCGAAGCGTGGCAGGGTACAGCTAGAAATTTATATGATTGAAATATCTTGTAAAACAATATAAACCTTTTATACATTTTTTTTTTAAAAAACAAAGAAAAAATTTGGTTGTGAAAATAGGGAAAGTGTAAATGAACGTAAACAACGCATTAAATGCATTTTAATTAAATACCATTTCACAAATACTACACAGTATTTTGAAATTCCTTGCAGTCTTTCTAAATCATATTCCTAATTTAATACAAGAGAGGAAGATATGAGTAAAATAATTTTTAGTTATAATGGATTAATTTATTGAAACCAGATTGAGATACGTGTTTCCGGTGAAAAGTCCTCGTTGGCTGTAGTTCAACACAGTACCCGCAACGACTGCGCCGCACAGACTCCCCTGCCGAAGCCTCTAGACCCGCAGCTGGGTACCCAGGTCGACCCTAGACCCGCAGTGAGGTCAGTCCCAGCTGGGTCCCCGGGTCGACCCTAGATCCGCGGCGAGGTCAGCCCCAGCTGGGTCCCCAGGTCGACCCTAGACCCGCGGCGGGTTCGGCCCCACCTGGGTCCCCGGGTCGCCCATCCCTGGGGCCGGCATCTGCTCTCCCATCATCTGCTGTCCCATCATCTGCTGTCCCATCATCTGCTGTCCCATCATCTGCTGTCCCATCATCTGCTGTCCCATCATCTGCCGTCCCATCATCTGCTGTCCCAGCGCAGACACGTTCACGTACAGGTTCATGTTGCGGCAGGCAAGGAACCTCTTGGGCTCGGTGACCTCTAGCAAGGCGGAGAGCAGCGGATAGCGCTCCTGGTGGCAGGTGCCCTCGGCGTCGTCGTTGTCCACCGTGTAGGCCGCCACGCCGCCCAGATCGTTGGCGATAGCGTACAGTGCCTGCCGCACACAGCAACACCACACTCCACTAACATCCTCAAGCAACACCGCATGTTCTAGGTCTGGTGCGTGGTGACAACTGCAGAGGCTGCAACCCGTGCTCAGTCAGCGGCGGATTCAGCTGCAAGGAAACGTTATGGGTGCTATGAATTACTACCTCACAGTTTAATGGAGAGTCCCGAGGTCTTAGAACGAGTATTAACCCCGTAACTTCAAGTCATGGTCTAAACTATGGTTTTATATAGTTTTTAGAGTAATTAATTAAAAAACTACACACAATATAGTACCTGCATTAACAACAAAAAAGTCAATTGTATTTTAAAAGTTGGAAATCGGTTCCGAAAGTTTAGCTGGAAGGCACTTGCGTAGGCAAGATATGGCTGCCATGGCCTAGGCTGTCTAGGATTTTAGTTATATTGATGAAATTTGCTTGTTTATCAGGCAATTTTTTTTATAAAACTGTGTAGAGTTCGCAATTTTTAACGATACACTAAATGAAAGGGAGTTGGTTGTTAAGAAATTCTTGTATATTCTCTTTAATTATAATGAGATACTTAGAAGAAAAAAATGCCAAGACACAGATCGGGAAACCTGATGCCCACCATGTGGCATAGGATGTGAAAGAAAAGGGTAGTAGATGAAGACAGAAAAATGTAATTCGCTGAAACGTCTCGTCGATTTCGAGGACATTCGAGACGGACGAAGAATGAAGCTACAAGAGGTATCAAAGAGGATTTAATTTTATTTTTTAATGTTTCACTACGCCCATAGGCATTCAAGGTTTGCTGATATGTATACCGCCTCAATTTTGGATTGAAAAGTAATTTTATTTTATTAAGCTTCGTGATTTATTTAAAACTTTTTATTGCTATTTTTTCCAGTGTTTTTAGATAATATTTTATACTTTTGCACACACAGTTACTATTTTTTTACGATATTGTACCAGAGTATACACTGCTATATGAATGGTTACCTCCGCTGGCGTAGCGACATAAAAGGGGCGATTTCACAGGTTGGGTAAACGGGATAGCAACTAGCTGCTGTTACTAGCCCTAGTTGCTACCCCGTTTACTCTGCCCGTATGATCGCCCATTTTGGGGTGGTTGGAAAAGTACACGACATGAGAAGCCTACTACCGCTATGAAGGTCTCACTACACAGCGACACCCCAGCAGCCACAGTCACCTTGGATGTGACGGACACTTACCTTGGACGTGACGGACTTGATGTTCTCGTGGCTCACCCAGGCCTTCCCGTCCGTGGAGTAGGGGATCATCGCGAACTGGTCGTAGATGGTCTTCCAGGCGCTCGACTTGTCGGAGACCAATTCACAAACCTTCCAACAAAATATTCAGTCAAGGTGTCATTCATTCATTAATCGACAGTGGGATGTGTCAGAGTGTGCAAAATTTAAAATGTATCTAGACTTATGTTTCAAAAGCCAAAAAGGACTTCTGTATACAGAGTCTTGATTAACCGACGTGCCATATTATCCGAGCCAACCTAAAGCACTATTACCAGCAAAGAAACTGTTGAAATATTTGCCTGAGGACCTAGGAATTTATCTAACTGTTGTCAAAAACCTGAAGATTTTAACTTAAAAGATTCAATTTACTAGTTGTTCGAATGATGAAGTGGCGTGTAAGGAAGGATCCACACGGAAGAAAAGATGGGAGAAACATCAACCGCTGGGCCAACTGAAAAACAAAACGATATTCTTATTCTATACGTGTTATTCGAGGTTTTTGGCTATCCGAGGTTGGCACGGTCCACATTAACTCGGCTAATTCTAACTGTAAAGCACATATATCATGTTACAAACTTTGCAGAAGCTTGGAAGCTCTTGGTTTTAGTGACACCATGGGCGTCGCAACTGGGGGGGACGGGGGGGACACACACCCCCACCCCCAATAATAAAAGTCTTCAATTTCGTCCCCTCCAATAATATATTTAGTTTCGTAGTTATATTATTAATATGATTTCTGTGATGTAACCCATATGTTGCGCATAGTGCATTTAGTCCAATCGTGGTAATGTGAGCACTGTTTTTTACAAATTTGTTCTCTGAAAATATTTTTTTATAAAAAATAAATTATATATTGCAACCAATTATAATTAGAATATTTAGGAAGGAAAAATGCCTAAAAACCACCTTTCTGCACCTTCAAACCCTTTTTTCCCAGGGGATGGATACCTATTCCTCAACAACTAAATCAATTGCAGTCCCCCCAAAAAATATATATATCGTTGCGACGCTCATGGTGACACTGTGCTGCGACCATGGGAGCACGCGGCGAAGAGCAGGAGTCGGCTGACCTCCTTGTAGGACATGATGCCGGGCTCGCGGGTGATCCAGGCCGGCGGGCCCGGTCCCACGGTGGCAGCCCCCGGGTCGACTCGAGCGCCCTCCGCCAGCTGGTAGCTGGTGCCGAACACAGGCACGTTCAGCACCAGCTTGTCCGCGGACACGCCGGCCTTCCTCCACAGCCGCACCACGGCGTCCTGCGACACAGCGCCGACACTCTCGTCTCCCGCCGTCCGGCCCGGGCCCAGATGCTTACAGTGCCGGGACACTGCGTCCGAAACATCTCGGACGGCCGATCAACTTAATCATTTGTATTGAAGGATAAATACATGAATATCGTCAAAAAATTTATAAAACTGGTGATTATTTGCGTACTATCCAACTTGCGCGGTGCTTTAAAAATGAAATGATTGCAAAATTACCATCTGAAGTTTAATCAAAAATATTTGGAATAGTGGAATCAATATGTGGTGGTGATACGGGGTAATGTCGGGAAAGGTTTTGGTTTGGTTGGTTTGAAAAAATAAAAAAAGGGTGGGGAAAGCCAATATGAGTTCTCGCCCCGAGTGGAAACTAGTCTAGTGATGTGTCCCGGGCAGGGACTAGCCTAATTGATCCCTTAGCTAAAAGTGCATCGTTTTGAACGCGGCCATCTTCGCGCTGCTTCCGAATTCTATCAAGGTATCGCTAGAGCCGGGTCCGGTACATTTAAATGAACTTCCAATCCATCATTTTATTCAAAACAATCGCTTGAAACGGACCACTAGTCTATGTCCACGCAAGGACGGAGATAATGAGACTGAGGAAGTTGCCGCGATATGGTTCGACAGGATTCAACACGTCCACACGAGGCAACCTCATTCGATTTCGTCTTTCAACTCTGACCCCTAACCATTTCATTGGGTTTGGATTCGTCTCCATTCGGTTCGACTTTCAACTTGCAAGCGACTCGTTCGTCATGTCCATACTGGGGCGATTTTCTGTTCGACTCGAGTCGAACGACAAGATTCTCATAGTGTGGATGCACCTTAACAGATACTAACGTGACATAACTCTCGCGGTGTCAGACAAGCCTTCACCACGAAGTCAGTCCGGGTTCTACTCCCGGCGGGGCCACGCCCGGAATTTTCGCAAGTGGAAAATTGTTGCGGACGTTACCAGGAGCCTGAGCGTTTTCTCGAGGTACTTCGCCCCTTCCCTCTCAGCCAGTTGCTCTCCATTGCTGCTGCATCTCAGTTTTAATCCAGACACGTCTGTATCGATCCAGTCTTCAAGCAGTATAGCATGGTGACACAGTGCACTGCAGACAATAATGTTTTTTTTTAGATATTGATCTAGTCTTCCATAAGTGAACGTGTGTTTCAAAAAGTTACATTGTGAAATCTGGTTAGTATTACACAGTAATTTTTTTTCTCGTAAATAGAACTGAAATTATCATGTAAAATTACAGGCAGTTGTAAATTTGTACATTTGCGTGAAAACAACTGTATCGGCACAAAAAAAAAGGTTTGTTCGCGTTCCTAATAGGTACGGATTCTTTCCCGGGCACTTTATGATTTGGGTTATCCCAGTTCCTTCATTATTTGAAGCTATTTGCAAACCGTTCCTTGAAAAACATTCCAGTAATAACCGCGCAGATGATTAAAAACAGGGCCGATTGTTGAATATAAGATTATTTTTCCCAATTGTTTAAATAATTATTATGACTGTATTACACATCTGTCAATGTTTAAACTGTATGTATTCAGTATATTTTTTTTTTTCCGAAATCGTATTTCATTCATGTGTTGTAAACATTTACAGAAGTTTTCTTGGAGTATTACGAATTATTTATGGCAACAGGTTTCCAAAGCAATTTTTTTCGCCAAAGTGCAAACAAGGGCATCATACCAGAAGGGCGTATCAACACTTTTTTGCAATATGTTGATACGCCCTTCTGGTATGATGCCCTCGAAATGTTTCACCTTGCAGCGTCGATGCGGAAGGTCGCGCTGAGTGGTTGTTGGCCGCAGAGCGGAGCGGCTCGCCACTCACCACGTTGTTGAAGCGGTCCCTGTCCCCGGGGCGGTAGTAGAGCGGCGCGTCGAAGCCCGCGGTGCCCGCCGCGCTGTCGTGCATGTCCAGCACGTCCAGCACGATCTTCTCCACGAAGCTGCGCACAGCACGGTCCACGTGAGCCCTCCGCGGCATGCATCCCACTGGTGTCCTTACTACAGCCAGCTAGTTCTTTCATCACTTCAGAGAGAGCGTTAATAGTTATAACTTAAAAAAAAAAATTGGTTGTCTGTAAAGTCGGTTTACGGACGATAGCTTAACGTGACAACGTCATGACAAAACATTGATGAAATGATTGCATACTTTTATGAATAAAATTGAATCATTTTTATTTTAATAATAAAAGAATAAAAAAACTTGAAATTATACTAGTAATCAGATTTTGAAAACGCAAGAAAAATTAACCTTTATTGCCGAAATTGTTGTAATAAGCAATGAAAACCACATTAACTTTTCAATTCACTTTATAAACAGTCGACGAAACAGTTCACGTGTAGATGTAAGTTGTGTGCTGCCGCTGTCTTTCTTCTCTCCTCGGACGCATAGGCCAATCGAGTGGAAGAGAGATAGATGCGGCGCAAGCGTACAGTGGGCGTAACGGGACACAGCGTGACGGAACAATGTGCGTAAAGGGACACTTTTTCGTGCGTGCAGCCGGCGTTCATCGATTTATTAGACGTTGTCACGTCAAAAATAATTGAAATATTTATGACTGAATAACATAATATATAATTGTAAAAAAAAAATTATCATTTAAAGTTAAGATGGTTTTCTTTACAAAAGCCCTTTAAGCGTTCTGAAATTGTATCGAGCATCCTGGCAAGAAACAAGCCTGGAAGCGTTTATAATTAATACCTACCCTAATATGCGTAACTGATAATTATCTGGTGCCTCCGTTCGAGGATAAAAAATTGTTTGCAATAACTTTTTTTAAATAAATTTTATCGTCATTAAGTTTTGTTCATGTTACTTCATTGGTAGGTACATAGATGGCAGTGTAGTCGGTGACTATGCGGGTACAGAAAAACAACTTTGAGTTTCCAGTTTTCCAGGCGTATGGTCGTTGGCGACAGCATCACCGCCACGTCGCAGCGCGCTGGAGCGGTGCCGGGGGTTCCTGAGCTGGAACCCCGACGAGGCAGTCACGTGATTTCAAACATGAGTTAACATAGGCCGCTCCCACCTCTCCATCCGATTAACTTACTGGCATGAAGACGAGGTCACTAATAGAAAGTTATAGTCGCACTGGAAAACAATGGTGCCGAACTCCCTGCTGACAAATTTATTTTGTGATAGCCCAAAATGTTAAATGACTACAAATTATGAGATAACTTTAATAGCAACCGACAATTTACAGGTCACTTAAAATATATTTTGGCAGTGTGAGGTTTTAATTATTATTATTATTTTTAGGTTTGCTTCGCATTTGAAGGTAGGTCTGATAGCTAGACAGTAAATGACTTATCTCCGATAAAGAGTACATTTCTGGCATTTCTCCAATAACTTCTCACGACAGACCGTGTTTGTCTTGAGATGGCGTGTCTGGCGTGTGTGGCTCTCATTGGGAGGCCGTGGGTTCGTTCTCGGTCGCCTGGCCTGGGCATGGTTTTACTTCACAAGCGGTTTCGACCCTCGCTCTTGGCTGAAGCCGGGGTGGTTCCTCAATATGTGCTTGCACTGTTTCTCAGGCGCCGGCCGGTATTTGACTTCCAGCATCTGGCCAGCAACTTAAGCGGAAAGGTCCTCTACAAGCCGATAGCTTGGTATCTGGAAGACGGACGATTATCGTAAAAGTGATTGGGCGGAATTGCACCTACTTGCCTCTGCTCACTATGGCATGTCTTTGCTTGGGAATTCGCTCAGCTGGCCCATGCATGGCTCCGACGCGCACAAAGAGTCGTAAATAGGGTCAAATGCTCCTGCAATAAGAGTAAGTGAATTTTTAGGTTATGTTGTCCGTTGTTTCTTACCCGCCGAGCTCCTTCGGTATGTAGGACGTGGTGAGAAGCGACGGTTGGTACCCCACCCTCAGTATTATGCACGCATCACCATCGACCTTGTCCAGCTCACGCTCCAGAGCCCTCAGGAAGACAGGGAGGTTTACCTACAAACAAAATGGGAAAAGGTAGAGAGTAAAAAACACCCGACAACTTTCAAACATCATTATTAGTCCAAATGTTGTTCATCTGTGTCGGTGTTATTGGAACGATATGAGGTACACACTTGGTTATCATTTAGGCTGAGTTGTTTACGTGTTGTCAAACATATATACAGTCTCTTTAGGCTGGGGGACATTTTTCTTCTTGAAAATACAGTAATGACTCAAGGATACTTTACATATTATTCATTGTTTGAGCTTAGGTCAAAAATCTACGTCTAATAGCTAGCAATCTTCCTTCCCTTCAAGAGCAATGATTGACTTGCAAGACCATCACTTCCAATTAGAAGTGTGCTTTCACTTATTTGTGAAAAGTAGAATACAATGAGAATTATTGACTAGGACAGAGACATCCACAGTGAGACAAACAAAACGAACAATTTTCACTGACTCGTATTTAAGAATGTGCAATTATCGAAAATACAGTTTTTTACTTCAATACATTCGAAATGGTCTAGTACTTTATAAAGTCAATAACAAATCATAAAAAAAACTTTTGCGATCAAGTTGACATCAAAATATGAAGACGCACACATGTAACAGGCTCTATCGGAACAATAACCATCACGCCCTGTAGCGATATCAACTCCTACGATAGAAGGTGTTTGTTAAACCTAGCCTGCACAAGGGATGATGTTTATTCCAAAGTGGGTTTCCATCCCCTCCCCCACCAGGCGAATATTTGGATGACTCCTAAACACATGCATTCATGTCCACGTTGAGAAAAATGGGCTGTTTCCAAAATTATTTCATTGAAATAATTGGGGAAAACACCTTTATTTTAGACATATTTTTCCAATGAAATAATTTTGTTACAGCGACAAAGATCGCAGTGACTGAAGAAATTTGTTCAGTTAAATAAAACACATACTCTCAGTGTTCTATCTAAAATATTTTTTTTCTATTATTGAAAATAAAAATGTTGTTCAACAACAACTTCAAAGCCGTAGACCAGCGTTAGGAATTACTAATACCATAAGATGTTTTCAACTTTTTTTTCATGAAAAACCTACAGCCTAAGTTTGTCGGTTGAATTCAGACTCACTCTGTATAGCAGTTAGCAGACTTACGTATCGCCATCCGATTGATCCGTTCACATAACATTCCAAACGATAGTTTACAATGGTTACATCATATCTATAGTACCTCAAACTGTGCTGCATGTAAACTTCAACCCAAGTTATTGTCATCTCTGTACACTAAAAGATTTGAGAACGTAGCGATGTGGCGCTAAAGGTTAAAGTTTGTACTTTCAATTGGAAGGACCTAGTTTCGTATCCCGTTCAGGACATCTTAATTTCGGTTTTAAATAGTTTCCCGAAATAACTTTTGGCAAACACTGGGATAGTGCCTCGCTACTGGATGGGTCATGATCATATCGCAGGTTCATTTCGACCCGGATTACACTAAAACTTCTTTTAGTTCCGATAGTTAGATAAACAGGTCATATCTTTCGGCGGGTTACGCGTGGTTGGGCAATCACTTCCCTCTGTTCATAACTGGCGTAGGGCAGACAAGTGCGTTTCACGATTACCGTATATGTGCTTCAAATATACTTTGCTATCCAATGGATCCGCGAAACGTAATCGTGGCTCTAACTACGGTCCATGACCGAATCCTTCCCCCCATTCCCATGACTTGTGTAGTGCGTGCGTCCGTCTGCAATGTCCTCGGTGACGAAAAGATACATAAAAACAAAACAAATGACAGTCTGGGAGGAGTGTGAGCACAGCTCGGACTATCTATCTGCTTAACGAAGCAGTCTCGTTGCAGCAGAGCTACAGTCGGGCTATCGCCATAGCTATAGTTGACCCCGAGGGCAGAATGCCAGAAAAGGGGCATCAGACCTCGGAGCCCGCCGGGAGTACCTCAAACCTCTAACTTTAAACAAAAAAAAATGTTTTAAAGGGGTTTTATTATTTAAAGGATACTAATTTTTTTAGAAGCTTGATTTAAAAAAATCACGTGTGTTTGGCCATGCTGGGAAAAATTAAAAATTAAAATAACAGTTGAGGTTTAAAACTGGCTCGGTTACCCTGTCGAGCGGAGATGACCCGGGCCCCACGCACGGGTACTGCCAGTCGATCTCGAAGCCGTGGAAGCGGTACTCTCGCAGCCACATGGCGATGTTGCGCGCGCACTGCAGCATGGTGAGCGGGCTGCTGGTGACGGCCGAGTAGCTGGCCGACCCGTGCACCGACACCACCACCTTGAGGTGCGGCACGCGCATGCGCACCATCAGCAGCTTCTGCATCAGTCCTGGAGGCCGACACGCGCCACGTCACACCTCTACACCACGTCACACTTCTGTTACCACATCATTCCTCTGTCGCCACGACACGCCTCTACACCATGTCACACTTATGTTACCACGTCATTCCTCTGTCGCCACGCCACTCCGCCTCTACACCACGTCACACTTCTGTTACCACGTCACACTTGTACACCATGTCACACTTCTGTTACGACATCATTCCTCTGTCGCCACGTCACACGTCTACACCATGTCACACATCTACACAATGTCACACTTATGTTACCAAGTCTTTCCTCTGTCGCCACGTCATTCCTCCGACACCACGTTACACCTCTACCACTGCGTCACACTTCTGTTACCACGTCACACCTCCAATCACCGCGTCACACATCCGTCTCAACGTCACACCTATGTCATCGTTTCACCTACCTGTGTACCGTCTCCTGTCATTAGGGACGAGCGGGGACGAAATATTATTACTGGAGAAAATGATTCTTAAATTTAAATACTTTTAGTAAACTGTGATTTTTACTACGATGGTAGAATGCCTTAGCACCAAAGTTTATTTACAGCACATCATACCTAAGTTTACATCAGCTTAAGTTATATTTGTATTCTCTTCAAACTAACTAAAAAATTATTTAATAGTAATTAAAAATTAATTTGTGCGCAGCGTAATTTAAATCTTTAGTTCTCTGTTGTTAATTGTTTTGCTGGACTAATTTTTATGAAGTGAGTTTCGGAGATAAAATGTCCAAGGGCAAATTTTTAGTTTTTTGCCAAAAAGATTCACATCAGCGTTTTCCCACGCTGCCCAACTGTTCCGAAGTCCTTGTCTGCAGATACTATAACCACTTCAAACTAGGTGTTGTTATTTACAGGCCAATCAAGTGGCTTCAGCAGCACAGCAAACAGCATCTGCATTATCAATGGCCTATTCAAGTTCACCGATCACAGCAATCAATGAGAGATGTTGAGTCTTTATTATCTGTGGCGGTCCAGCGAAACTTAAACATATTTCAATATTCAACGGTTTACTTACGTAAGTTTGCCGAATTATTCTGGCATATGCAGTATATAAATACCTACAAATAAATTTGTGTACTATGAAAATTATACACATATATAGGAGAATCCTAATGAGTATTACTAACACCTACTTACATGATTTATGAATCTACTTCTAGTTGAGTCTTAGAGTAGACATCATTGCCATTGTCGTCAACAAATCTCGTGGCATAAATTCTAAACAAAACCTACGTGTCGTGTGCGTTGTGCAAACAAATGTCATCATCCCGAATCTGGTGAAGGTATGGGCGCATCAATGAATGCAATCGTCAAACTGATACAAATCTCTTTATGATATTGTCACGACTGCCGAATTCCCAATCCTGCGTCGACCGTATAAATGGATATGAGAGGAAAATGGAAATGATAAAAGTGATGATTAAATGACATTGAGGGTTTATGGGTATGGGGAATGGATGTAATTTTTTTTATGATACTCCACCACTCATATTTAACCTTTTTAAAAGAAAGAAAGGGTGATGAGTCCCGTTTCAAATGCGAGCAAAGAGGTTAACACTTAAAACGCGAATCGATTGACTTCCAAAACAAGGGTAGTTTTTCTTCACATATTATTAATGGACATCTTGCAGATCAAATAAATTTTATATATAAAATTACTTACTTAATATAATAAAAAATCGAAATAAATTTTATTTAAAATGATAATCGATAAATATGCTAAATGTTTAATAAAATTTAATAAATTTAATTATTTATTCAATAATAGTGTAAAAGTTATAATGCAATAAATTATCAACACGGGAACATTACATATCTTATATAAATATATTTTTTTTAAAAATACTTGATAACTCAAAAACTCAATTTATATTATTAATACTCGCAATAAATTAATGTTTTAACAATTTTGAATAAAAATTTAATATCAAAGGAAACCTAAGAGTATCACGAAGCACTTCTCCCCAACTGATCCATCAGATTGCCATTGGCAAAAAAAAAAAAAAGCTGCTGGTGTGGTTACCATTCCAGAGTATGGGGCTCTCCACGACTACGAAGCCGTTGGGGAACAGCAGCGGCTGGTGTGGTTACCTTTCCAGAGGATGGGGCCCTCCACGACCACGAAGCCGTTGGGGAACAGCATCTGCTGGTGTGGCTACCTTTCCAGAGTATGGAGCTCTCCACGACCACGAAGCCGTTGGGGAACAGCAGCTGCTGGTGTGGCTACCTTTCCAGAGTATGGAGCTCTCCACGACCACGAAGCCGTTGGGGAACAGCAGCTGCTGGTGTGGCTACCTTTCCAGAGTATGGAGCTCTCCACGACTACGAAGCCGTTGGGGAACAGCAGCGGCTGGTGTGGTTACCTTTCCAGAGGATGGGGCCCTCCACGACCACGAAGCCGTTGGGGAACAGCAGCTGCTGGTGTGGCTACCTTCCCAGAGTATGGGGCTCTCCACGACCACGAAGCCGTTGGGGAACAGCAGCTGCTGGTGTGGCTACCTTTCCAGAGTATGGAGCTCTCCACGACCACGAAGCCGTTGGGGAACAGCAGTGGCTGGTGTGGTTACCTTTCCAGAGTATGAGGCTCTCCACGACCACGAAGCCGTTGGGGAACAGCAGCTGCTGGTGTGGTTACCTTGCCAGAGTATGGGGCTCTCCACGACCACGAAGCCGTTGGGGAACAGCAGCGGCTGGTGTGGCTACCTTTCTAGAGTATGGGTCTCTCCACGACCACGAAGCCGTTGGGGAACAGCAGCGGCTGGTGTGGCTACCTTGCCAGAGTATGGGGCTCTCCACGACCACGAAGCCGTTGGGGAACAGCAGCTGCTGGTGTGGTTACCTTTCCAGAGTATGGGGCTCTCCACGACCACGAAGCCGTTGGGGAACAGCAGCTGCTGATGTGGTTACCTTGCCAGAGTATGGGGCTCTCCACGACCACGAAGCCGTTGGGGAACAGCAGCTGTTGGTGTGGCTACCTTTCCAGAGTATGGGGCTCTCCACGACCACGAAGCCGTTGGGGAACAGCAGCTGCTGGTGTGGTTACCTTGCCAGAGTATGGGGCTCTCCACGACCACGAACCCGTTGGGGAACAGCAGCTGTTGGTGTGGCTACCTTTCCAGAGTATGGGGCTCTCCACGACCACGAAGCCGTTGGGGAACAGCAGCTGCTGGTGTGGTTACCTTGCCAGAGTATGGGGCTCTCCACGACCACGAAGCCGTTGGGGAACAGCAGCGGCTGGTGTGGCTACCTTGCCAGAGTATGGGGCTCTCCACGACCACGAAGCCGTTGGGGAACAGCAGCTGCTGGTGTGGTTACCTTTCCAGAGTATGGGGCTCTCCACGACCACGAAGCCGTTGGGGAACAGCAGCTGCTGGTGTGGTTACCTTGCCAGAGTATGGGGCTCTCCACGACCACGAAGCCGTTGGGGAACAGCAGCTGTTGGTGTGGCTACCTTTCCAGAGTATGGGGCTCTCCACGACCACGAAGCCGTTGGGGAACAGCAGCTGCTGGTGTGGTAACCTTGCCAGAGTATGGGGCTCTCCACGACCACGAAGCCGTTGGGGAACAGCAGCGGCTGGTGTGGCTACCTTTCCAGAGGATGGGGCCCTCCACAACCACACATCAGTTGGGGAAAAGCAGCTTCAGGTGTTGTTACCTTTCCAGAAGATGGGGTCTTCCACGACCACGAAGCCATTGGGCAGCAGTTCCGCCTTGAGGATAACGAGCGTGGAGCACAGGCACAGGAACTCCGGGAACGGGTTCTTCGTGAGCGTCGCGTCCAGCTGCGACGCGAACACGTAGCACATCATGACGTCTGGAACCCAAGAAGGAACAGTTTCACCGACGAGCTGCTGTAATGTGTAGTGGAGCCGCTTTGCCATGTAACTGGTCTCAGCCACTTCACGTGGCAAGGGAGCGAGGGTAGGAAACTTGAATGATTTAACCCCCAATCACAAGCACAGCGAGTCTTGAAAGAAATATTGTCCATCGTAAAACTGTAAAACTTAAAGTCTGGCCTGAGGTTAATTGCCACCAAACTGTCTCTAAATCCTTATGACATTTCCACCCTTGATATCAGCCTAATACAATAATCTCATTTGCTGAATATTTCTTCTTTAATACTGTGTCAAACACGTGCTTTACAAAAGTAGCCTACACAGTCCATTAGCCTTTTTAGTCTACAAAAGCTCAACTTATATTTATTTATTTCCTTTATTTGATTTTTTTTAATTCGTAGCTAGTTTCCCTATTTTACGCAAGCAAAATAAATCTAAAGTAACTTATTTAAAATAAAATTTGTACAAAAAAAATGTTTTTCGCGTATCCTTAATTTTTCTATGAGCTGCTGATGCCTCCAATGACACTTAGTTTGGGACATTTTTAATTTACTGAGTTAGATATTTATGATCTATGGGCGCAGATCCTAGGAAGGGGGTAAGGGGTACCCGGGCCCCCTGGAATTAAGAAGCTCCTCCCTGAGGGGGCCCGCTTGCGTTTGCAAAAGCGTGACTGTGGAACTGGTTTGATGTAAAAACTATGTTCTATGGCAATTTAAATTTTTCTGCTTATTGCATACATATAGGCCAAAATATGGGTAGTGAAAAACGTACGAGCACCCTACACGTAGATGGCTTGGGTCGGATTAACTCCACGCGCAAAATTCTAGGGTCGCCCCCGCCCCCTCCCCTTTCGAAGAATTTCCGCGGACCACCGTTGCGAATCCTACAGATTTGCGACCCTAGTAGCAATCAAATCGTGAGCACGTAAAACATTAACACCAGGATATTCCTCTTACTGAATTTATTTTGACGTGATTCGTTATATTTGTGTATTTGACGCGCTCGCAGTAACGAACGTGGACAGTAGCAGCAAGGCCAAGGAGTATCAAAGATTTCACTCCCAGGTTAAACATCATTCCTAATTTTTTTATTCTCTGAAATCAGTCACTAATGATTTTTAAACTATTAATTACACAGCAAAAAAGAAACCCAAAGAAATTTAGTTCTGTCCCGAATTATCAGGAACTAGGTTATTATTATTATGGTTCAGGATCTAGGGTTCTTTAATATATTTATACATTTTAATAAAACATCATTTAATTTGTATTTCATGACGTAACATTAAGGATTTTTATAAGATTGCATTATAGATGTAAGGTAGTGTTCTTTGGTGGTCTAAAACAATGTTAGGTTAACCTAGTCGTTTAAATATACATAACCATCTTTGGCTCGCAAATTCGCGATATTTATTTACATAAATGCCCATCTAACGCAATACACACGAAATGACTATTTGAAATGGTAGCTACAAACACAGCAAATGCGCAATATGATTTTACCATTAACTAACTATGTACTGCCTTCAAGATTCAACAACTGATTCGTTCAAACACACGTGGTCACACAAAAATTTACATAAAAGTTGGTATTTAAACCTAAACGTTTGCAGAGGTCTCCCGATTTCTTTACAGTTAGACGCTACATATTATTTAATAGTCATGCAAACTATTTATTGTTTAAAAATACGTATTAGACTGGCTATCTTTTAACGTGCGTGATTTTTTAAAAAAAGCAATTGACTCCAACCTGACGGTGTAACATTTGTTGATTCGCACTTCTATTTTTTAAAAAAAAATCGTTAAGAGGTTTCCTGGACACTAAAATGTTGTACGAGTCAAAATAATTATATTAAGTAAAGTAAAATCGCAGATTGTTAACAAGCTTGTTCAGCTGTGAACGTGAATGACATTCTGATGTCGGTATATATGGATGGAACTGTCAGCGCACGACAAGCGCATCTGGTGGGCGAGGCAGCGGCTCACTGTTGTGCGAGACGCCCTCGGCCTCCTCCAGGTTGAGCGGGCTGGCGCCGTCGATGACGTGGAAGGCGGCCGCGGAGCGCGCGCAGCACGCCGCCATCACGAGCAGCCACGGTCCCGCTGCCATCCTGCCTGCTGCTGCTTCTGCTGCTGCTGCTGCTGGCTGCTGCTGCTGCTGGCTGCTGCTGCTGCTGCTGCTGCTGGCTGCTGCTGCAAGCGTGCATTGTGCGCGCCACAGGATAAACAAAACGGCTGCGTGACTTAGAAGTCACGCTTACTTGGCGTGATGAAAAAAAAAATACTAACTTAAATATTGCATGCAACGTAATATAATTAAAATAATAAAAGGACTGGTGTGATATTATAAATACGGTAGATCAAGTATATATTAAAAAATTTATATATTTATTAAATACTCAGTATTCAATATTAATATAAACATGTGTATAAAATTTAATTATTTAATTTATTAAAATAAACTAAAAATATTAATATTTAATTAATATATATATATAAATATACTGAATGCTTAAACTAATTTAATTATTTTTAAATTAATAATGAAAAAATTATAATTTATAATGAAAATAAATTATGCATAGCGGGAAATTACCTCTCTTATATATAAATATTCTTGAAAAAGTTTATAAACACAATTTATACCACCAACAATCACAATAAATAAATTTTTTTAATGATATGGACTTGTATTTAATATCAATAACTAGAGTGAAAGATTTAAACGTACATATATAATTCTTATTAGCATGCATCTTTTTTTCATCCTGTTAAATTTCGTGACATGGTGAGCGCACTTCGTAAAAATTCACTCTCATCGTTTTTTCGTAACGCGCCTAAAGACGTATACCTTCAAAAAATTAGGGTCGGCTGTGTCAGGACACAGCCAATTTAAACTAGACTGGTTTCCACCCGCGGCAACAACCCATCTTGGCCCCTCTATTCTTTTTTCCAAACCAACCAAACCCAAACCTTTCCCGACACCACCTCATATCGCCATCAGACATTAATTTTAACATTTCAAGTTGGAAAGTACGCGAAATATACCAGTTATTAAATATGTGAAGATATGCAGGTATGTATCTTTCAGAACAAATAATTCAGTTCATCTGCCCTCTAACATATTTTTTTTTGTGTTCTAACACTACCATATTCAAGCAAATATCTACAGTAAAAATTACTGTGTCAGTTTAGCAACCCTCCCCCCCCCCCCCCCCAAACACACACTACCCTAATGCGGCTCCCGGGGCTAGAGCCTCTAGTTTCGTCCCTAGCCGCCAGTTTTGAAAGTGACTACGTCGTGTGAACTAGGCCGGGCAACTTCCGCCATCTTAGCTTTCTTCATCTCCCGACAGAGTCCAGTCCATTACCCAACCGGTGACTGCCACAATCGTCACGAGCTGATCTTCCTTCTAATAGTCGTTTCTTGCAATTCCGATCGTATAATTTCGCCACATGAGTAGCTCAAAATGCAGTTTGTTTGTAAGCGAATTAACGAGTCCTCCTCCTGACTTACTCGCAAAACTCATCACAGTATACTGAGCTAAAAACTATAAATACGCTTCTTTTATATAATTTTTTTTACGAATATACAATATTTTTACAAGTTTTTTTTTTTCGTACTATTCCGCGTAATTTCGTTTCAGTTGTTATATTGTAAATTTTTGACGTGAAAGATTTTTTCTGAGGGGGCTACATTGTTTGAGCGTTACGAAAATTCCAATCGCATGAGGGGAATAATAAGGTACTTTGTAAGGGGGGAGGGGGTTAGAGGAGGAGAGTACGTCAGCGGCGACGCCACTCCAACGCATGAGCTAGCCGCCGGAAGGGGAGACGGCAGGGGAGACGTAGAAATGACGTAGCAGTGAGGCTACGGAATTCTCGTAAAGCCGCTTGTGTTTGTCAACTCCTCAGTTTACGTAACGGCTAACGATTGACGATATTTTATTAAATGTATCTACAATTTTTTTTATTCGCGTGGAAGAGAGTTATTGATTTGTGCAATTAACTTTATAGGTATCGTTCATTTTTATGTGAATAGTGCGGTTTGAAAATGTAAAAAAATAGACTTAAGAGCTTAGTTTTATAAATAGAATTTATTTATGTGAACACTGTTAATTTAATGTCAAAAGGATTTATAGACTTGTGAGATAGACTTTATAAGTGTAATTTATGTTCGATTGGAGTGTTTTTTATGTTCTTTCATTTTATTCGGCTGGAGATAGTGATTTAACATCATGCCTAAGAATAATAAAAGGACAGAAGCAGATAAAAGGTATTATCAAAGGTAACGTGTGAATTATCCGCCAAAAGAGGCGCCAAATGGTGTCAGTAAACGGATGCGAGAGTACAGGACGCGGAATAAAAGGCATTTTTTTTTTTCGTTTTAGGTAATACGTGCATCATAATTATTCTCAATTATTATCTCTAATTCACTAAAAAAAAAAGACTATTTTTTTTATCTCTAGCTATACCTAATTAACAAGAAGTTTCACTTCTGTCGTCCGTGTTCGCTATTTTATACGCTAAATGTATTTTATTTGTTTCAGATTGGTTGATGAGTGTGTCCAATACCTGCTCTCAAAGTATGTGAGTAGCCAGAATTCGAACGTTCCAGAAACTTGCCTATTACCCTTAGGGACCTGTAAACATACATGAACCGTTTAAAATGGCGCATGCGCTAATTCTTATACCCTGCCAATATATGTGCGCTGATTAGACTATACAAAAACCCGGTTTATATTTTATTAAGTTTCAATATATATTATCTATTCAAACCAGCATCCCGATTTATAAGACGTATAGGTACAAAATGTTTTACATTGCGGCATATTTTAATTTTTCTTTGAGGTCATAGCAAAAATGTAAATTACGTGTTAAATTCGTTGCTGAAAGTATTCTATATATAGAAACCGGACAAATTCGCGATATCAAATACCTATAAGATAGACTCCATGATCCTCTATGCAGTCGTGCAAATTACATCTGCTCATCGGTTACCGACTCGTAACACCTGTTGACTGGGATTATCGTGATTCGCTAATTCTTCTGTTAAAGATATTTCATTGGCCCAGAGTCCTTCAGATAAACTGTAGCCCAATCACTGAAGCAACATAATGTCAGAAGTATTTGGACTCTATCCTATCGCGAAATGAATCTGCGAAATTTTTTCAGGTCTCTATCCATATAACATAGAAATAAAATATTTCACATGTATAACCTGGAAGAAAAAAAATAAATGTTTCGCTTGAAAAAGCTTTGTGGGTTAGAAAGGTGTGGTGTTCGTGTTTCTCGGCGCATGCGCACGGTACCTGCTGTTTCTGCCCTGCGCTGCTGCGGCCCCGACGAGCAGAGAACACTGGGAGCGGCCGCTGGGGCGGCGCGCCTCTATATGGCCTCGGCGCGCGCGGGGTGTCGACATGTCCGTGCCTCAGCGACGCGGCGACGAGTGCCGCGAGGACGATAGCAGCGCCATTCAGACGGACACGCTCCCCAGATTGCTGTTCCCGGAGCCCGCCCCGCTCTCCGCGTGATTGCGTGAGAGAGTCGGGAGCAAGGAACAGGAAAAATAAGAGAAGTCACGTGAGATCACTGAATGTGTGGATGTATAAAACCTCCGAAACTAAGGTAAAATTCCTACACGATCAGAGCGTATTAATGTGAGGCTAAAACTCCATAATCCGCTCTTTAAAACAGTTCGATATATGTGTTACATTTATTTATTACTACTCCCGCTCAATTGAAACCAGAGTTGGGTTACGTGAATAAAAACGTTTTTTTTTAATAAAAATTATTATTTTCAATGCTTTCAGGTAAAAAAAAGTTTCATATTGTTCCAAATGAAGAGCAGGCTAAGGAGCCTGACTCCCTACGGGAAATTATTGTTGACCAGAGACGTGTCGGAGCTGCAGCCGGCTCTAGTATCCGAGTGATGCTCTCGCCAGGTTACCGAAACGGGCGTGCGATGCGAATATATAGCCTCTCCCGCTTAGGAAACCCACGGCCTTCTCGTAGCGCTAGTGTTGACATAACAGACATGAGCAATGCCGAGGGTGCTCAATCCCCTGACTTCCTCGGTGTGTCGGAACGAGTATTCTGGTAGGCTAGTAGGATGGACCATCCAAACACCTATCGGGGGGTTTTGGACCCGCAAACCCTGGGTGGTGTCTCGAGGCATCGGGCTCACAATAAAGATCCCGTGATGCGCGTGGAATAGCGAAGGACTGTTGCTAGGGGTGGGGACGTCCTGGCCTGGTCAACCCAGGCCCTGGCAAGGCTGTAACCTTCGGGTGGGGGATAATCTGAGATTTGCAATCGAGGACGTCCATGGTCATAGGCCAACCCAGGCCCTGGCAAGGCCTTCGGGTGGGGGATAATCTGAGATTTGCAATCCGAGGACTTTCATGGTCTTGTCGGGGCGGTCTGGCACCGGTTAACTGCCCGGGACAGCACTCTACCTGAACATGAAGGTTGCCACGGGACTGATCCCTTACTGTGAAAGTTCTCTGCTGAGGTTTCCTCTAATGGCCCTGGATCAGAATTGGTGATGGACTCGTGCTGGTAGTGGTAGCTCCTAAGCTTGGAGCACACTCAGAGGAGTCCCCGTTCCGTTGACGAGTGGAAGTGGTGAGCTACCTACTCAATGCTCGGGTACTATCCTGCAGAGCTAGTAGAGGCGGATGTCCTCGGCTGGATCACGAGCAACTGGGTGACAGAGGGGTCCCAGAGATGCGATAGGTGTGGGCCCGTGACGGTACTACCTGGAACACCGGTGGTGGCAAGCGCCGACGGTAACCTGGTGTACACGGCGGGATGACAGCTGGTTCGGTGGCGCCGAAGTTGGGATAAGTCTCCTCAACCTCTCGACGTAGCTGTCCAGGTGTCAGAACCACGCCGCGATTGTAAACGGCGTACCTATCTGTTTCCCTGTTCTCGGAACCCATGCCCAATATTTGGTTCTCCGAATTTGGACATGTAAAAGGTCCATCCAGTTCCTCTTCGGGTATGCTCTAACGGGATTAGAAACCGAGGGAGTTAGATGAGCGTGCTTGTAGGTCTTGAGTGATATGTTATAAATGAGTAACAAATGAGTATGTCTTATTTCATTTTTACTATAAAATTGTATTTTAGGATTATTGAAAAAAATATTTAGTGTTCATTTTTAAAAACATATTTAGATATGTTTAAGATACTGCAAGGTTAAATAGAATCACGAAGCTTTAAAAAAATTAATTTTGAGTTTTTTTAAACATAACTTTGGGTTTTAAGTATAAATGTGATCGAAGTGCTAACAGTGATGCTAAGTTTATCATTTCAAGATCAATAACTATCAGTGTCAAATTAGGTTATTAATATCCGCTATTTCGCACCATCCCCAAATTATAATTTTTATACTGTCATGAACGCGACATGGTTAAAAATTATAATAATAAAAATAAAATGATGTGGCTATTGAAATACTTCCCGTCTTCTTGATAGGTAATGTAATATTCTGCGCATTATTAATCTGAAACAGCGATTTTAATCTACGATGAAAACATTTCTAATTGAACTCCAAATAAGCAGTTAGTTATTCATTGAAGAGTCAGGAGCCAGCACCTGGGATTGTGAACGAAAAAGAAAATTCCGTTAAACAGCTGTTGAACCATTGGGCGAATCAGGTAACCTGCCAGAATGTTCGGATAGGTTTTGTCGGGGTACTCATATTCCCTTCACCCACACATTCCGTCAGCACTCCACTGTACTGCAACGAGCCGACAGGTAAAAAGTTGTCGGTCTCACTTCAGTTTCTGAGCTTAATAGTGAAGATACAGGAATACTATATTGGTTTTGAACATTTTCGTTGCTTCATCACAGCGAAGTGCGCAAGGAAACTTTAGAATCATAAAGCATGTGATTTCTAGATATTTTTATGGCAGTATTTCTCCATCCCTCAGATGTGGGAAAAAATAAATGAAACGTCTCGATATCTCCCTGTCTGTCCGAGCCGTGACTTCTGAAGAATGCCGCGAATAACTCAGTTGCGAGAACACTTCAGCCCTCACGAGAAGCGACTCAGTCATGCGATACGTTTAACAAGCAATCAGTCGATGTTCATTGCTTCAGATGATGATTCATGGCACTAGGTTTGATAGGGTATAAATTATGAAATGTGGATATTCCTAAAATGCTTTGCGTGGATTAAACAGACGTTTTAAAATTGAATCTCATTCAAATAAAACTAAATGCTTCACTTAATTACTACTTGAATATAATTATAAAAATAAGATTCTGACAAACCAAAGAAAAACCAGCCCATGAAATTACATAAAGTTAAGTGTTTAAGGATGCTCAACTCAACTTACCGCGATAGCTTACTCTCGAAATAATTCTGTTTTTTTTTTCTTCCTTCAATTCGTTCATTTTTCTTTACCCTACAAATATAAAAATATCTTGGAACACGAAAGTTGTCAAATGATTCTTCTTAGAAGGGTTATAATGTTGTTTAAAAAATAATAGTAATGAACAGTAATAACTGGCAGCCATGTATCAGTAAATAAACATTTTAAAATGTTTTGTGTACCATACTTAAGGTTGTGTGACAAAAATATAAGCTATGAAAATAAGGAAAAATAAAAATGCAAACCAAAATGTATTTTTGAAAAATGCAATTTCTGTGTTAATATTTCATACAGAAATATATATATAGTAAAACCTATATTCAGCAATTAAAAATTGAGGGGCATAAATATGCTCATACTTACTTGTAACTAGACCCCAGGAAACCAATAACACTTAATAATTTCTCTATCTAAACGTTATTTTTCTAAATTTATTGGCAGTTAATCGGCAAGTAACGTCATTATATATGTATGTATGTATGTATGTATGTATGTGTGTGTGTGTAGTAATTTCTCTCTCTCTCTCTCTCTCTCTCTATCTATATATATATATATATATATATATATATATATCTGTATGTACATTACAATAACATCGCTTTCCTTCTCTCTTGTTACTTGTTGTATTTTATCTTATTATCCCCTACATTAAGCTATTTCCTAGAAGCACATCCATATTTAGTCATACATATTTAATCCTTCATTTAGTGAACCATATTTTAAAAACACATCAACATTTTAAAACTGATTAAAACATTATTTAGGTAGGTAGGTACTTACAGTCCAAAAATGGTACAGTCTGCTGATTCACCAGTAAATAGAAACTAAAAAACTCCAGTAGTATTTATTTTATAATTGCAACTTTGAAGTGTATACTAAATATGAGAAATAACCTAGTATTATAATGAATAGTTACATATGTTGCCGTTATGGCTTCTGACGGCCGTGGAAAAAACATTTTAACCGAACGTGTGCAGAAACTGACACTAAAAAAGGTTTTAGCTTGAGTCCATATTTAAATTAATCAGAAAATACATATTCTTTGAGCCAACTAAGTGTTAACTTATTTACTTATTTGATTTGTCTCCAGTAATGCCGTAGCTGCTAATGCAAAAATGTTTTATTGCTTACGTTATAATTACGTAACTTTACATTTACACTCTAAATTTCAATTAAAAAATACCAAAGTTTATATACATGATGTTTTAACAACTATTCACAGACAATGCAGGTTATTTTTCTACTTGTATGAAGTAAATATTTAAAGCAATATGCCAGTGGGTCAAGGGAGTGTCTGTCCTAGAATATTGTAAAGCGATTATGGATGTTGAGTGCATACATGTGCACGGTGTCTTTTTCCGCTGTGCAATCGTTCATGGATTCTTCAGGAGTGGCGCTTCAGTAGTACCGCGCTGCGTCCAGGCGTGCCTGTAAAAAATTAGTAAATTTTTATGTGATAACAAAAACTGAAAAAAAAATTAAATATTCCATTAGAGCATATATTTTTTTATTTCGTTTGGAGAATCAAACGAAAACGGATGTAGCCTAACTTGAGATGGTGCTTTTACTGACTAAAATAACATTATCTTGGATATTGCAAATGTTTTGAAAATATTGTATTAACATCCGTTACAACCAATTTTCTTATTCAAAACAGAAAATTTTAAGACGAAACGCGTTTACGATACTGGCATTTACAATTTGTTTATTGCTATTCGTAAACAGGCACAACTCAAAAATCTTCAATTGACACACGTAATACGGCCCAGAGAGACTAAGGCCATTTCATGTCATTGTACTGTTTCCACCGTGACCTCTGCGGCCAATGTAAACAGCAAGTGGTTCATTTCAGGGGGATGTGCAGGGAGACTAGAAACACCTAGCCAATGATGTATATAACTGTATCTACAGTGATTTGGATGGAGAAAGATACAATTCTTAAGTATGGTGTTCGTGTGACCAGCTGGTTGTTTGCCTGTTGACTGACGTGTTCGTAGAAAAATTAGGTTTGTCGTACGCCATATTCTTATAGTATATATTTTTTTTTGTTTGTGCAGCATATCGTGGTTCTTGATATGCTTTACGAACTAACCTAAACCTAACAAAACAGTCACGATGGTGAAGCCATGGCGGAGTATGCATGACTAGGCAGTGCGTGGTATAGGTTTCTGTCACTTTGGTGGAGTGGGATGGGGGACCCAATCAACAACGCCAGCTGTAATCCCTTCACCTCGTGCGATATAATGACTAAGCTGTGCACTCCCGAGGCAAACGGTGACCTTAAAAGTCTCTTCGATACCATACAGTCTAGCCCAAAGATACCGGTAGATTAACGATGGAGCATGTGCTAGCGAAATTTAGGCCAAACAAACCGGACCGTTTCCAGGCGAAGACCGGGCTATTGCTATCCCCAGTACGGTACGGTGGTCATAATGCTCACTTAAAAGCTTCATTACGCTTTAAGTTAATACATTGGCAGGGACCTGGAAAAATTCGCGGGTTCAATGACCTGCAGGATGAACTCCATAGTTCTACATATACACTCGGCCAAACGCCACCCACTCATTGGTTGCTGTCTTGTGAGACGTCCCAACCTAGCAGCCTGTGATTCGATAAAGCTTTGGTCGGGTGTTTCTCATTGGTACCAGAGTCATTCAGGTTGAGTTGTAAACCAATAGCAGAGGCAGCACCGAGGTATAACTATTTTGTATTTTAGCCTGTCGCGAAATGAATTCGCGATAGGCTAAAATACAAATCGTTATACCTCAGTGCTGCCTCTGCTATTGGTTGACAACTCACCTGGATGACTCTGGGCCAATGAGAAACACCCAACCAAAGCTTTATCGAATCACAGGCTGCTACGCTGGAACGTCTCACCAGACAGCAGCCAATGAGTGGATGACATTTGACCTAGTGTACGTAGAATTATGGAGTTCATCCTACAGGTCATTGAACCCGCGAATTTTTCCGGTCTCTATGCATCGGGTGTTGTTCTGGTCTGCTCACCTGTTGCAGCGCGCCGCCTCCAGGAGCAGCAGGCCCAGAGACAGCAGCGCCCCCGACAGCAGCAGGGCGAACGCAGGGGTGAGGCCCTGAAGGCCGACCGTGGCCACCTCCGACGACGACAGACACGTGGGCCTCGGCGGCCTCCAGACCCTGCTGTGGTGGTCCAGCAGGCCGGCCTCCGCCACCCTGCGCAGCCTGGCGACCCCCTGGGTTCGCTCGCCTCGTGTCCCTCTCTGTCACCGCGATGAACTGAGAGAGTTTGTTTGCCTCAACAAAATATGTGTTTGTATGAATATATTTTGTTAATTCAAACAAATATTTTGTAGTAGGAAAGATTCTGTCGACCCAACAAAATGATGTCAACTCGAATGTATATTTGGTTAGGTGTAAAAAATAATTTTTGTTTCTTACCGAATTAAGTTAAGCTAACAAAATATTTTGTTCCACCAAGTAAATATTTGTTTTGCCATATACGAACAAATATTTGTTTGATTCAAACAAACCTTTTTCTCAGTGTGGAGGTGTTTTAGGCTCTGTCATCGCAATTCGAGATCACGGATTCGTTAGATACAGACACGTTTAATGCGTGTCATGTTGTATTCATCAGCTCTCGTAGTTTTTCTCCACGTGTGCCATTTTCCTCGTGCGACCTATCCACTAATTCTCTGTTTTACTTACTTTGTTGGTGTATACTAATAACTTATTTATTTAAATTACTCAATGTGGTTTAGATTATGAGCACTACATTTCTCTTTGATTATTAAGCTTACGTAAGTTCACTTTATAAGATGATAGTTCTTATCACTGTTGTGGTCACTCAAGCTATAGGCTAAGCATGTCAACACGTCTGGTCTTTGCCAGGGTCGTACTTTCCTTCCGGAACAAGTTAAAGGTGTTAATTAGCTTCTCAAGACAAATAAAATGAACCCAACTGTAATCGCACATGGATTGATGTCGCTGTAGTAAAATATCAGCAAGCTGATCACACTGTCGCTGTTCTCATGAACAAAATATTTGCTTCTAAGAAACCAAACGAATACGCTGATACGTTGATTGGTAGACCTTGTTTACCCAACAAAAAGATTTTGGTCAACTCAAATACACAAGGTCAGTTTCTTTGGCTGTACAGGTTTGTTTGAGCAAAAACAGAATTCACATCTGCTGTTAATTTTATGTTTTGGACTAAGAAAGCAATTTTTCTTTTTATTTAGTTTGCCTGGGTTCTCGCGCTTTCATCCTCGCACCGAGCAAATGGGCGCCACGATGAAGCACTGGACTCACTAGCAAGAATCTGAGTAGTGTAGTAGAAAAAATCTTAACTACATGCAGAACTGAAAACAAATTCATTCTAAAATGTAATGTTATTGACTGTTATACCGGCTGCAGAGGAGACCACGACAGCGGAGAGCTCAATGGCTGCGGTGTCGACAGCTGCGGAGATCCCGATACCGACTGCGGAGGAGACATCGATACGTGCTGTTCCATCATCATCATCTGCATTCCAGACATCAATTAATGAAGAGCGTACATCGCATCAATGCAAATATTGTGGTGCATCAATAACCTGCAGTAGGTCTCTGACAATCTCTCGAGAGACATATAATACATTAATTAAATTTATTTGTGAAGGTTTGCTAATTATTCATAGGGCATGGACAAAAATATTATTATCATTGTTGCAAATGCTTGTAAAATAATTGATCATACCAATATATTTATAAAGACTCATGGCAGAAAACACATTATCCAGCCACGCCTAATATAAAGAGGCCATACATCATTCGTTGGTACAAGAGCCAATAGCAAGAGACATCCTGTGATATGCTGATACTAAAGGAAATAGGATGAGATTTATAACGATAGGCTGCTCGCTGAAAACACCTTAGTGACTTTAAAATAAGTTCCCAAACAAACACTGCTTCTCAGTTGTTTCTCAATCCAAATTACGAAGGTCTGCGATGTTGAGTGAGTAAGTCTCACTGAGGTGATCCTGGTTCGACTACCGGCGGGGTCGAAACCCGGAGTGTTCTCGAGTTGGAGACTTGGCGGACGTTGCCGTGAGCCGGTGGGTTTTCTGGAGGTGCTCCTGTTTCTCTACGTCACTTCCCCCTCGTCCCTCTGATGGCTCCGATGTCGACATGGCGTTCACTCATTCAAGGATATTCTGTGCTGTAACCAGGGCCGGGTCTGTGTACGGGTTGAGGGGGGGGGGGGGGAGGCAGCCTGCCCTGGGAGTCTGGTTGTCTGGTTAGATAGGGGAACAGAATGGGCCGAACAAATTTTTGTAGAGACTAAAAAAAATTGTGAAATAAAATACTAATGAAAAAATAATTATGCAATACCTAATAAGTGACTGAAAACGATTTATTTCCGACATTAATGTTTTAATTACCTAATTTTAAATTTGTGCACTTATTTTTGTTGTAACTATTTATATGTATAGGATTTACGTAATACAACACTAGAAGTAAGTTTAGTTTCTGTGCTTTGTCAAATAATATTTCAATTTTGTTATTTAACAATGTAACACAATTGAAACGATGTTTTTTTTAAATCCTATCTTTGATCATTATATGTTCCTATAAATACAGTACATGAAAAAATTACATTGACACCTTAGCGCTTAGCTGAGTTTCGAAATAATTTAACTTAAATTAAATTTTACATTCACCCTAATGTACAAAGATGCAAAGCTATGTCCGATACATTTATTTCTTTTGGGAAAGGGAAATTTCTGCCCCGAGCTGAGGGAAGCTTGGCTGCAACGCAGAGAGCGAAGCGTCTCTAGGAATGGCAAAACTTTTCAACACATCGATATATCGTTCTTTCGATATCGCTTGAATTATATCGATACCAATAAAATATTGGCCTGAAAATATCTATGTTTTCTATATATTGGTCTAATATAACATACAAACTTTTACCCATTCTTTACTTATTATAAAATTATTAAGTATATGTTTTATTGAGTTCTTGATACATCTAAGCTAACATAAAGGAATTACCAAACACAAGTTTAGCTCTTTCTAGTTAAAGTGAATACAATTTAGTTTTTGAAGTGAAAACTTCTATAGGAAGGTTTGGATAGGGAATAAATTGATGTAAGTCGTGATCGACATGGTCACGTGATGTGTTAACGATAACACTATATCTGTTTCTATTAGTATAACTTATTGCGCTGGGCCAGCTGTGAATGTGTGTATATATATAGCTATAGGTATATATATAGCTATTATATATATATACTTGTCGACCTGTGTTATGTGTACTAGCTGCGCGCACCACCGAGTATATAGCTCTCTCCCTCTCTCTCTCAATAGAGAGAGAGAGAGAGCTATATTCTCGGTGGTGCGCGCACAGCTAGTACACATAACACAGGTCGACAAGTAATGCACACGACATACACCAATACATATCTTATTAATATGCGTCTTCAGTCCCTGTACATCAGTGCTGTGTATATGTGAATCGAATATGTGTATACAGTCTTCAAATTGTGTTTTTGTTTAATTTTCATTTCAAATCTTAAGTATACGATTACCTACTGTGCAGTAAAAAGTGAGTATAAAATATATTAATATTCTCATATATATATATATATAATAACGAAGAAAACGGAGTCTTTGTAGCAATATACACTAAAAATTAGGAACATCATTATTTATTTTTGACGTGACGTCTAATAAATCGATGAACGCCGGCTGCACGCACGAAAAAGTATCCCGTTACACACATTGTTCCGTTACGCTGTGTCCCGTTACGCTCATTGTACGCTTGCGCCGCATCTATCTCTCTTCCACTCGATTGGCCTATGCGTCCGAGGAGAAGAAAGACAGCGGCAGAACAAAACTTACATCTACAAGTGAACTGTTTCGTAACTGGTTATAAAGTGAAGTGAAAAGTTAATGTGGTTTTCATTGCTTATTACAACAATTTCGGCAATAAAGGTTAATTATTCTTGCATTTTAAAAATCTGATTACTAGTATAATTTCAAGTATTTATTATTTTATTATTGTTACGATTTACTGCGGGTTCGTAAATGATAGCCCCATTAAAGATTGTTTTCACACACAAATTTATTTATTGCCACTATTTACATTAATAGCTAATAATCTAAAAATGCCAATTAATCAATTGTACTTAAAAAAATGTTGCTTCCTCCAGTCACTCGTTTCCTCCAGTCACTCGTTTCTCACAATCCACACACCTCGCTGGGCTGCACCTCCGTCGCCGCACTCCGCCGCCGCCGTCGCACTTCCCCTTCGCCGAGATCCCCCGCCGCGCCCGCGACGCTATCGCCCGGAACTGAACTCTTCGCCCTGGAACCTTCGTCCAGGGACTTCGCAACTCTATCGCCCGGATACTCCGCCGCGGGAAAACTCCCGTGTTCACTCTGAACTCCACTGACTCCCTGCCCTGACGTCCTCGGGCATATATATAGGGGAAAGTGGGGAAATACCGCACACTTAAGGAATAAGTGCTATAAATTGAAATTTATTATTTATTTTAAAATATGCTGACTAATTATACGAACCTAGATCTATACCTTTTGCATCTCTATAATATAATCTGCAAAAAACTAATTAGTTTATTTACATTTTACAACAAAACAAAATGATGCAATTGTGCTGTATTCCCCACCCCATGGGGCAATATCGCACACACCATGGGGCAATGTCGCACACCACATTATTATGTACAAGCACGATATCATAAACTAACTACCGACTATGTAGCATAAATTACACACTCAATTTAAACTTTGTGTTACATTTAGACCTTTGGGAACAATATAAATCTAAGACATGTATATCAGGCCAGAAAATTGCACATTAGAATTATTTCTACATAATAAGTAATTATTAATTTTTATGTTTTCCTCTCACAGTCCAACAAATCAATTAGCTTTGCAAAAGTCACACACAAAATTTTCTGCTGTGTCAGATGCGCTACAGTCAGCATGTACCCATCCCGAACAAAAACACATCTGAACCACAACTCCTTATTTCTGCCAAACTCCCTACAAAACATGCACGTGTCACTTGAATCAGGTGTAGGCGTAGTTGCACATTGGTTAAATTATTGGTCAAGATCGTCAATATCATTGTCATCGCATAAATGTGCAAAAGAATCTGCATCACTTGCTTCATCGGAACTGGCAGTGTCAAAAAGGTTTCTTCTTTGGACCAAATTTGCTTATTTTCTTACTTTTCTTTACTGTCTTCTCAAGCTTCAATTTCTTATTGCTGGTGCTCATACGCCTGTCAGGATTTGCTTCTCTTTTCTTAGCTTTTAGCTTTTTTTATGTTCTTTGCTTGTTTTTTCTTCATAGCTTCTTCAAGCACGACTTTAGTTGGAGTTGCAGTGAAAATTACCGAATGCTGCCTAGACCGATGCCTAGGTGTTGCCTCTGAAGGTCCAGCTGTAGGTCTAAGACAAGGAATGGGATTTACATCAGAAAACCTAATGGAAGTTGTAGCAGTAGATAAATCCTTTTCAGTAGGCCTAATGACAGTTTGCTGGTAACATTCAGCGTTTTCACTCGATTCATTCACAACATTTTCTTCCTGAATGTTTTCGTTGTCACTGACTGTAGGTCTAACCGTATGATAATGACTATTCTCGACTTCACTTCTCTCTGCAACATCATCAGAAACAGTTACAAGGTCAGACGTACGCCCGGAACTTATCTGGTCGGTAGGGAATGTAAAATCATCCTTTGTGAATTTATCAAGATTCATGAGATAAATTCCTGCAGCAGAGAATCCAGAAACTCCTTTCTCATTAGTCGCAACCCTCATAAATGCTTTGTTGAACAACATTGCAACATCGTCTGCCCTTATCCTTTTAAATACATTTCCTTTAATAAACAAGCCGCACTCTCTGTTGTAGGCATTTTATAAGGGACCAAAGAATGTTAAGTCCAGTGGTTGGAGACGATGCGAGGTGTGAGGAGGAATCATCATAACAATACCATGATCTCGACAAAAATTGAATGCATTTAATGTCTTGTGAGAGTTATAGTTATCGGTGATCAACAGCACTGGGTCTTCTTTTGTTGGCTTCGCATGTGCTTCATAATGCTCCAGCCATTTAATGAAAAGATCTTCGTTAATCCATCCATTCTTAGAGCAGTCATATATTGCCCCTTCAGGACCTCCCTTCTTCAAAGTTGGACTCATCCTCACTCTTGGGAAAACAAACATCGGTGGTATGTATGACCCACTTGCACTCATAGCCATGCAGACAGTTATGTTTTTGCCTCTTTCCAGGCTTATTAGTGATCCAACTTGTTTTTGGCCTTTGGGCGCCAAAATTTTTCTTGGAGTCTGAACAACAGATATTCCTGTGTCATCCATATTGAATATTATTGACCCCTGAAATTTGTGTTTCGTCATTACTGTTTCAAGGTTTGAAGAAAACTCTTTTACAGCAGCTTCACTGAACCCAATAACTCTATTCAAACTTGTTGATTCTGGCTTGCGAAGGCTGACTTGTGGATTTCGCTTAAGAAATCCTCGAAGCCAGTCTTTTCCAGCTGTTCGAGAACTTGCATTAAAATCATTCCGGATAGAATTTTTCTCAGCGAATCCGAAAGCAATTCGGCGCAAATCTACAGGCATGATTCCATAAAACATTCTAGCCATCGTTATTATATGATTGGTTAGTTCCTTTTCTTGCGCTGCTGAGAAGACGGAGTTTCTACCTAAGCTAGCTTCGTGTGAGTGTCCAGATTTGTACTGATCTTTTAGAGTGAATACAGTAATTCCAAAAGATCTTGCTACTTCCCTAAGCCCTCGACCCATTGACATGGCATTCAATGCTTCCTTCATACTCTCTGCAGTCCATTTCGCTCTATTTGTGGTTCTCACTCTCTTCCTCGCCATCTGTGAAAACAGTTTTAAAATAATACTTGTAGGAGTCATATCCACTATGTAACATTGTATCGTAACTACGTCTGCATGAAAACAAATCCTTACAGTTGGCCTAAAGAGCCGACCAAATTGGCTTATAAGACCATGCCAAGTAGTTTTATAAGGGTCTTGACAATATTTATACACCAAATTTATCAAACAATTTGCTGCATAAACATATGAAAAATAAGCAAAAATATTGTTCATGTATTGTATTTTATTATTCTCCTTTATTGACAGGCAACACACAGTTGCTTAAAAATAATGTTTTGCACCTACACATGATTTCTGTTAGTCTATTTTAAATAAATGACTGTAAGAAAATTTTAACGGAATTCTTTATGATAAATTAGTTTTCTATCTGGAAAAATATATTTAAAAATTATATTTAGTCATAAACCACAACAAAGGGGCAATACCGCACAGTGTACGCCATTACCCACCCTACTTGTGCGGTATTACCCCACGATGTGTTCCGCCATTTTAGCTCCTCTAAACAAGAAACCAAGTTCGTTATTCAAACGATATATTTAGCAGACTACCGTAAAAAAATGCCGAATCCAACCAGTTATATGAATTAAACTTAAATTGAATATAAATAGTACTTACCTCTTAAATAAAAAACAACAAAATAAGAAGGAAATGTTAAAAAAAACTTTCGGAGCAGGTCGCGACACTCATACGGCTACTACCAAAATAGTCTCTTACTACTTAGTTCACCCACTCTTCCGCTAGAGCGTGCCACGTACAAGGCGGCGCTCAGCCTACAGTTAACACAAAAAAAGGGGCTGTGCGGTATTGCCCACCTGTGCGGTATTTCCCCACTTTCCCCAAGGCCCCGGCGCAATTCCAGAGAGCGGCCGGGGCCAGTCGCGTCATTCCGACGGCAGAAATCACTCGAAAATACGTGTCGGCGGCTCGCGCAACTCCGCAGCTGGCAGGTTTAGGATGTCAAGCTAACAGTTTCGCGCGGGGGGAGCGGAGAGCTGGAGGTAGATAAAGCGGCGACCCAGGTGCGCACGGCACATCTCATGTTACGGCGTGCACCTGCGCGTGACGCGGCCTTGCTAACGTTCGTTACATTATTAAAAGAAGTAGCATCTGTCGGCGAGTGCAGTAATAATAGGTTATATTACAATTGACTAAAAAATTATGGTGATTCATATAATTGATAATATATATTTTATTACAGTTTATTTATATGAAAACTTGTTCATAATTATATTTAATGTGGTTAATGTGGTTTTCATTGCTTATTACAACAATTTCGCCAAAAAAGGTTAATTATTCTTGCATTTTAAAAATTTGATTACTAGTATAATTTCAAGTATTTATTATTTTTTATTATTAAAATCAAATGGTTCAATTTTATTCATAAAAGTATGCAATCATTTCATCAATATTTTGTTATGACGTTGTCACGTTAAACTATCGTCCGTAAACCGACTTTGCAGATAACCAATTTTTAATTCTCCAAATAGTTGGCTACAGTTGTGCTAAACAATAATATTCACTATCAAAGAATAACTATAACTGGCAGCGGCAGTGTGAAAACACAGTAACGGAAACTGTTATTTTTTACAAGTCTATAGTTCTATATAATTATTGTACAGCGAGACTGTAAGTTTGTTTGCAGAAAATCAACTAAAAAATTGCCAGTCTAGTTATACAAATTATATTTCACTGTTATGAAATTACACAATTCATGCTGAACGAAGAACATCACTTTGTTTGTTACCGAGGTTAGATGTTACTAGACGTACCGCACGTGTTATTGACATACGAAACCACAGTAAACTCGTGTAATAACATCATGTCAGTGTTAAGAAGACTGCAAGTATCCGCTCTACCACTCTGGTTCTGGGGGTAGAGCGCCTGCCTTGTGACTTGTAGGACCCGGGTTCGCGCCCCGGCTCCTCCAAGGCGGATTGCCCAGACAAAATGGTGGCATTTTCTCTGGTAGGAATACAATCCCTTGTAACAAGTCAGGCTACCAAAGAAACGGTGGGTGGAACAGAAAAAAACCTTCCAGGTGGCTTCCAAATGGGGAGCCCGTTTCTTTTCTTGGGCTCCCCATGCGGTGGCCATTCCGGGGGTTTCTCCGGGGGAACGGAGTTTTGCAAAAATATTTTTTTAATACCTGCAATTCAAATTTTATAGTAATTTAGGAGTTATTTTACTAACGTGAATAAACAAATTTGTTGTGTGATAATATTTTTTCGTAAAAATTGCGAAAAATTTAAGTTTTGATTAATTTGGATATCCAAAAATAACAACTGTTTGTTTATAGTTTGAATTTTTCACTTCTGTCGGCAGTCCTCGTGGCTGCTTTGAATTTTTTTACTTTTCGATAATTCATCCATAATAATGTTTCCGTGTATTTTTTTCTGCAGCGTTCATTACTTGTAATTTTTATGGATTGTTTTGTTACAGACTTCTATAGATGTCAAGCCAACAATAATGTGGAAAAAAGAATAATGGATGGTAAAAAAATTGAAAAAATTTGCTGGTAAGAGCAGTAATTTAATTATAATTAACTGAAAACACCATATATATAATTTTTTTTGTCAAACTTAAAGGCGTTAATTTTTCGGTATCTCTTATTATACATATGTTCTGCTAATCTTATTTACAGATAATTTTAATATTTTTTAAATATTTTTTTGAAATTCGATATTACCGGAACCAAACATTGATATAAAAATCATCGACACAAAAAAAAATCGATGTATCGATGTAATGTTGGCATCTGCGGGCGTCTCACCCGCGCGTGACGAGCTCCTTGAAGGGCGAGCGCTTGCGCACGGCCACGTAGCACGGCTGCGGCGGGAACAGCTGCACCTCGGCCAGGCTGCACTTCTTCTGCTCGGGGAAGGAGGCGCGCACGGCGCCGTACAGCCGCCAGTCCTCGGCGTGGAAGGCGAACTGCTCGCGCAGCACCTTCTGCACCCCGGCGGCCAGGGGGAGGTCCGGTCCGGGGGCATTCCTCGCGTGCAGTCGGCGGGCCACCGCGTCCGCCTCCCCAGACTGCCCCGCCGTCAACACGTCATATCGATACATCGATAGTGATCCGCGAGACCTGCGAGCCGCGGTGTGCGGGAAGCCTACAACTCACGCAGTTTCGGGGTTCCCCGCGCAAGAAGAATTTCCGAAGATTTCCGAAGTTTTTGCGTTTTGGTACTAACGCCACTTCAGCCGCTAAATCAGAAGTTTCCGATGAAAACAAGCATGTTGTGACTGACCTAACCTAACATAACCATTCGATTTTTTTTTTTAAATTTCAATTTTTGAGAAAAAAATCCGTAGTTGCACGAACGTGGTAGGGAACCGAAACTACGTGAGTTGTATGTAGGCTTCCCGCGGTGTGGTTCAGTGATGTCAAAGGGCCGGCGACCACCGAATAGTTAACGTGTGCGATGAATGAACTACTTTGTAACTATGAAAATTTTGACTACCCAATAAGCTTGTTTTTTTAAAGATTTTACTTTTATTTCAGGTATTTAAAAACTATCGATGATTTGTTTTGGTAGTTATTTAATTTAAATACAGATTAAAATGATTGTGTGTCGTCGTTGTTGCAATATATGAGTATTGCCATAGAAGTTATGAAACCGTGGATAAAAAAATACTACAGTATCAGTTCCTGACCTCAAATAATGTTTACGTTAAACTTCATTGTTAATACGTTTGGCTCCCCGTTACGCACATTGTCCCGTTACGCTGTGTCCCGTTACGCTCATTGTACCCTTGCGCCGCATCTATCTCTCTTTCACTCGATTGGAACAACCATCGATTTGACCTTTTCGAGGCACATTAAACTTGAAACACTCCCATTCGTTTCCTACTTTTCCTATCATCGTCCTATCCTTTACAGAATAACACAGATTGTAAGAAGTTAAATAGCAATCATGTATAAAAGTTATAGTTAAAATATTCTCTTCGTTAAAGTAATAAACATATTTGAATTAATGAGTGCATTTAAAAGTAAATTTATCAATTAAATTGTAGATTTAATTTCACTCCTTCTTTGTATCCATACAAAATAGTGATAATTCAATAAAAATGATTCAATTTTATTCATAAAAGTATGCAATCATTTCATCAATGTTTTGTTATGACGTTGTCACGTTAAACTATCGCCCGTAAACCGATTTTACAGACAACCAATTTGTTTTTTGTTTTTATAAACTTCAAAAAATCTACTGACAGTAATGTTATATCCTAAAGGGAAAAAATCAAATCTAAACACCGATCATAATTTCACAGGAGACACGATTTATAGCATTCAGTCACTATTAATTACAAGACACTTTTTTATTGATTATTTGATTTGGTCCCAAAGAGCCAACATTTTAAATATTAAATTATATAAAAATGCCATGACAAAATATATTGAAAATAAATGGGGTCTTTCATTTACTTTTACTTAAAAAAAAATTGAATATTATCATTTAAGATATTCTTGATGCAATAAAACTAGAAAATCATTTCCAATTTTCCTTTGCAAAATAATTTTGATGATAATTTTTTTAAATATTTTTTATTAATTATAAAGTTGTGTCTAAAACTTTGGTGATCTTTGGGTGAATCTGGCAACCGAGGACAGCGCCAACAGCTGATGGTGCGCATCGGGGAGGCAGTCTGCAGCACCTGGAAGTAGAGCTTGTAGGGCGAGTCCTCGACGCCGAACTGCAGCTGGCTGTCGAGCAGGCGGCCAGGGGTGTCCACGGAGCGCGGCACCTCCGACAGCAGCGCCGACACGATGCTGGCCGAGTACGAGGCGTACGACAGCAGCGTCAGCAGCAGCAGCGACAGGAAGGCGATGCGCCAGCTGGCCAGGCGGCCGTCGCCGGGGAACCCTGCCCGCCCAGGCGCTCACCTCGGCCTTCGCCCGTCGCACGACTTGCACAGGGTGCAGGGCCGGATTTAGGGGAGGGCAACCGGGGCGAAAGCCCCGGGGCCTCCACAAACGGAGGGCCCCCAGAATAGAGACTTCGGGAAAAAACATATTTCAAATTCCGACAAGTAAACACTAGTAAACATCTTTTCCTTTGATATTATTGTTAAATATTAACAGAAATATTCATTAACACTAAAATTTAATTTCATATAATCCTTGTCTCCGATTATATTTATGTATGTTTTTTTTAATACTAAGAGAATCTACATGATTTTACAAATAAATTATTTATTGGAAAACTCGACTGAAAATAATTGTTCATTTTATTTGGAAAATAATTTGGTGCCAGAGGGCCTCCGCTCCTCTGTTGCCCCGAGGCCTCCAGACCTCTAAATCCGGTCCTGACAGGGTGTCAGCCATGATCCTTGAATTGTTTACACATTATACCTACTATTTGACATTTCTGAAAGACAAACTGCCGTGGACTATCTCACTGATAAATATATATATATATTTCTAGTTAATCAAACGCTTCTTTAAATACTGTTACAAGCATTCTAGAGGCGGGGCTGACAGACAGGACAGTATGCCTGATAGCCCGTCAGCTGGCCCGTTAGTCTCCGGGTGGGGCGCGGTCCATTAGTTCGACACATTCCTTGTCAGATTAGAAACGCCACCTCGCGTCCCCCCCCCCCCTTTTTTTCCTCGTCGCTTTGTCAACGAACTCTCCGTCCCTCTGGACGATTCGGAAGCCACCGCGTGGAATGGCATAACTAGAACGCCATTTCTCTGGGAGCTTCCGGTGTAACGTTGACCCTGATATGGTACACTTCAAAGGGGTGCGAGATCATTCCAGAAGGGGACTGATGGGTATAAAAACGGAGACGCCATCCTCCGAGGCAATGAAGTGAGGAGGGCGAGTGACCCCTTGGTGAATGAACGCAGACGATAGGCGACGGGTTTCGTGTGCGGAGACTGGTGCATCGTGACTGTTCTGTGCGACGGAAGAGTGTGTAGTATGAGGCAGTGTGTCGGTACAGAGGCGCGCAGTAGTGAGAGCCACTGTGGAGCCGAGCTCCAGTGGGAAGAGTAAACTGTGGACGAAATGAACGAATTAACAATTTATGGACAGACATTTTAAATTTTATAATTTAATTAATAGTGTAAATAATAGTTGATGAATTGGGCTATCCTTTTAGAATATGTTTTCCCACTAGTAACAATACTGTCACAAAAAAAGTTTAGTTGAGACAGTGAAAACAATTGTTAACTGATGATATGCATACTGATGTCGTGCGCAGAGACTAGTTGATGCTCATAACTAGAGACCTGCAAAATTCGCGGATTCATTGACCTCTAGGATAGACTCCACAGTCCTTTAAATACTCGCGGAAATGACACCTTTTTATTGGCTACTGACGCGTGAGACGTTTCAACTAGGCTGTCAGTAATTCGGCACTTTCTTGGTTTAGTGTTTCCCGTTGGCTCACAGTTCCCCGGATAAAATGTGGGTCAATCGCAGAAGCGGTACGAAGGTATAAGTTGTTTTGATTCTAGCCTATCGCGAAATGAATCCGCGAATTTTGCATGTCTCTACTCATAACTAGAGACCCGTGAAATTCGCGGGTTCAATGACCTCCAGGATGGACTCAAATATCCTCTACACACTCAGGCAAATGCCAACTGTTCATTGGCTGCTGACTTGTGAGTCGTCTCGACTAGGTGGCCCTGTGATTCGACACTTCTATGGGTGAGGGTCTCTAATTGGCCCTCAGTCATCCAGATTAACAGTGAACCAATGACACAAGCAACACTAAGGTGTAATTATTTGAATTTTAGCATAACACGAAATGAACCCGCGAATTTTGCATGTCTCTACTCATAACTTAGCCGTGCACTGAACGGCAACCAAACACGACCAACGAGCGGGCCTACCTTGCAGGCCGACGCAGCCGACGACCATGAGCAGGGTGTCGCCGAGGCCCATGCGGAGCGGGCACGCGCGCGCCCGGGACGCGAGCTGCACGGTGCCGGCCGCGAGGGCGCACGTGCCCGCCAGGGCGAGCCACAGGTCGCCGGCGAAGGGCAGCAGCAGGAAGCGCGGCCCGCCCGTCACCGGCGGGTGCCTGAATATGCTGCACAGCCTGCCGTCCCCCTTCGTCACAACCACGACGGGACGCACCACGACGCCGAAATACCACAATGCCTAAATGCCAAATTGACCAAAACGCCGAAATACCACAACACCGAAATGCCAAATTGACCACAACGCCGAAAGCTAGAAAACTACCGTGTACCACAACGCCGAAATACACTAACGCCGAAAAATGTCATTGCAGGACTGCCACAAAGGTAAGGTTAGGTTAGACTAGGTTAGCTTAGACTAGGTTAGGTTAGACTAGGTTAGGTTAGGCTAGGCTATGATAGGTTAGGTTAAGTTAGGTTAGGTTATATTACGCTAGGTTAGGTAAGGTTAGGTTTGATTTTGGTATTTCGGCGTTAAGGTACATTTATGAAACACACACAAATTCATTCAGTTGTTATTTCGGCGTTGTGGTACACAGCAGTTTTCTAGCTGTCGTTCTAGCTAGTTGTGGTCAATTTTGACATTCGGCGTTATGGTATTTCTGCGTTGTGGTAACGACCCAACCACGACTACACGCCGAGTACTGGCTGCGCATTGCAGGAAGGGGTTTGGAGGCGTGGTGCATCAGCATGAAACCCCGCCCCTCCACAGGGCGGAGGGAGGAGGGAGAGCAGCCGCCTCGACAGCTACAACCAATCAGCGCATGTGCGCCACTTGGATTGGCTTGGGAAGGGTGGTGAGGGGGGAATGAGGGAGGATCCTGCCTTTACTTTCCAAGTCCCTTCCTAGCTGTGCATATTTCCACACGGACCAATACGTGGCGCCACGCAGTCGCCTGAACAAACCACCGAGTGACGCCACTGAGTGGTGCCACTCGGTGGCTCGTGTGAATGAATAAGCTGCAGAGAAGCACCACAGAGGAAAGTATTTGGTCGCAAAGCAAGGAAGATAAGAGTTGCAACTCAATGCTTTAGCTAACGCTCTTATTTTCTTTGTAAATCAGTGAACTTTATGGTATTTATAAGCAATCTAAAAGCTCAAAAGTCGTTCAATTATTTAAAGTATTGATTTTTGGGGGGGGTCGCACGTTACTGGGAGAATTCACCATATATATTTAAGATTATATATAATATATATTTATTTATTGTGAATATTAGTGAAATAAATTGTGTCTACAAAGGTTTTCAATTTTATTATGAAGTTTATTTATATAAGTGAGGTTAGATGATACTTCTTTAGGCACTTTATGAAAAAAATGATGCAAGTGAATTTTTACGATGCTCGCTCACCATGCAACAAAAATTGATAGGATAAAAAGGCTACATATAAATAAAAATTATGTATATGCTTTTAAACCATATCCTTTAGTGATTAATATTGAATACTGATCCATATAATTAAAAATATTTATTTATTGTGAATATTGATTAAATAAATTGTGATTATAAACTTTTTAAGTATTTTAACGTTATTAGAGTTATTTTCTTATATATATGATTTATTTAATATAACTAAATTATTATTAAATAAATAATTAGAATAAGACATAAAAATAACAATTCAGCATAATTATAGAATGCCATTACTAATTAAAATATATCTCGATTATTTCACTAAATTAAATAATTAATTTTACACATTATTTCTGAAGGAAAATTTTTGACTACGCTGTCTGTGAATCCCGTCTATCTCCCTTGTTAGCGCATGACGCAACTCGTATATTTATCCACCCCTCTATTTCAATCCACGGACTACTGATGAGACAGAAAGCGTGCGCTAACTACGCAGTGAAATAACAGTGATCCAAACACTGATGGGTAGAGACCTGTAAAATTCGCGATTTCAAATCCCTAAAGGATAGACTCCATGATCCTCTACGCACTCGTGCAAACTACATCTACTGATTGGTTAGGGATCGTCCATTAATCACGTGAGGCTCGAAAGGGGGGGGGGGGAGGGGGTCGGGAATAATCATGAAATATCACAAGGGGGAGGGGGGTGTAAAGAGATATCACGTGTATTTTTTTTTGCCCGATTTCTACTAACCGAAAAGTGATGCGTGACCTTGACTCGCCGTAGCCAGGCAACAATATCCCCACCCGCCGCAATATGAACCACCCGGCTCGGCTTGCCAGTCGCTAGTAAGACTGTGATTTTGGCACCGAATACATGCGTAAATCACATATTTATCACTGTGCTTAATTTTCCAGAATTAAATTAGATTATACCTATATTTAAAGATAATATTCCGAAATTTTTAAAAATATTTTGCACCAAAAAGTACACGTGATTTATTGGGGGGGGGGGGGGGTGTTATTCTGAAACCTCACCACAAATCACTAGGGGGGAGGGGGGTTAAAAATTTTCTAAAAAAAACATTACGTGATTAATGGACGACCCCTTACCGACTCGTAACACCTGTTGACTGGAATGATCGTGATTCGCTAATTCTTCTGTTAAAAATTTTTCATTGGCCCAGAGTCCTTCAGATAAACGGTGGCCCAATCACTGAAGCAAAATAATGTCAAAAGTATTTGGACTCTATCCTATCGTGAAATGAATCCGCGAATTTTACAGGTCTCTACTGATGGGGTTATTTAACGGTTGAATCTCTCTTCCCCGTTGTTGGTTGACTGGTCCACTCGCCTGAACTTCCAGGTGTGGCCGGTGAAGTCCATGTGGCGCAGGCGCGCGCGGTTGATCTGCAGCGCCGTCACGTGCAGGTCCACGCGGCCCTCGGCCATCATGCGCACCAGGCCCTCCAGGCGACCCGAGTCCACCACGTACCCGTGGGCCGAGGTCGGCAGCAGCTCCACGCTGGCACACGCGCGAAGGGAGACTTCACAGCGGTTTGGGAGTTCCTCGAGGCACAGTGGCCGGATCCAGGATTTTGGTTTTGGGAGGGGCTTGACCCAGCTGAGGCTAGGCTTTATCAAGGCAAACACTGAAACAATAGTGGACCCAGATGCTTTTGGAGGGGGCTTGAGCCCCTTAGCCCCCCCCCCCCCCCCCCCCCTTATGGATCCGCTACTGTACGAGGCACGTCAACGACCATACCGACTCGGTAGCACCGGGAATCCAACCCACGATTTTGTTGTGCAAGTCGCTAACTCTTTGTCTCAGAAGAGCTCATTAGGGACATTTTGTTTTGGTTTCAATACTGGTTGAATTTTAATATTCTTAAATATTTCTCACAAATTGAATATATAACATAATGGAAACATTTTATGTGATGGTAAAAATATTATAATATTTGAGAACATGAATGTTGCATGACGCCTGTAACGATAACTGCCGCTCGTTAAATGATGCATCGCTACTCACGTGAAGTTGAACTGCTGCATGAGAAACTGGAATATGGCGTAGCTGAACGTGGCCAGCGGTTCTTTCTCCCTGAACTCCGGCAGCGTCAGTTGGGAAGCCAAGTCGCCGTCGGGAATGTGGTTCATCTAGGACAAAAATGTTGAACGAGATGTAAGACATCGTTAGAAGTTTTCTAGATGTGGACCCCAAAGAGCTTTTGTTCGAGTTTTTTTCTTGGATTAAGTGTAAAAAAAACCGAGTCAAAGTACCTAATGGTGTCTTTTGATTCAGAGGACTGCCTGTTCGTTAAAAGAGGAGGCAATGCATGAATGCCTTGTCAAATTGGCGGTCATTACGGATGCATGCTGGGTGAGACGGTGAGGAGGAGCAGCGACATAATGCTACGTCTTGCTCGATGCAAGCCCAAGTCAGGTATGTTTAGACAAACGGCAGAAGGATCAAGCAGCGCTCACTCACCAGGATGCCAGCCCTGAGCACCAGGCCCTGCAGGTCCCTCCTCCAGCCGTGCTCGCAGCCCGCCAGCCGGCACTGCACGCCTGACGACGGGCCCCAGCGACCCGCGGGTGTGACGACGGCGGGGCGGCTGCCGTCCAGCCCGTGCAGGTCGTACAGGCGGCCTCCCAAAGCCCACGTCACCTCGCTGTCCACGCTGAGGTTCAGCTCCGGGACCCGCTCGATGTCTCCCTCGGCCAGCACCAGCCAGAGCAGGCCGGCTCCCAGCAGCTCCTGCCTGCAGCCCTGGGCGAGGGAGAACTACCAAGTGTAGGAGGCTGCAGCCCTACCCCGAGATATAAGTGACGTGATTCTTACTTAAGACTGTTAAAACATTTACATGGAATTTTTGACGTGACAACGTCTAATAAATCGATGAACGCCGGCTGCACGCACGAAAAAGTGTCCCACTACGGATGTCCCACTACGGATGTGTCCTATTTGCTCATTGTACGCATACGTGGCATCTCTCTTCATGCTCATTGTAGGGCCTACGCATGCGTGGCATCTCTCTTCCACTCGATTAGAACGACCATCGATTTGACTTTTCAATCATATTTTCGTCGTTTGAATTATTAATATTATGTAATTTAACGATTGTCCACCGATTTTCAGCACAATCGGTACAGTTATTTAAAAGTAATGTTGAATATTCAAATACGTTTTGAACCAACAATGGTGTTTTACATTTACACATAATAATGCAAATTACAACCGGGATCTTTTGCACAATGTTTAAAAAAATATTGTAACACATTATAAATAAGTTTGGTGTATTTGGGATGCGTATTTGTTATAAAATCGAGTTATAAAAACGAAATAATATTATTCCCCTACCGTGAACAAAATTTTTATAAATGTATATATAACATCTGAAACTATTAATTATCGAATATGGCCTCGTGGGTGAGCGATCAGCGGCGCTGTTGAAAGGTTGTCGGTTCGATGCCCGGCAAGTGCGAAATTTATTTTGTACTTGTAAATATAAATACGACGCACGTAACATTTCAAAAGTAATAAATATATTTGAATAATGAATGCAAATAAAAGTAAATTTATTAATTAAATTGTACATTTCATTTCACTCCTTTGTATCCATACAAAATAGTGATAATTCTATAAAAAATGATTCAATTTTATTCATAAAAGTATGCAGAGGTAGATTTTATCATACAAAAGATAGAAAAATTTAAAAAAATTCTTCCTCAAAGAATATAATATTTTTAATGCCTAAATGGTTTGGTTGCAAAAACCTTTTACGGCTCAGTCTCAGGCCGAATATGATATTTCCTTTTCTTCTGGATCAATCATTTCATCAATGTTTTGTTATGACGTTGTCACGTTAAACTATCGTCCGTAAACCGACTTTACAGACAACCAATTTTTTTTTGTCACATTTATACTTCCAATGAACCCAGCAACACAGAGGTAGCTATCAGCTTCGCCTGTTCGGAATTGCTCCCTACTAAGACTACTAGTGGCGGGAACCACGCAGAGGTCGCTACTTGCTAACTATGGCAGCTCTGGCCTACAAGAAGCTGGATTACGGGAGGACGCCACGACTCCTAGCAAGAGAGTCATAGTTACTCCCGCCAATTATATTGTTATATATATTCTTCAATTATACTGAATTATATTTTTATATATAATTGTTGTCTTTTCAAAGAATTATAATGTATTCACACCTCAAAGCCTCCTCCAACCCTCCTCCCTTCGCCCTTTCAATGATTTTTGCAATTGTGAAGATGAAATTAATTTTAATCAATGAATATCTCCCTCAGTGTCGGCTGTGAAGTAGGTACTATATGATCTGCTTGCACGTCTCTGGCCTCTCTGGGACTCGATGATAACGTCATCGATCCCAACCCTTTACGAGCACCGAGTCAGTCAGTGAAGGAAAACTTGGGAGTAAATCAAATATTGACTGTTGTAAGGCATCATCCAAGTTACAATATGGCTGGCGCGTTTTCGAGTAACCGCGGGATAACCAAGTGAGAAAAAAAACAGGAATTCATGAAACGTGATTGTTACATCTAAATTAAATGAGCGGACAAATTTCGTCTGTGCCATCCAGATATATGAACTGCCTTCTACAGCGAAAACATCGTTGGATTCTTAGCAAGTGCAAGCCAAAACTCTAGGCTGTTTGTAGAATATAAAGCCAAATGGAAGGGTCTCGTCTTTTTTCTCACCTCCTGCAGCACCATCTGTCCTCGGGCGCAAGTGAAGTCCAGGAACACGCCTCGCTTGTGATGTCTCTGCAGCAGTGCTGTCTGCATCGTGGTGATGAGGTCCTCGTGGCTTGGTGCCGATGTCCACACCATGCTCGCCGCGAGTCGCTTTATCAGCGCGAAGCTGTCTGTGGATAGCACTTCCGCGGTAGCGTACTGTCGCTAGCAGTTCTCCTGTCTGTCACATCATCAAGAGTACGTTCTACTATAGCATCCTAGATCATGGTGATTAGGTACATGTAGATTTATTCGTCGCAGATTCTTTTGACTTGAATATTTCAACATTTCAGCATACAACACTAGATACAGTATACCCACAACACTGGACCATAGTTCGAAAAGTCAATTCAGTCTGGTTAGCGGTATGTGGCCACTGGCGTGACTTCGGCATACTCTGTGGATGGTCCACCACGGCTCAAGCAGTCCTGGATCCGAAGATATTTGCCACAGGCAAAAATCCCAGATCCGACCGTAAAACGAAAAACGTGTCCTGCTTTAGAACATGTCTGTGAGGAGCGTGATGTACACACAATTATTTTGATCTTGCTCAAGAACCTTATAGAATTTTAATTGTAGTAATTAGAGTAGGTGACCAATTAAACTGCGTGATGATTCCCTTCTTTTCTATAAATAACTATTTGATTTATTGAATATAATATCATTTTTTATGCGTATGCGTCTCAATATCTTAATTTTAAATCTAAGTGATTTTTAGATAAGTATTATTTTTATCATAAAAAAATAAGTCATACATATATACTTTGTGATGGAAAAAAAATTGTTACTTCTTACCTGTGTTGGAACATGTGTAGAGTATTAGTTCTCTGACTCTCTTGAGAGCGAAGTAGTCTTCTACAAGGGATGTGACGCCGTCATCCAGTAAACTTGTTGCTAAGTTAGCGCTGATTACAGCTAACGTTGCCCGCACGAGCCAGACGTGGTGCATGTCACCTGCTTCCCCAAAAGTTAGTGATTCCCCTGCGGCAAATGACTGAAGGGAAAAAAAATGGGTTGATTACCCACGAAATACATTCCACCTCTAAATTCAGACTGAAATGTTTTGTTTTGTTTAAAAGACACTTTTTAAATATAATTAAAATACTTTTGTTGACATTAAGTAAAGTGAAGATAATGTTAGTTCGTGTAAAAACAACTTACCGAGTGGTCGTGGTCTGGCAGTAAGGCCCTGAGCCAGACACTCTCGGCTTCTGTTCGCGGCGAGTGCTCGGGCGTAGCGTGACTGAGGTCGGTCGCTGACGCTAGGCATCGCGTCGTCAGAACCCCCTCCGCTCGATTGAAGTTCAATTTCCATTCCAAATTTAGTTGACAAACGGCGGTACTAATGGGTGGGATTCAGAAATTTGTGTATGAGAAATGAAACCTTGTTCAGGACTCAGGTATTCCTTTTGTCAGATTGTGCAATGGCCAGGCATTACGTCTGTTGTTATAGCTGGTTCCCATGACTGCTTAACGTAAAATTTCTTTCAATTATGCCTGTGACAACCGAGTCTGCACATGTCCGGCTAAAACGTTTGACGATAACACCTATAGGGTGTGTTTCTGCGTTGCGCGATAAAAATAATTTGTAACAGGTTACGCAAGTTGATAATTGTGCCTACGTCACCTTGCCTAGGGTAAGTAGTCCGAGCGCTACACCACGATACTAGGAATATTTTATGACGATATTTTAGTTATAAGTATTAATCTTACTTGCAGGCAAAGTAATTAACACATTTTTAATATTTGCCTGATTTGTTCCACTGCAGACTGTCTTAGTAAAATGGAAGACTTATATTTTATTATATATTTTTATTTGTAAGTTACAAACCATAATGAATAAATAACTATAATTACAACGTTGTAAATAAAAATGAAGTAATTCATTAATATAATTAATAAGTTTGTATTTTGTAAATATTATACGTGCAAAACCCATTGATCATTCATGCGTCATTGCTGGTTGTGTGAAGAGTATTGTTGCTCCGAGCGTCATAGAGGGAATGGCGGCGGTACTCGAGGTATCTGTCGTAGTGGATGACTCGGAGGATGTTGGTGAGGAGCGGGTACTCGATGTTGAAACAGCGCCCGGCCCAGTCGTCGGCGTCGAGAGCCCACACGCTGGCGCCGCCCAGGTCGCGTCCCACGGCGTACAGCGCCTGCGAGGAGTCGTCAGTCTGTCATTTGGACTGAACACTAGGGGGGTTGTTGCTGGCCAATTACTGCACGTTACTGGTGGTCTTTGAGAGCGGCACATATATATTCGTAAGTAAATTACGAGGATTAGCAAGCAGCAAGTATTTTCGAAGAATGTTATTAGATCCCAGCATCATCCAGCTTATGGTATTCATTTCGTATTGTCTGAATAGCTAGAAATTCGGGAAAAAATATCAAAATTTTATTAAATAAATTTGCAATTAATATACTTATTGATTCGATCGATTCCTCTCCTTGGTTCGATCCCTTGATGATGCATAAAATCTTAATTTTATATAAAAAATAATAATTTCAATAAATCATATTCAAAATCCTAAAAGATGCTTAAAATCAACTACTATCATTATCCTATAAGCCATTCCGACTGCCATCTTGGATATTTGTATTTATTGACTTATAAATTCGGGAAAAATTCCAAAATTCAACGAAAAAATATCTCATTAATTTACATATCGAACCGATGGATTCCTGTCGTCAGTTTGCTTCTTGACCAGTGACAAGTGTAACTAAATATTAAATAAATTTTATATTTTGGTTTCCATTACCTTTCGCGGAGTTTATCAATCATTCACTCTACGAAAAACAACTCAAGAAATTATACGACAATGTTCGACGAATTAAATACGATGCCGATAAGCCTAACATGAAAGTCTAGTTTTTGATACTTCGAATAACCTCTAAACCGTTCATGTACAAAGCCATCCATACATAAAGACCAATCGTCTTCGGACCGCGAGGCCGGCTCATAAACAATGTCAGACGTATAGACCAGTTATGTCCGAATCTCACATCCTTCTTCATCGTCAGCTAATTATATTAAATTAAATTACATTAAAAAACATTAAATTACAAGAGGACCAAGAATCCCATCAAAAAGGCAGCACATTTTGGAAGCACCATCAACAAAATGGTAGCACATTTTGGAAGCACCATCAACAAAAAGGCAGCACATTTTGGAAGCACAATCAAAAAGGCAGCACATTTTGGAAACACCGTCAACAAAAAGGCAGCACACTTTGGAAGCACAATTAAAACGGCAGCACATTTGTAAGCACAATCAACAAAAAGGAAGCACATTTTGGATGCACCGTCAATCAAAAGGAAGCACATTCTACAAAACGAAAGCTCATTTAACGAAAATGATGGTACATTCTCACGTACATTCAACTCAGTAGTCAAAGTTAAGTTAGGATATAATGTCTCCATTAGTATATGAATCCATCAGTTTTTAGTTCCATAAGTCATTGGCTCCAATAGTCATTGACTCCATCAGCTCCAACCGCTCCAGATGCACAAAAGCTTCAACAGCTCCAAAAGCTCCAAAATCTTCAATGCTCCAACTACTCCAAATGCCCCAAAATGCACAAAATCTCCAACAGCTCCAAAAGCTTCAATGCTCAACAGCTCCAAATGCTCCAACAGCTCCAAATGCTCCAAAGCTCCAAAGCTCCAAAGTGCCATCAGCTACAAATGCTCCAACAGTCTATGGCTCCAACAATCAATGATGTCAAAAGTATTTGACTCCAAATAGTCTTAGGCCTTGCGCTATTTGACTACAAGACCAAGATGCTACGGAGCTCCGATACTACAGAACTGCATGTATACATGAGTACTTGACTATGAAGCTACACGTCTACAAGGCTCCAATTGCCGCACCTGTCTTCGACGGAATTTTCTCTTTTGCTCCAACTGCTCAAACAGCATTATGTTATAAGATTACAAGGCTACTTGGTTACGTAGCTACAAGGCATCATGACTACGTGACTACGAACCATGTGGTTATGAGACTATGCGATTGCGAGTCTACATGGTTACGTGATCGCGAGGCTACAAGACATCGAAGCTTCCAGAACACAAGGTTACGTGATTACGAGGATACAGGACTACAAAACTACCAGAACACAAGGTTACGTTATTTCAAGGCTACTTGGTTTCGTAGCTACAAGTCTACGAGGCTCCAAGGCATCTTGACTATGTAGCTTCCAGAACACAAAGTTACGAGACTGCGAGGCTACAGGACTACGAAGTTTCCAGGACACGAGGCTACGTGGCTACGAGACTACATGACTCTAACTGACTACAATAGCACCATTCAGTGGTGAGAGTTAATTTATCTCATGCAAAATAACCTGTTTAATGTATTGTCGATTATTGTCAACAGATGAAACCACATGTTGCTTACAGGTAAATATTATTTAGTTATTTTATGTGGGATGCGGGATGCTCACTAACGATCGCAAAAGAAGGATGGCTTCGCTAGACACCAAGGAGAAGGAAGTTCGTCTCGCATGTTAGTGCTTCACAGATGTCTCATGGTATATTATATGACTGAGTAATGGTTGTTTATTTTTTGAATCCCACCTGGTAAAAAAAAATTGCAAGTGCTGATTTAGTAGCAGAAATTCACCAATTAAATGTAACTCCAAATAAAAAGTCATGACTCATTAGGTAAAAAATCCTTCATGCAGGGAGCGGTTTCTCAGAATAGACAGAAAAACTTGAGGAACCACAGGAGCACACGCAGAAAACCATCATCATATTGTCAAGAATAATCAGGAGCAAACGTATCGACAAGAATAATCGGGAGCACACGGAGAAAACCAAAACACTTTTCTTTTATATCATAAAATAACAGAAAAAATATTTAATAAATAAAAATTAATAATAAAAAATTAAAATTTAAAAAAAAAATTCATAAAATTTTGGCTTTTGCTAGAACTCTATCTTGGCTCAACAATGTAAATACAGAAATGTAAAAATTACAATGACTTCCTAAAATCCTTTAAAATAAATACACACACCTAAAACAGCAAAATTAATTTTAAAAAAATTGTGTCTGTAAAGACGGTTTACTGACGATAGTTTAACGTGACAACATCATAACAAAACATTGATGAAATGATTGCATACTTTTATGAATAAAATTGAATCATTTTTATTTTTATAATAAAATAATACTTGAAATTATACTAGTAATCAGATTTTTAAAATGCAAGAATAATTAACCTTCATTGCCGAAATTGTTGTTGTAATAAGCAATGAAAACTACATTTACATTTCACTTCACTTTATAAACAGTCGACGAAACAGTTCACGTGTAGATGACTTGTAATTAATTTTAAAAACTGGCGTTTAGCTATAAAGTTTTATGAACACGTTTTCATATAAATAATCAGAAAAAATATCTATCATCAATTATATGAAAAACCATAATTTTTAGTCAATTGTAACAACCTATTATTACTGCACTCGCCGACAGATGCTACTTTTTTTTAATAATAAAAGAATAAATACGTGAAATCAGATTTTTAAAATGCAAGTATAATTAAAATTTACTGCCGAAATTGTTGCTGTAATAACTTTTCACTTCACGTGTCGAGGATAGATTGCGCGATTCGTTCGGTTCGCGTCCGTCACCATAGATAGCAGCACTGTAAGGGAATAATATTATTTCGTTTTTATAATACGATTTTATAACAAATACGCATCCCAAATACACTAAACTTATTTATAGTGTGTTGCAAATTTTTTTTAAATTGTTCGTTAAAAACGTATTTGAATAATCAACATTACTTTTAAATAACCGTACCGATTGTGCTGAAAATCGGTGGACGATCGTTAAATTACATAATATTAATAATTCAAACGACGAAAACATGATTTAAAAGTCAAATCGATGGTTGTTCCAATCGAGTGGAAGAGATGCCCCGCATGCGTACAATGAGCATAACAGGACTCATCCGTAGTGGGACAATGTGCGTTATGGGACACTTTTTCATGCGTGCAGCCGGCGTTCATCGATTTATTAGACGTTGTCACGTCAAAAATGTAAATATATAAAAAACGTAGGAAATTTAATTAGGTAGGATCCTATAAAAATGTAAAAAAAAATACTAAGTAATATGTCTGCCATAATATTAAATAAGTTACTTTAATGAAAAAGCGATAAAGAAATTCGGATTGTAAGTATACATAGATAATGTGATACTGTGTTTAAAAAATATAGAAATGAAACAACAAAAAATATAAATAAAAGGTAAAAATATTTTAAAAAAATCATGTCCACCCGTGCGAAGCCGGGACGAGCCACTAGTGTTGAAATAAATAGAATATTTTATTTATTTTTAGAAATAAAATTCATGTGCCTATAAATATTTTGTCGTCAAAAACCGTCAATAATAATTCAAGAAAATATATACCGATAAATGGTTGAACACACAACCACTCACTGACTGACACTTAATTTAAAAATTTTTGTACAAAAGCAATTTTTTTTTTTAATGTTTCAAATGTTTGTTTGAGCTTTATTTATAACATGTTTGAATGATAATGTTACAGTTACTAAAAACTAATACACTACAAAATTACAAAAAAAAATATTTTTACAAAACTCCGTTCCCCCGGAGAAACCCCCGGAATGGCTGCCGCATGGGGAGCCCAAGAAAAGAAACGGGCTCCCCATTTGGAAGCCACCTGGAAGGTTTTTTTCTATTCCACCCACCGTTTCTTTGGTAGCCTGACTTGTTACAAGGGATTGTATTCCTACCAGAGAAAATGCCACCATTTTTCCTGGGCAATCCGCCTTGGAGGAGCCGGGGCGCGAACCCGGGTCCTACAAGTCACAAGGCAGGCGCTCTACCCCAGAACCAGAGTGGTAGAGCGGATATTTGCAGTCTTCTTAACACTGACATGATGTTATTACACGAGTTTACTGTGGTTTTGTGTGTCAATCATTGTGGAAATGAAATTATAACTGCTCAGGAGTTGCTTGAGATAATATTATAATCAACACTCTATCACATGTTCTGAATGCTCCTAGACCTTTTTTTTTTTTCAACTAAGTTTGATTTTTTTTACATTGAAGCCATATGTAAAATATTTAAAACTGTATCTAATAAACATGTTTCCGAATATTGTTTCATATTTTTGTATACGCAATCATAAAAAATCAATGGGACGTATAATAGACAATGTTATTATTTACTTGCATTTCTAACAAAAAAATTAATGTATTTCCTACTTTTTTTATAAATGTAGTATGGTCACAATAGTTTCCAAAAAATCTATAAATGTGCATTTTCAAAACGTTTCTAATTGTTTTGAGTATTGCTCTTGTAACGGGCCATCGCATCGGTTATTTAAAAAAAATAATACATAATTTTTTTCTGACACAAGTACATAAATAGGAATTAATTTATCATCCTTCGTATAACCTTTCTGAGAATATAAATTCATATGATCTGCATGAATAAAGTAAAAATTCATAATAGTTTAGTTGTTTATATGGTATGTTGGTCACAGATAATAGTTTAGTGTGAAATTTCTTTAATCATGTTTACGACAGTTTAATGGTATTATTCAAAATTGGCAAATTATTGAATACAATGTAGCACAAGTCGTGTAATTTTCACATAAAGAATTGAATTTTAACGGTTATTAATTTTCTTTCTTAGTGTTTTCATCAATGATGATTGCTTGAATATAAGCTTTTGAAAACCATCCCTATGTGCAATTCTGCTAAATAATTTAAATCAATTAAAGGTCTAACTAATTTTACGATTAATAAGAGAAAGTATCTTCTTGTCTCAAAGCTAAATTAAAAAATAAATTTCTATGATTTGGGAGCATCGAAGGAGGTTTGTTTTAATTTTAAATTAGATAAACTTGCAAACTTATGGATAAGTGACGGCACCAACTTAGAAGGCAGGTAGCCGAAATTTAGAATCGTAAAAAAGAACAAGTCCACTCTGTGACATACTCCGAGCAGCAAATATTTTGTAATATAGAATTTAATGCAAATCAAATAGTTACTAGGTATCATAACGTAATACATATTGTGAACATTGTTTAACATTGATTTTGCTCAACAAAAGTGAATGATTCGTATTTGTTTTATAATGAAGAACTACTGAATTGTGGGGAAGGCCACATAGTGGATAGTTCAGTATACTAGTTATGTATTGCACATAAAACTAATAATCTGAAGCTTCCTGTGCGAAAAGATTCCAAAGAAGTTGTTAACCTACCTTATTCTGCCGACGAGTAGGAAGGCACTAACTAACCCATCTGGCTGTAAACAGCCACTCCGCACTTCACCCCTCAGTGCAAAGTGGAGGCACAGGTTATTGCTCTGAAGTTCATACCTCTCCGCGGGAAAATGTTCGCTGTGTGACTCTCGACTTATTCCCTAACGCGCCTGCGAGCGACAGCATAGCGGGATATTTGTTCCAGTCAGAAGCACCGTAACGACTCAGCAGACTGGTGGGGATTACGGTCATATTCGTTGAAGCAGCGAACTGGAAGGTGGTTGGGAGATTAAGGCCCCCGCCTACCCGGGCACACATACGGTTGTGCAGAGCTTCAGAAGAAACCACGCGAATTGATATCTTCTTCAAGAGGAGGTTTTCTAAAAGACAAGCATTTTAATGTCAGTACCTTATTGCCACATTTGTTCCCCACTTCAATAAAAATATAGTTCAATATCATTAAATATTCACTTGAAATGGAAAACAAATAAGGATAGAAAACAGTCTTGGCCGCAGCTTTAACATAGGTACTGACATTAATATGCATGCCTTTTTTGAAAAAAAAATATTCAATAATTCTAAGGATCGCTTGAGAACCACAGGATCAAGCTGCAGCTAGTATCAAGTAAACAGTAGGGCGGCGACAACAGGATCAGGGAAATCTCTTCGTGGAAATTAGTCTCGGCTTCGCTATTATAGTATAACACAAATTCATGTCACTTTATTTACTATTCAGTTAATGTGTACAATTAAAAAGGTATTTTCGCTAAACTGCTTAGAGTATCGCAGTGATAGGAATAAGGTAAGGATATAAAAAAAATTTCATAGTTTTGTTTTCCTTTGTTTCGATGCGCCCCTGTGCTCATAATTTTCACCAAACATGGTACAGTACATGTCCGAACTTCTCTAGTACATCACAAGGGCAAGTGGAGCATGCGAGCGCGCTAACACACATATACACAATGGCGGATACAGAAATTTTTTCTGGGAGCAATAAGTGGGTTTGAAAAAAATAGAAAAAACAATTTTAATTTGTACACGTGAATTAAAAACCTATTGCTATCGGCATTAACACACTGACCAGTTGTAACCATAGGAGACATGGCTTTCCACACAGTAAAATATTTTCTTCACTTATATTTTGCCATATTTTCGTAACTTCACGGGGGATGTATCCTCCCTATTTGAAATACTTCCCATGTGATTCCTTTTTTTTTTTTTTTTTCATTCACTCTGGTTGTCATTAGACCTTAGAAAGTACCATTTCACAGACGCATTGGTAGGCCTATCTAATATTGAGAATATGTATCATTATTTCACATTCCATTCAAAAAACACAGTTTACATGCCCAGGCAAAGCCAGTACGGCATTTTCATACACTCCAGGTCACACCGGTTTATTCTTGTGCCTACGTCACCCTGCCTAGGATGAGTAGTTGGAGCGCTACACCACGAGGCTGGGCACAGTTTATGACAGTATTTTAATTACAAGTATTGCTCTTACATGCAGGCAAATCACTTAAGACACTTTTAATATTTGCCTGATTTGTTCCACTGCAGGTTGTCTTGGTAAAATGGAAGACTTTAATTTTATTATCTATTTTTATTTGTAAATAACAAATCATAGGGACTAAACAACTATCATTACAATGTTGTAAATAAAAATGAATAATTTATTAATATAATTAATAAGCTTGTATTTTGTAAATATTAGACGTGCAAAACCCATTGATCATTCATGCGTTATTGCGGGTTGTGTGAAGAGTATTGTTGCTCCGAGCGTCATAGAGGGAATGGCGGCGGTACTCGAGGTATCTGTCGTAGTGGATGACTCGGAGGATGTTGGTGAGGAGCGGGTACTCGATGTTGAAACAGCGCCCGGCCCAGTCGTCGGCGTCGAGAGCCCACACGCTGGCGCCGCCCAGGTCGCGTCCCACGGCGTACAGCGCCTGCGAGGAGTCATCAGTCTGTCATTTGGGCTGAACACTAGGGGGGTTGTTGCTGGCCAATTACTGCACGTTACTGGTGGTCTTTCAGAGCGGCACATATATATTCGTAAGTAAATTACGAGATGTCTTTCAGTAAGTCATAAATAGACTTTGAAAAAATATTAATAAATGGCAGCATCATCCAGCGTTACGATATTTATTTCATATTAGGCCTAACTGGATAGCATTCGCACCCATTAATCTTTCATTTTTAAAATGGCAATGGACTCGATGTCTGTACAGCGTATCCTAATGTGACTGAAACAGCAAACCAAATAATTGTATGCAGCTAATATTGGAGCACTAATAAAACGATTAAACGATGTTATTAGTGCATGAATATTGGTAGAGATAATATTGATGAATAAAAATATGTTTTTATTTTATTATCACTGTAAGTTCTTAAATAATTATGTTTTTTTCTGACTTATTAAAACACTGACTTACATGCAGGAATTATTTCAGTGTATCTAATACACATATTCAGTTTATTTCAGTTATTGATATTATCGTATTCATTATCTGGTTAGTTTCTAAATCTCACCATGCCAGCATGCACTCCATCTCAGGCTAGTACAGGATGGATGACCATCCAATAAAGAGGGCCACTTGAGAAAAACTTAATAATCAGCAGGCCAAGTTGTATCTAGCATGAACTTTTAGTAGCAACAATTTTTTCTTCCCATTTTTCCTTTTGATTATAATATTTTAGTTTTTATCAAACATTAGTAAAACACAGCTCTCAAATTTAGAATTTTAAAAATATAATTCATTAATCAAAATTGAAGTGCTTCGCGAGCAGTTTGGTGACTGCCACTCTTATGGTGGGTTCACCGTGCTAGCTTTATTATTATATCATTTTTGTGGGAGGTGGGCATGTCTAGTATAGTATATGGTGTTCCCACTACCTACAAATGCTGTACGACCTAACGTGCAATGTTGTACCTACTAGGAAAACCACCGGATATAGATTCACTTTCAGGAGCTCGGTACAGTAGTTCAACTCGCAGCGAGCACTTACCTTCTCGGTGATCGACAGGCGATCCTCGTAGCTGATCCACCACTTGCCTTTCGTAGCACGTGGCACCAGGGCATACTCATCCCAGCTTACTGACCAATCGCAGGCTTCTTTTTTCAGCATTTGGCATAGCTGTGGAAAATTGAACAACTTTACTTGCATTTTATGATCACCAGATTATTTTTTTTTCTCAAAACCAGTCTCTTAATTAATTTAAAATATCCCACTGGAATTTTAAAACACTGACATATAATAATTTACGAGAAAATGTGTGTCTTAGGAGTAAAACATACATACAAAGTTTTATATACAGACTCAATATCAATGCGGGAAGTCTTTTTACGATATGCGGAGAGTGATTTATTTAGGTTTACCAAGTGTTAAAGTTCTCAAGATATGAAAATTGTTTAGTACTAAACTAAAGATACATAAACATAAATCTTAGTTAATTTATAATGGTGCCATGAAATTGCCAGCAGAAGAATTTAATTTTAAACTACAAAGTTTTCGGTTTTATGACCAGTTACTATCTGCTAATGGTTAAGTTCCAAAAAACATTAAAAAAGCGGTCTCAAAAATTCAAACAATGCGTCACTTAAATATCCAACCGTATGACATACAGGTTTAGGACTCCCGGCTGTGCATGTGATTGTCAGTGCTCGTAGACAAACATGGCGTATCGCTGTGCAAGTGGGCAGCACCTTTGAATATATTTACTGTATAGAAGTCGCCAGCCCAGGTTAAAATTTCTAATACGGTTTGAGGTAGTTGGTTAATTCACCGCCGCAATCGCCACCATCTCTAGGGCATCGATTTGTGGTGGTCCCTGGCGGAGAAGTGTCGAACTCTTCAAACACCCCTTCCCCCTCCCGTTGAACGACCTTGAGCTGCAGTGAATGATAGATGGGGGGTGCGGGGAATGACAGCGGGCGACAGTGCTGCGCTCTAACGTGTAAATAACAACCTAAGACGATACAGGGCGTTACGGCAGCGCACTGCAGCGGTGAAGTTCCCAAGCTGCTCATCATACGCTCCTGAAAAACGTAGAGTAAATTTCCTATCCACTCGCGACTTCTATACAGTATATATATATTCAAAGGCAGCACTGAGTCCAGTACGTGGCACCGACCCTCACCTGGCCGAACGCGGTGGACAGGTTGGCCGGGCCGGGTCCCACTGTCGGCGCGCCCACTCCGGCGCGCGACTCGTCGGCCAGCTCGTACGAGTGTCCGTACAGGGGCATGCCGAGCAGAAGCTTGCCGGGAGGCGCCCCCGCGTCCAGCCACGCCGTCACGCACCCGTCCTGCGCCAGACACAGTCTCTGCATGCCGTACTACTCCCTTTCGTTTGCCTTCAATCAGTTTGTCTTTCAGTCATTTGTAGAGACCTGCAAAATTCGCGGTTTCGATGGCCTTCAGGATGCACTGCACATACCCCTGTACACTCGGGCAAATAACGCATGTTCATTGGCGGCCGACTTGTAAGTCGTGTCTCAGCTGGTTTGTCTGTGATTCGATCCTTCTTTGGTTAAATGGTTTATAACTGGTTGAGATTCGTCCAGATGAACAGTAGGCCAATAGCAAAATTATCTAAGAGGTATATGTGTTTGAATTGTAGCCTATCACCGAATGAATCCGCGAATTTTGCAGGTCTCTAGTCATTTGTCATATTGCCGTTTGTCCCAAAGTCATTTGGCTTTAAGTCATTTGTCGTAGTGTCATTTCTCCTAGAAACATTTGTCGTAATGTCGTTTGTCCTAAAGTCATTTGTCATTTATCCTAAAGTTGTTTGTCGTTAAGTAATTTGTCCTTAATATCGTTTTCCTAAATTCATTTATTTCACTTAAAGTCGTGATGTCGTTTGTCCTAAACTCTTAATGTTGTTTTTTCTGAAGTCATTGGTCGTAATGTTATTTGTGGTAAAGTTTTGTCCTAATGACATTCGTTCTGAAGTCATTTGATGTGATGTTCTAAATTCGTTTGTCCTAAATATGTTTGTACTAATGTAGATTGTCCTAAAATTTTCTAATTATGTTTGTCCCAATTTTAGGACCATAACGGAAATGACTTTCAGGGCAAACGATGTAAGGATTAGTACAAATAGCAGTATCAGAGCCCAAGTGTGAATAGATAAATCAGGCATTAAAGTATTGTCAAAAGCATGGTCAATAAAGACGATGAGTTGTTGATGAGAGGAGGAAGGAGTGCGGACGGTGGAAACCATCGGCTCCCGACAAAATCCCCCACCTGTTTTGATGATTCTGCCCCCTTCTCCCTTGGTGGATGGTCGTAAATCACCATGTATACTTGTTCTCTTGTTCTCAGTATATTTAGGATAGTATTGCATTCGTAGGCTTCGTGGTGAAACAAAATTTAAATGTGAATAGCCATGAATAATAATTAATAGTAAATAATTAATAATAAATGCCTCACCACGTTGTACAGGGAGTCATCATCGTCTGGCCTGCGGAACAAGGGGGCGTTGTAGCCTGTCTTGTTCTCGAAACTGCTGCTGTGGAAGTCGTAGGTCATGAGGGTGATGAAGTCTACATTTCTGTAAGAAAAAATTCCTATGTACAGCATCATTAACATTCATAGTACCACTTCAACAAGTTCCTGCCATAGAATCAAGCCATTTTAAATTAATACTTACAACAATTTCGTCTAGTGTTATTTTCAAAATTAATGCAAAAGGAATCTTGAAAATTCCTTCTGGTTTTTAGTTGTGATTTATTTGCTTAAGATTCGCGTTCTCTTTGAAGATAAATTTTACGAAGTGAACTATGGCAAATTAAAGCTTTTTTTTCGTTCTCTGTAACATGATCAAAAATACTGGCATTAAAAACCAAGCATAAATTTGTAGCTTAAACAAAATTCAGTCTTTGTGTGGTTAACTAAATTCAATTACAAGTTGTAATTTTTCAAAACTGCGCATACAGATTCTAATAGGTAGTGAGAACTTGTGTAAGTGCTTCAGGTTTTTAATAAAATTTCTCTGATATAAATGCATTATATTATAACAAGGTATGGCTATAATGTTGTTATGATGTTTCAGAACAGGCAAACCACAGTACAGCATCTGCAACGGTGTTCGTACAGCATCTGCAACGGTGTTTGTCAGTGCTCACTTGGCTATCTCGGGAACGTTGTACGACGACTCTATGAAGCTTCTATTCGCGCCTACCGCCACTGACAGCAGGAAGTCGTGCTTCGAGAGTTCTTGCCTCAGTAGCTCCAGCCACAACACGAAGTTTTTCTGTAGGCACGCCAGTATAACTCAATGAGTACTAAGTAACAAATGAACTATAATTTTAAGTTTGTCAAGATAACATAACACTTAATTGATAATTATTGTCTTTCTCAGAGAAATTTATTTTAAATTTCTTATATTTTTCTAAAGTTCAGAATGGGTTACGTGTTATAGACTAACCCTCCTCCAAATGAACCTCTCATAAGTGCAGTCATAAATTAACTGGTTTACTTTGGGTATAGGTATAATGAAAGTATGCTCAGCATGCAGAATTTACAAAGGACGTTTTACCAAGCTACCTGAATTACTAATTATTTACTTTGTAAAGAGGTTGTTCTTATTTTGAAGAACATTCGGTAGATTATACTAGAATACCACTATGTTAAACCAAGTTTACATCATTATCGCTGTGTATTTTTCCATTCTATTGGATACAAACAGTGGGCAAAGTAAACACCCCCCCCACCCCTCCTTTTTATCAAGGCCAAAATCGAATTATTTTTACAGACAATCAGGTAAGTAGTGATATCAACTAATTGAGCTAAATGACAGTAAATCATTCGTTACTACTATTTTTCATAGCAATTTGGTTTTCCAGTAAGTTTACAGGGCAGCTTGATTATAAATTATTGTGAAAGTTTGCTTGATACAAGCTTGGTTCAAACATCCCCAAGGTTGTAGCTTGTAAGAGCATACTTAGTTAAAACATTTCATAGTCAGCTTTCTGGAAACTAGTCGTATGGGGACCCATAAGCTTGATTCAAGCTAACAACCTGATGACAGGCTTTCTTTGAACTTACGCTAATATCGAGGATATATTTTTTTCTAAAATTTAGCATAGCAAAATAAATATTTTAAAAATATATTAAAACTGTGTTGCAAATGATGATGTCATGTGAGTTATCGAAGTTATCAAGATAAGTAGGCTTCTTGGCTTCTTTGTGAAGCCACATCCATAAAAAAAAAAAAGGAAATGAATTTGTTACAGCCATGTTAAAGGACGATTAAGTAACGTTTAAATTGGTTAAAGGCGTTCGGAGACACCTTAATCAAGGCAGGGTCATAGCCAGGATTTCTTTTCGGGGGGGTGTTTACTTACACCCTGCCCCCCGGAAAAATTTTTGATTTTTATGTGCAATTTGGTGCTATTTAAGCACTTTCGTAATTAAAATATTGGATTTAAATAACATAAATTTGTGTCCCGACTTTATGATATTTTTAACAAGACACTGTTGAAAACTCATTGCTGAATATTAAGGGTTATCGGCTCAAGGATTCTTTCTTAGTTTCTTCTAAGTGCATTTGCAACAGCTAGACAATTTTGTCATAAGTACATGTATATATATTTCTGGGGGTGTTTGGACACCCAAAACACCCCCCCTGGCTACGCCCCTGACAAGGCGTGCCGAAACGTCGGACACATGACTCTATTTGCGGGCAAAGAGGCGGGACTAGGGAGCCGGCGCTCACCTTGTCCGAGGCGGAGGAGTTCTCGCGCCGGCCCGGGTACTCCCAGTCGACGTCGACGCCGTCGAAGCCGTGCTGCAACGCGAACGAGGCGATGCTCTCGGCGGACCTGGCCCTCAGACCCTCGTCGCTCACCACGGCCGAGAAGTTGGCCGAGCCGGCCGCCCAGCCGCCGACCGAGACCATCACCTTCAGGTCGGCGTTCTTCTCCTTCAGCGCCACGAACCTCCTGTAGCCGTCTGCACAGCCGTCAGCCGTCACACTCTGTTCTCTGAGTGGCGTGGCTCTTCCAAGTCGTGTATCTCTAGTTCTCAGTTATTATGTTTCTAAGTGGATGCAGTACCAATTAAAGATGTTCTAAGTTGTGATTTATAAATTATTTTGGATCTAACATATGCTTTTCTAACTTGTAATCTTTAACTTAAGTTAGTTCCAAATGACTTTTGAGGGTGTTGTTATGTTCTAAGTTGCTACACGATGATACATCTGTGAAGAGCTTGCAGTCTTATTGTGAATCTCAGTCCCAATCGTGATGCCATGATTAAAAATGTTGGATGTGACATCATCATAATTCAATATTGAGTTGATTTTTAGAATATATGTAAAATGGCAGAATTTTCTAGATAGCAAAACGGTGGATATTTCTGGAATTCAAATTACCTGAATTCAAGATGGCCGACTGGGGGGGTCAATGTCATTCAAGATGGCGGCTGTGGCATCAGATGGCGGTCGGTCTTTGACCACATCCACAAAACACACTCAGGAACCAGTGCCACCATTTACTTACTACTGCTGTTTTTTTTTTTAAATGTCGTACTTTTCATTAAACTGGGAGGAAATCCTTACCATCCATAATCCTCCAGTCGTTACACCCCCCAAGATTCAAAGTTAGGTTTGCCCCCGTTCGTGTGCTCACTGGCCGATAAGGTCAGAGGCTTTTACATCCTTTGAACTGCATCGCGTATGATTGCGTCAATACTTAGGTCATTTGCAGAGTTACATAAGAAAACACTTTGCAAATTAATAAAATGGAGGAATAATTTACTTTGCCTCAAGTCACGACTGTGCAAGCCGACCTTACTCTCCTAACTTATTACTGGCCCAGGGCGGTCCAAAATTTGTCAACAGAACTATGGTGTAACCAATGAAGTAAAACAGTTGCATGTAAGCCTCACGTCTACTTTGCCACCGAGTGAATCCATAATATTCTCGAAAAATGTTTTTGAAACTAGTTATAATCCTTGTCATGTAACTTTTCCCAGATGGACTGCGTATCCTTCGATCATGAGGTCGTCAGTGTTGGTTGTCAAAATTCATGTGTAGCTTTGCAAGTGATAATATGAATAAGTCTTTTCGAAAAGGCCATGCATAGCTCCTTTAAGTTTAATTTGTCAGGAGATCAAAAAAATGCAATTTCTCCGGATATGTGGCAGTTACAAATTAAATGCGATCTTGTTGCTGATTTGGAGGTATAAAAAATTCATAAAAAATAGCACTTACCTATTTTCACGAGCATGATTCGGCATCGCTAGAATAAATTCATAGAATGAAGTAAGCTAGTAAAAAAAAGTGGAGATGTGGCCTTTTCCAACAGACCGATTTATACAGGAAATTTGTACCCGTTGTGCTACTTTGAGATAGGTGACATGAGACAAGCTGTACACATATAGTTGCACCTGAAGTGGGCAGGCGGCAGGTATAGTCTGTCCCACGAGTAGATTGCAGTATAAAGTAAATGGGGACCACTGATGTGAGATTGATATTATCTAGCTTAACAATAAAAGTGTTAATTTGTATACCATCCTTAATTATAATAAGTTATAATATTTTTGTTAAATATTATTATTTGTTGATTTTTCTAAGACCATATAATAGTGTCTATTAAAAGTATTATTACAGGTGTAGTCATTCTACAACCAATAATTATAAAACAGAAGTAAATATTTGTAGCAGTCAGTCATTATTAGTAACAATGTATTCCATAAAATATAGTGCAATGCTCCAAAGAGCCAAACTTTAATATTTAATGATAAAACAAACATTTTGACAAAAAAATAGTTGAAACCAAAATGGCGTAATTTAATAACATCAGCTTAGAAATAAAATAAAATTTATAATATCATACTTAACTCTTGATTAAATACAACGGAATAATGTATTTGCACATTTTTCATTCAAAACTTTACTTAACAAAATAAAATTTATCAGATACATTTTTTTTAAATGTGTGTGTACTTATGTAGACTCTTTATAAGTTATGCCTACTTCTAATAAAATTTTAAACTTAATTTTGCATGCAAATAATAAATAAAATAAAATAATAAAATAACTGGATTGATATTATAAAAAAGTTAGTAAAGTATATTTAATCCAAATATTTTTTTTAATAAAATCTCACTAGTCAATATTAATATAAACAAGTATAGGTATGAAAAAATTGTTTAATTTAGTAAAATACGTGATAAATATTTATTAACAATGAAAAGCAAATAATATGCTAAAGTTTATCTAATTTATTAATTTAATTATTTTATAATAAAGTAATAATTTTAAATTGTTAATGCAAATAAACATGCGGGAACATAACCTCGCTTATGTAAATACAATTGAAAATACACATGAGAAAGTGTATAAACACAATTTCCATCACTAATATTCACAATATTTTTTTTTTAAATTATATGATCCAGTATTCTATATCAATCACTAAAGTATAAAATTTAAAAGCAAATATAATATTTTTATTTAGATGTAGTTTTTTTTTGTATGTAGCATTTTTTTTCAACCTGTGTAAATTTCGTTGCATGATGCGCGCGCATCGTGAAAATTCAACCTCATCAGTTTTTTCATAATGCGCCTTCAGAAGTTTAACTTCAAAAGTTTTAATAGATCACAAAGTTATGTCTAAAATTGACATGCTCTATGGCATATATGTGGCAACAGAGAACACGGAAACAAGGACAGTGCTAATGGCAGAAATCGTGCGCTGGAAAGAGAAAAGGGAATGCCTGTGTAAGTTCACGCTGCGAACCAGGCACAAGGAACGCTACAGCAGTGTACCTTTGAATATATATACTGTATAGAAGTCGCGAGTGGATAGGATTTACTCTACGTTTTTCAGGAGCGTATGATGAGCAGCTTGGGAACTTCACCGCTGCAGTGCGCTGCCGTAATGTCCTGTATCGTCTTAGTTGTTATTTACACGTTAGAGCGCAACACTGTCGCCCGCTGTCATTCCCCGCACCCCCCCCATCCCCCAATCCATCATTCACTGCAGCTCAAGGTCGTTCAGCGGGAGGGAGAAGGGGTGTTTGAAGAGTTCGACACTTCTCCGCTAGGGACCACCACAAGTCGATGCCCTAGAGATGGTGGCGATTGCGGCGGTGAATTAACCAACTACCTCAAACCGTATTATAAATTTTAACCTGGGCTGGCGACTTCTATACAGTATATTATATTCAAAGAGCGTACCTAGTCCCTGAGGCCCGTCGACGGCGGGGTCCTCCATGGCCACGCTGCCGTCCGCCTGCAGCGCGGCGAAGGCGTAGAGCAGGTGCGTGCACAGCCGGGTCGGCACGTCGTCCAGGGAGAAGACACGGCGTGTAGCCCAGCTCGCCAAGTAGCACACGAACAACCCTGCGACAACAACACGCCGCGCCAGTCATCCGCCAGGCTGCCAGACTTGCGCTCCCAACACCTCCCAGCGTGTTCCGTCAAAAAACATCGGGGGGGCTACGGTTTCACTGAGAACGTCGCTAACGCAGCCATGGTTGTTGGACGGGGCGACGGAAGACTTCCATAATAGAAAACTAACATAATGGCTGAATTCCGCCTGGCCTCTTCGAAAAAGGTGGAAAATTATCATAACGGAAAACTGCCATAACGAGACGGAATTCTGCCATATTTATTTATACACTCCATGGAATGAGTACAACTGCTTTGCTCTCGAAGTAGCGTATTGAATACTTCGCTAGGTAGCGCTGTTAACCCCCTAGCTGTTTCTTAGGTTAACTTAAAAGGCTACAGATAGCAAGATAGCACTCCTAGTGGTGATTTCCTGTAGTTCATCATAAATCAACTCAACAGATCGCGCACTAGTACAAACAAATGTTTTCAAAAAATGGGTTATAGGAAGCAGCACTGTATACTTCTAAACACGATCTTCAAATAAATATTATAGTTTTCCATTATGGCACTATTCCTCCTGTTTTGATGGGGGGGGGGGGGGGGGCTACTGAAGACTGCCGTACTGGAAAACTACCATAATGAAAGAATTCCGCCGGGGGCGATGGGAAAGTGCCATAATGGAAAACTACCATAAGTTAAAACGCAACCATACAATCCTAATACTCGAATGACATTAGTAAATTATGTCTATTGTCTTAGAAAGAATTAGTAGAAATAAGCAACATACAAAGTCTTGTGATTCTAATTCATGTGTTAATTCCAGGTCTCTAGTTGAAATGAAATGCAATCTAGTGACCGAAAATCACAATTCCCTGACAACCGATGGTTAAGTAAGTAAAATATTGCATGATTTATATCATATGTTTAAAATGCCACGACAGATTGTCACCATCAGTTGTATAGGCATATATAGTACTGAGGTGGCTATTCAGCTGATTTTATTTTACGTCATGTCTATCAAAATAACGATAAAATAAACTTAAGCATGAATGATTTCACAGAAAAAATATGTTTACATTACTACATCATTGATGATACCCTAATTGTGTTTCTGATGGGCTGTTGGGGTTCAATTTTTGTAGGCTGTCTTCAATACGACCTTACTTCTTAATGGCTGTAGTGTTGTTTTTGTCGTGTCGGGGCTGTCACAGGATATTGTGATTCCAGCATTATGTTATTAGCATGTGCTAAGAAAACCACTAGAAGAGTATTTTAACATATAGATCTAAATAAAAACAATTGCCATTAATAATAGATAAAAAAAAAATCACATTTCCAACCTGAGAACTGTGAATACGAAATATTTGTTATACTTTACCTGAGAACGATTCATGTTTTGCTGTTAAAGTTTTATTGATTAAGTAGTTGTGAAATTAGGCCTATATTTTAACTGCGTCAATGACTACGAAATCATTTAGAAATACTCAACTGAGTGGTTAAGTGAAAACATTTCAGAATATTAATTTATGAAAGCCTTGAAATCATTTTTATGGATGTTTACTAGCGCTACCTACCAAGTATTCTACACACTACTTCGAGAGCAATGCTGCTGTACTCATTCCATGGTGTGTATAAGAAAATATGGCAGAATTCCGTTTCGTTATGGCAGTTTTCCGTAATGGAACTTTTTCGCCTTTTTCGAGAGGCCAGGCGGAATTAAGTTATTATGGTAGTTTTCCAGTATGGCAGTCTTCCGCACCCCCTGTTAGACAGGTTGGATGACTTGAATCCAAATAAAATATTTATAAATCACTGGTTCTAAAATATGTTGGATTTTGAACGAAATCAGCCAATCAAAATAGCGCTCCGCGAAGACGGAAATGGCATCCGATTATGGATCAACGAATCTTTAATATGGTGAAGAACACATGTGCGATTAAATAATAACTAATATTATGTTAATACATATGAATGTATTACATGAAGTTAAGTGTAAAACGTAAATGATTACTCTACAAATTTTCAAAATCCCATATCATAATTTTTATTATATAGCGAGTATTAATGTAATTATGAATTCACAGATGTTTTAAACGTTAAGAAATGTGTTTAAATATGCAGTTCAGGAATATATCACATTATTTTAATTCCAAAATAAGATTAAATTTGAAAAGTTTGAGCTAGCTTATGCCAATAATAAACTTTGACAGTTTGAAAAGATTAAAAACACTGTTAAGGTGTTGTGTCATTATTTATTTGATGGAAAAATCGAAAGTTGTGTTTCTTCCAATATTCCCCTAAAGCTCGGTTATCAAATATAGTTGGGAGCAAAAATGTGACAGTGTGGCTGGCTCCACATCTGGGTCGTGACGGACGATGAGAGTGGAGCATCGACCGAATGAATAGGTGGAGAAGAAAACTGGAACACCCTCGAAAAAACCTACCGGCTCTCGGTAACGTCCGCCATGTTTCTCACTTGCGAAAATTCTGGGTTTTATCTCGTTGGGAATCCAATCCCGGATAGCACGTACGTTAAAGGCGAATGGTCTGCCTGGTCATAAGTAAGTGGTATTTACATTAATCCAGGTTTTTTTTTTTTTAAACTGTTGATATTGTGAATTGTAGAGACATGATTTTTTTTTAAAGAAATAAATAAAAAAATTCCCGGGGATAGGCTTGGGCCTGTGAACAGGCCAGACAACGCGAGATGAATTTTCAGTGGGTTCGGAGGTGAACATACAACAAATAGTTCTATTCCCAGGAATCAAAAACGGGACCTTCGACCTACGAGCCAGAATAGCGATCACCAGACCACACGGGCTGGCTTTCATTTGGCTTATTCAGTATATGTACGACGACTTAGGGGATAATAAAAACGCCAACTATTTATACTTCAATGCTGATCAGAGGCAACTTACACTCCATAATAAAATTAATTCATAGCCTACTAACAAAACGGTGCATTCATTCATGGCTTAATTGATATTCAAGTCTGTAATCTCTCAGTGACCAATCTAATGTTGGTATACTATAATTTTAAGGCTGTAACAGTCGCTGACTGATCGGACCCTATTCAGGGATGTTCAAAAACCAAATTTTAATATTGTTTGTAAACTGATATACCAACACATAACTACTTATATTTTTAACTTCTGTTAATATTCTTGTTTACTGCAATTATACTTATTTGAGTTTACGTATGTTTTGGAATTCCAGTGTAAACACATGATAGGACAAAGCTGACTGAAGAAATGTTGTCAGTAAGAGTATTAAATATACAGCTTTTTTGCGAAATTCAAAATGTTTTCAACGTCTTATATTAATATATATCGTTAAAAGTAACTCATTTTCAAACAAAAATTTTGGAATTGGAGAACTCTGTACTGGACCTGTGATACGTACTACACACTATAAAAACTGGAAGGTAATTTGTATTTAATTTATTTAGTTGGCTAAATGTACTATTATTTTGTAATACTTGGCTGTTACAGTATAGCGGAATTTTAACTTACTGTCTTGAGTATCTGAGCCTTCCATTTCTGCAGAGTAGCATGCGCCCAGCAGAAGCGCTGTAGCGATCAATGTAACCCTGATTAGCATGATGATCTGCAACAAGCAAGCCAACAGTACTAGAAACTGTTTATACTACAGTATCTGTTACTTTGGAATGTGGCCTACTTTTCATTTTAGGTTATTTGATGTAAAGTATCCTAAATATTTTAAATGATATAACATGCAACTCATTAGATATTTTTTCAGTGCATAAACATTGATATTATTATTATTATTATTATTATTATTATTATTATTATTATTATTATTATGTACATTGCACATGATGAATCCAATACATCTACCACCACAAATACAATTGACATTAAATAATCTTATTTCAAAATACTGGAATAAAAATCCTATCGTGTAAATAGTTATAAGAACCCTTTAGTGTTTTGTGTTTGTACTATGTTTATATACATATTAATTATTCTAACCACTGTGCACCAATTCACTTCTGTTTTCTCTCCAATAACAGATAAAAACATTACTGCTACTATGCTATCGACACCCAATAATTTGCAACCTGTAAAATTTACGAAGGATTCATCAGACCTACTTTTCAGGTCCATGAACAATTCATACTGGTATTAAAATCTGACATAAAGTTCTTCTGCTCCTGGCGCACCTGCAACTCGGAAATGCAGGGTGTTCGACAAGTTGCCTACCGGCAGCAGTTATTCATTGACAGTGATGCACAATCATTGTGGAAATGAAATTAGAACTGCTAAGGAGTTGCCTGCGATAATAATATAATAAAAACTGTAACATGTGTGCTGGATTCTCTTGATCCTTATTTCAGCAAAGTTTTAACAACTTTTATTTCAAATTGAAGTCATTATTTAAAAATGTGAAACTTTAAATCTTATTAATATATATTCCAATGTTATTTTGTAAGAAAAATTTAAATAAAATCTAAATTAAGAATACTGTATGACATTATTAAATATGTGTGCTAAAATTTCATAGTGATGAAATGTGGTCAACTACTTATCATTTATAATTTTTACTCAAAATTTTAATTTACAACTGTGTCTAATAAACACATTTCCGAATATTGTTCTATAGGCTATATTAATATGTTCATTTAAAAAAAACAATGGGTCGTGAAACAAACATGTAAATTTTTACTTGCATTTCTTACATAAATGTTAATGTATTTCTCCCTGTTTTGCCAAAAAAAAAAATGTAGCATGGTCACAATAGATTCCACAAAATTAATGAACGTCCATTTACGAATAAGTACCAAATTGTTTGAGTATTTCTCTAGTTCTTGGTCATGGGTTTTTTGGATAAAACCTGAAATATTTTTTCTGGCACAAATAATATAAAGATAAATGTTTCGTCACTCTTTATATAACTTTTTGTGGAACCTGTAAAGTATAAATTCATAATAGTGTAATTGTTAATATGGTATGTTGAACAGAAATATTATTTGACGATAGTATAATTTGTAGCATTCAACAATTACAAGTTATTAAATAAAATGTGGCCCAAGTCCTTCTGTATTCTTCACATAAATAAATGAAATTATTTTCTAGTTATTAATTATGTTGCTTAGGGTTTGCATTAAATGTGATTGTTTTCAAAACCATCACTATCTGCAACTCAGGTAAATAATTTAAATCCAATATACGTTTCATCAATTTTTTTGGAAAAATAAGAAAAATATCCTTCTGTCTTATCGCACTATTAAAAATTACATTTCTGTGATTTGGGGGCAGTGAACGAGGTTTGTTTTAATTTTCAATTAAATAAATTTCTAACTTTCTGGATGAGTGACGGCTCCAACATAGTAATCAGGTAAATTAAATTTAGAATCATAGATAGGCCAAATAACTTTTCAGAAAATTCAGCAAACTGACGTTAAAATACATAGAATGCTATTTCTCCCAACAAAAAAAAAATCAGAGGGAAATTAAGTCCATTAAAATATTTGCAAAGAAAAATTTTAAATTCCAATTTGTGACATACTCCGAACAGCAAATATTTTTAAATTATAGAATGTATTGCAAATCAAATATTTATTTTGTAACACGTATACTTCTGAAACTAATACATACTCGTAGTGTGAAATCAATAATAATTTTCAACAGTGATTTTTGTTCAACAAAGGTTAAAGATTCGTATTTGTTTTGAAATGACTTATGACAGAATATTAGAGAAGGCCACAAAAATGGATAGTAAATGAGACCACGTAAGAGTACGTCAAATTTGCAGTAAACATAAAACCAATAATTTGAAGCTTCATGAACGAAGAGATTCCAAAGAAGTTGTTAACCTACCTTATTCTGCCGACCAGTAGGAAAGCACTAACCCATCCGGGCTTCCTCTGTCTCGTTTTCATTCTGAGAGGCTCGTGACTCGATCTGGCAGTAAACACCCCCCCCCCCCCCTTCCCCCTCCACCATCTTAAGCACTTCTCAGGTCGGTTAGAAGTCGACGACACAGGTTATTGCTCTGAAGTTCAACCTCTGCGCTGGAACCTGTTCGCTGTGTGACTCTCGACTTATTCCCTAACGCGCCTGCGAGCGACAGCATAGCGGGATATTTGTTCCAGTCAGAAGCACCGTAACGACTCAGCAGACTGGTGGGTATTACGGTCCAACTCGTTGAAGCAGCGAACTGGAAGGTAGTTGGGGAGATTGACCCGTCCTCCCCCAATCAGGTCGCACACATGCGGTGTGCAGCGCTGCTTCAGAAGAAACCACGCGAACTGAGAACTGCTCTCGCGTTGTACGGCATTTGGTAGGAGTGATTTCGTGAAAATTATACAGAAGTCAACGAACGGAAATGTGTAGCAAAGATGGCGGATCCACGTGTAGCAACGTAAACCCGTATATGGCCAATTTCGTAAACATTAGGGTACATACCAAAAATATTGGTGTTCCAAATGGATCTATATGATAGTGAAATTACCCCGAAATATATTTGGTAAACTAAAATGCATAGAAAAAATTAATCCCAGGAGGTTTCCTAGCACAGCGTTAGAGGGCACACTTAGTACCCTCATGGGGCGAGGTTCAAATCTCGTCACTGAATTGATTTAAACATTTTTAATAAAAATAATAAAATATAACGTTGAATCAGCTCAATCAGGTTAAGGTTTTTTTTGTAGGAAGTATTTACATACTGATTTCATTCATTTAAGCAAAAACAAATATACAACTATGTACTTAGTGTTATAATATGTTAAAAAAAAGTTTCAGGTTAATATTTTAGTAATGTCATAGAAGTATAACTTCTATCGTGTGCGCAATGTTTATAGTATTCAATTTTTAGTGAATTTTAACAAGGATAGCAGGTTTTAAATAAAATTCCTTGCCTGAAATCAGGTCCAAAGCCAGTATTCTGTCGGAGCTGTTTCTACGAGTTTAAAATTTTCCGTTCTTTCGTGCTGCTAACTGCTATCTGCGTTTGATGGTGGTAAGCAACATTTACGATTCAGGCAGAGAATTATAGCGGCGGGGGCAGAAAGTATGTATGAGATTCGCATCCAGAAATTTTGGTATTTGAAAAGCAACTATGCTTTATTTATCAGCTCGGCATTATTTTAAAAAATTATACGTTTAATTTCGTGCCCGAGTTTCGTATTATAAGTTTATTTGCAGCATGAGCAACATGAGAACACATGAATTTGTTCGTTACCGAGGTTAGATTTTAACACATCACTGGGGAGTAAGCCTAGTGATGAAAGACTCGCGATTTTTTTTTTAATTCGAGTAAATATTGTTCAATAGTCACTTGAAATGGAAAACAAATTAGGACAGAAAAAAGTATTGGCCGCGGCCGTAAGGTATGTACTAACTATAAAAATCCCGCTTTTTTTAAAACAGCATCTGTTACGCTATATTCCTTGGAATCTCTGGAGAACCAGAGGATCAAGCAGCAGCCAGTATCAAGTAAACAGTAGGGCAGCGACAACAGGATATTTATCGTGGAAAATAGTCTCGGCTTCGGTATTAAAACAAAATACAAATTTAAATCACTATATTAACGTTACAGTTCTTATTTGTAATTATTTTATACCAACCGTACACCGATAGACGCGATTAAATTGTTGTACCTAACCTGACCATTAAATCGGTCATTTCCGCTAAAAACTTGGAGTATCTCAATGCCGTATTACTCAGTGGTTAGGAAAAAAGTAAGGATATGAAAAAAAAATGCATTTTAATTTTTTGTTTGCCTTTGTTTCGATGTGTAAATGACTTACACACTGCCATGTGCACCTACAGCAGTAGCCGTAGGTGCCGTGGCTTCTGACACAGTAACATACGGTCTTCAATGATATTTTGTCAATTTTGACGTGAATGCGTCCTTAATATTGCTTCCATAGTGGGAGACAATTCAAAAAACTAATGATAACAAAATCGGGGGATACAGTTTGGTGCTGCAGCTACATATCTATCATCTCCATACAAAATTTAATTACACCACTGGATAGCTAAAGGATCAAAGATGTCGTTACGCTAAGTGAGGACTGTGACGCATAGCGCGGTGGAGGGGGAAAGCGCCGCCATTTTGAGGTAATTTTGCTGCGTTTCGAGATTTACATTTAGTATAACTTTTGACTCAGAGAAACTACGACGTTCGTTTGAGTTTCAATCGTCATCTCTCGTCAAAATCCATCGATTGCATGTATAAAACATTAGTGTAAAATAGTTACAGTGAATATATATGGTGTTAAAATAAAATATAAAAATAATGTCGGCCTATACGTGTCAAAAAGCCAAATCCAAATACGGAGATCGTATACGGTTGGATAGGGCTTCCCAAAAGTAATCGAATGATATCAATAAAACACCATATGACCGAGTGAAGCAGTGCCGGGAACGTAAAAGAATGAATGCGGCCTAGCGGATCAACGACGGTGCCAGTAGGTACATCTGCAGCTGGGGCGGTTGAAATTATGCAAGTGGATGATGACTTCTTAGTGTTAAAACACGATTATAACATACATGAAATAGTGTATTTTATATTTTGTATAGAAAAATATTACCTGTTAGGTACACGTATTCACGTACAACACACGGCCGTCTCCATTACGCAGCCACACCCCATATTTTATTTCATTACTTCGGTGAGGGGAACATTTATATCCCCATTAACCCCCTGCGTCTGTCACTGCAGAAACCTAGAGCCTGAATAACAATAGCCCGTCGCGTCCGTCATTCGTTCGTATGTCGGCCGCCGAGTGATGTACAACACTCCGCTCGTCCGTCATAGTATTTTTCCATTTCAGTGCTGACAACTGTTGAGAAAACTTAAATTTTGGGGAAATTTTCTCTTATGTACCTAGTTAACAAAAATCGTGTAATCTAAATATTTATAAATCATGAAACTCAATTTATTTTTTCACTCTGATATTTATTTTCACATTTCCAGTGCGTAATTAATACACTTCTGTGACTCAGGCTATTTTTGTTTCTAAAAACAGCTTTTCAAATGTGTTCAAACGTAAGTTAAGAAATAATTTTGGAAGCAGCTAAACAATTAAACAAACTTTAATGCCTTTTAATATAATAAGATTATACACGCAAACACCTTAAATGACATCCGTCCGTCCGTCAAAAGTATGAAATTACCAAGCTTTTGACGAACGGATGTGTGGAATATTTCGGGCCACCTTATTGGCTGCAGGTCACGTGATTGACGGACAGTTGACGGACGGGGTGACGAGTTGTTTAATTTCCGGCGTTAGTGTAATTTTATTCCTTTATACCATCATAATCATGCTGGGTATCATCATGCCAGTGTCGCATGTACCCTCAAAAATTTTATAAGAATGCGCAAATGCATTACGGTATTAAAAAATACAACAGTAACTTAAGTACGAATCAAACACAAATTTCATCTGCGTACAATACGGCACGATCACGGCAGCGCTATCTACTCTGTAAAGCGAGCCTCAACGCTTAATTTAGTTCTTTACTTACATAATAGATGGCGCTACATGTTTGGGTGTAACGGTGTAGACGTCAGGTTTGTTTGTTGGTTTTATAAACCGCTCTATTACATCAAGCATAAAACATGCAATTTTCAGCAATATTAATTTATGAAATAATTCGTTTTGATTATTTCCACCAAAAAAATACGAGTATTGGTTTCGCTAAAAAAAAATTAATTCCCACTCATAAACCATTATTTATATAAACAGTTTTGTAGATTTATAGATTAGTTTGGTTGACTCCATTAGATTAGTTTTATACTATAAATTTGCAGAGGTGACTTCTAAATTTTTTTTCGGTCTTACGAAAGGGTGGGGGGAGGGTGGTCCTCAGGCCTGTAAACCCCCCTCCCCAAAAGATGAGTTAAAATTTCAGTCGATAAAAAGTCTTCTGAATAAAACTTTGGGCCTTTTTTTTTTTGTATATTAAATCCTTATCAAAGACGGATTTATGACTATTACTTAGTATGGATCTAATATCTAGATTCAGTTACTCTCTTCCTCAAATGACGAATTTATATTTCCTATTTAATAAAAACAAAAGTCTGAAAGTATACCAAATGTAAGAAAAGCATGTATCGTTGTTTATATCAAATTAGAATACTTATAACACTTGCGTTGCGGGTTCGAACTCTACGTGGGCGTGAGGGTGTTTATAAAACTGTAGGTACCTAGTCTTGCAAGCCTCGGCGTAAGAATAGACGTTAATAATTTATTAATTTAAAAAATCAGGTACTAGCATTTCAATCGTAGCGCTTCCAACATAAGCTGAACGACAGTAGCTGTCTAATCACGTTTTTTCGGGAGATTGTAGCCTACATATTTTTCTTTAGAAGAGCAACTCGGAGGAACAGACCTTAAATTTTTTTTCATACAAATTATGTTATTTGGACACGAAATTATTAAAACTGGGCAATGATTATCGCGCAAATTCGAACATGAAATCCGAAAGAGCGGTGGCCATCTTGACGAACGTCCCAGGTTAGATTGCAGTGTGAAAAAAATGGGCGCTTTCTCTCTCCAACACACGCCGACTGCCGTAAGCGCTGTCCTTGTTTCTGCGCGTGCTGTTGCCAAATATAATACCTACGTAATTGAAATCGGAGGTATTGATAATGGTTTATTTATCAAGTGAGCATTACAATTTTCGTATGAATTCCTATCAATATTTGTGTGTGAATTTTTTCTTGTTTTAAGTTAAAAGGAGGTGATTTATTACAGATTTTTGAGCACGATAGTAGGTATAGACGAACGACACTGTGAATTACTCAAATGGATTCTTAAAATGCTTCCCTTGAACTCAGAATTCCAAAGAATCGCCTCTCAACTTATTCGTAACGTGTTACAGATCTGGCAACACTGCGCGCCAGAAGCCTTGAGTAAGGGTGAGGCGGTCTTTTTGCAGGGAACCCTCCCACGAGGCTGGACGCTGGACGACGTTGTGGGCAGTGAGAGAGGCGGTGAAAATGCTGAGGTCGTCGACCCGATAGCCCAGTGGCCGTTGCCGCGGTCAAGTGCTGGTGTCTGTTTCGCAACACGCTATCTGCAGCAGCCCAAGGTTCAGGCCAGACTAGGGCAGTAGTGGCCAAGCGCGCAGCGGACAATCAGAAACCACAACTGGTTCGCTCTCGACTAATTCCCGGAAGTCCGGCTGGACATCCTGCATGCACGATGCGCTTTCAACACAACTAATACGCAGGGACGTAACTAGATGAGGGACTTGTGCCCCGGGTGCGAGCGCCGCATTAGGGAGGGCGCTACACTGGCAGAGTAATTTTTACTATAGATATTTACTTGAATGTTATAGTGTTAGAATTAAACAAATTTTGGAGGATATATGAATTAAATGGTTTGTATTGCAAGATACAAACATGAACATGTATATTGTAAAAATATGGTATTTTTCACGTACTATCCAACTTGCGATTTATTTAAAAAAATGAAACGACCGCAAATAATTATATTTATTTGCCATCTAACTTGAATCAAAAATAGCTGGGATATTGGAATTAATATGTGGTGGCTGGTTTGTAAAAAAAAAAACGAGGGAAGGGGGGGGGGGGTTCTGCTAAGGTGAGTGGTGAGTTCTTGCCCCGGCTGGAAACTAGTCTAGTTATGTCCTTGCTTAATACATGTCGAGATTTATTGAATTTGACACGTACCTACGTGTCAACTGGTTTATATGCATGAATTTACCACGTTAAAAAAGGAAAACTTACAGAAACATGTATGTGGATTTTTTTAAGTTTACTCGTTACTACGAAGATTAACTTGGTGTACCGGGTTCGATGACCTGAACGATAGAATCCACAGTCCTCTGTATACTCGGGCTGATGACATATATTCATTGACTGCTAAATAAGAAAGAGATTCTAAAGAGTTGTCCGTGATTCGGCACTTTTTTAGCGGCAGATTTGTTATTGGCAGAGACCAGAAAAATTCGCGGATTCATTTCGCGATAGACTAGAATCCAAATACGTTTACCTTTTTTCTGCTTCGGTGTTAGGGCCACAGTTTATCTTAAGGCCTTGGAGCCAATGAAAAAATCTTCAACAAAAGAAGTATCGAATCACAAGCCTCCCAGTTAACAGTTGTCACGAGTTAGTAGCCAATGAGCAGGTGTCATTTACACGAGTGCATTTAGAATTATAGAGTCTCTCCTATAGGTCATTGAAATCGCCAATTTTCTCGGTATGTAGTTATTGGCAATGAGGTCGCGTACAAGTGTTCTAATGGCATCCTTTCTTGCAATGATTCCACACATTTATTTTCGGGACACTATTACGTAATAATCATACTAATCACTGCACTGAACAGTAAAGTGCTTCCTTGTGTATCAATATAATATGATTTAAAATAAAATAAACTTGTCATGGTCACGTTATAAATGTTAGTACCTACTAAAAATGCATTAGCTATGACCTCCGCTAACGCGCTACTGCTCCACGGAAATATTAGAATCGTATCTCGAAGTGAATTTAGTCAACAAGGGAACTAAAGCCAAACGGTTATCTTTTATCGCCTGTATTGACACCGCTGAAACACGGTACGTGTTGTTTGAACAAGACTGTTTGTGCTAGATAAATCGGCAAATAACTGAAATTGGCCGTTTTTATATCTTCCTTTTGGTGGCCTCGCAAATGATACGCAACACCGCTGTGTCCATTGCCCTCGATGACTTCGTTACACCTGAGGATCCTCGACTCAGGCAACCGAATTAACGCTGTTATGAGCATATTTTTCGATAAATTCTAGTTAGAGCCTATTCTACACCGAGATGAGCTAAGACCGAACAAGGAACGCAACATTTCACAACGTTTTGCACTGGACTTAAATGTAAACAATTGAAGATAAATTAAAGTTGATGTGAATTTACTGGTGAGTCATCTTGCGACAATTTTTGAACCCACAAAACAAATTAATAATGAAATACTAGGTTTCAATTAATTCTACTTATTTTTTAGCATTTCATACCATAAATTATCTTCCGTGGCTATGATTAAACTACTTATTTATCTTAGGTATTCACAATTATTTTGGCAATCATAACGATTCAATTTGACGATCAAATTTTCTTGTACACATTTTTGGTCATTAAATTCAAAAGAATTTAATTCATATTTATGTGCGAATATATTTTTTTTCTCGACTCACGTTTCAGTTGGTCCAGGGTGTATACAGGATTCGTTTCAACAATAATAGACCTGATTTTAAATTTCCTCTTAATTAATTAACTAAAACAATTTCGGCATTTCGTAAACTTAAAAGCGTGGGGAATAAATTATGTATGAGTAGTGTGTCTACAATCATGTATTATAAATTTTAACTTAAATAATTATTTCCCCAGTGCAGTTCAAACAAATATCAAGTTAAAAAAAACATCCAACACCCGCGCGTCCTAGTAGGACACACGCGCGGTGCGCAGAGCTTCAGAACAAACCCGGTGGTTCGAAAACTGCTCGTGATACCCTAGATCAATTGAGAGTACACTGATGAGTAGTTTTGTTTCTGTATTTCGGTTTTAAACTTTATTTTTAGAAGAGTGAAAAATTTCTAAAACGCGGGTTTTCAAAATAATTTTTAGGCAATAAACAACTGGCATAGAGCACTCAAGTGACTTGCATTGCGCCTTCATCTTCAGACCCTATGGGTTACCCTGCGCACGACGAGAAGACTGCGAGCCAGTCCAGGGGCGGTGCCGCGCTAGAAGCACCGGCGACCAGGCGAGCCAGACTCGCAGATGTAAATGTTTGGTGCGCGAGTGAAAGCGTGGTGCCGCTAACAGGCTCCAGCGCGGGTAAACCGGCGGAGGTCGGCCGCTGCTCCGCGCCGACAGCTTCGCGCCTCCTTCCTCGCGCTCGGTTCCGACCTTTGAATATATATACTGTATAGAAGTCGCGAGTGGATAGGATTTACTCTACGTTTTTCAGAAGCGTATGATGAGCAGCTTGGGAACTTCACCGCTGCAGTGCGCTGCCGTAACGCCCTGTATCGTCTTAGTTGTTATTTACACGTTAGAGCGCAGCGCTGTCGCCAGCTGTCATTCCCCGCACCCCTCATCGATCATTCACTGCAGCTCAAGGTAGTTCACCGGGAGGGGGAAGGGGTGTTTGAAGAGTTCGACACTTGTCCGCTAGGGACCACCACAAGTCGATGCCCTAGAGATGGTGGCGATTGCAGCGGTGAATTAACCAACTACCTCAAAACCGTATTAGAAATTTTAACCTGGGCTGGCGACTTCTATACAGTATATATATTCAAAGGTTCCGACGGCTCCAGGGAAAACACTGGTGTTGTCGAGTGTCGAGAGCTACACTGCTGCCGATGGGCGAATCTGTGGAATTAATGCCACGGGCAACGAAAATCACTTCAAAACAAGTACAAAACAAGCACGGTTCTGAGTAGCTCACAGACGAGTATTTTGAGCTTGCTCACTTTCTAAACTCGTCTCTTCTCTACCATTTCGCTATTCCGACAGTTTTTCTCATTCTTTTTACCCGAGGAACGTTACGCGTGGTCTTCACAGGCTGCCCAACCACCCTGCGGTAACACTAAAATTACAGATATTTCGTGATACTAAATGAAATTAAATTAAAGAGGTGAAACCGCCTTTCTTAATGCCGACTGAAAAGTATAGTGTTCACAAGAAGAGAGATATTCAGCAAAAATAAGAAGTACTTTGAGTTCACCAGTCCAAAAAGTAAATGTACTCGCCGCAATTTACGCGAAATCTCGTTCAAATATATGAGATGAATATTGTGCGGGGCAACTCAATCATGGACCTGAAGAAAAAAGGCAAAGGAAATTTACAGAGTCAAAATATGACACTCTGGATATTGTTTTACAGCAAATATGAACAAATATAAAACTATCCTGGATATTTATAGTCACGAAAAGAAATAATCGCAACTTTAAAATTACGTTGTATTCCTGGGATTACTTCTTGAATTTTTGCACTTGTTATTCAAAATCCTAGGAAAATTACTTTTATCATATTTCCACCAGTTGTTTGACTTTCTTAATTAAAATATATTTATTATTTCTGTAGTTGAATACCCTCTCCAAAAAATAGTTGTAAACTACGTGTGATTCGCGTCAATAAGTGTAGTTGAAATAAGTGTATCGTATATTTATCACGTTTGACACTGTCTCAGAAACAAATATTCCTCATTTTTCTGTTGTCACACCACTGGTGTCTTCATACTTGCGCAGTGCCGGGCAAATTTAATTGACTCAGTATGGAGTTCTTTATTGAAGAGAAGGTTCTTCACCATTACTGATCAAAAACTGGAAGCTATAAGGAGAGCTGCTAATCACGATTACAGACGCCAAGTAATTTTCCCGCCAGCTTCTGTATTTCAACTTCAGGTGAAGCTGAGATATCCATTACACTGTAGATGTTTTCATCATGGTAATATCCAATGCCTATATACTCCACATATTGACTTCATTTTATTTTTCATTGGGAAAGAAGATATTATCTAGCGTTTCTCACAGATGTGACAGTAATAGATTAGTTTAAAATCAATGCCATTTCTTTGCTCACTCTGGAGCTCAAAACGTCCTAGTGTGCAGACGTTTGGGTGCTCATAGACTACCCTCATTTCATTCATAAAATGTACGATGTCTACTATTCGGCTTCCTGCTAAGAACAGATCCGGAATTCTTTCCTCAACAGTGTGTCAGAAGACGTGGTGCCATTGCTTGCGAAGAAGGAACTAAAGGACATTTCAGATCAAACTTTATAGTTAACTGCACAGGTAGGCTTACGCGAAATAAGGTCAACGAACTACACCGAATAGGATAAAAAAAATAATGGCCTAAACCGCGGGTAGTATTAATGACATTAATAACATGTAATTAATTTCAAGTGTAATATAATTTTAAAGCACTCTTTTACACGGAAAATAAAAAAAAATCTTGGAAATATGTCTTGTTTCATTAAAAAAAAGTGTTCAAACTGCCCGATATTATGACGTTCATTCGACGAAGCTACTGAGATAAGAGCTGCTTCAAGTTCATCACCATGACATCACATGACAAGACAAGACTTTCTGGCTGCTGACATTAACCTTTAGGAATAGGTACTCGGGTTCAGCCGCACTCTCAGCTAGGGAGGTTGAAACAGTTTTAGTTTTTAATTTCGTTACGTACAAGTATTGCCAATATTACACCTCGTTTAAGAGTTCTATCATTTATAATAAGCGCATATCCATGTGGAGAAAGACTGGGCTATCTGCAAGAAAGCTATGTGAAAGATCGGATCCACGTTCCGCCCCTACCTAATGATTTTTCCGGAGTTGAGACACGACGTCGAAGAAGCTATTGCTTCCGGACTTGTTAACCAAAGATTTGGATTTTAGGTTGGATGTGTGCCGTATAACTAAAGGTGTACATATTGAACATTTGGAGGTCAGTTTACTTTCCATTTTATGTATGATTTGTAGAGACCTGCAAAATTCGCGGATTCATTCGGTGAATTCAAACACATATACCTCTTAGATAATTTTGCTATTGGCTTACTGTTCATCTGGACGAATCTCAACCAGTTATAAACCCTCAACCAAAGAAGGATCGAATCACAGACAAACCAGCTGAGACGACTTACAAGTCGGCAGCCAATGAACTTGCGTTATTTGCCCGAGTGTACAGGGGAACGTGCAGTCTAACCTGAAGGCCATCGAAACCGCGAATTTTGCAGGTCTCTAAATTGATTTGTTTGTGAATAGAAACGTGGACATTATTTCATGGACGGCCGGTATTGTGAAAGCTGCTGCCATCTGGCGGGTGGGCCTGCAACTACGTCTCCCCCGGCGCGGCGACGTTGTAAAACGATCCGCGGGGCAGCGCTGGCAGGAGCCGAACCCCGGCCCTTGTATGTCACTGGCAGGGCGAGGGCGCCGCTATACTTAGCCGGCCGGCCCCACGTGAGTGTGACAGGCGGGCCGCCCGCCTGCTGCTGCCGGCCGGTGGCCGCCGGACAGAGACCGGACCGCGGGCCGTCTCGCACACGCACGACTCACAACTGCCGTAGCCACTTCACTTTATAAGCAGTCGACGAAACAGTTCACGTGTAGATGACTTGTAATTAATTTTAAAAACTGGCGTTTAGCTATAAAGTTCAAATATAATTATGAACAAGTTTTCATGTAAATAAACTGTAATAATTATCTATCATCAATTATATGAATCACCATAATTTTTTAGTCAATTGTAACACAACCTATTATTACTGCACTCGCCGACAGCGTAACGTAACACAGCGTAACGGAACAATGAGCGTAACGGGACAATGTGCGTAACGGGACACTTTTTCGTGCGTGCAGCCGGCGTTCATCGATTTATTAGACGTTGTCACGTCAAAAATCCCCATAACTAAGAAACACGCAACTTATAAACACGTAACTTAAAAATTCACACAACGCCGAACTACACAACTCGGAATCTCATAACTTAGAAACGCATCACTTAGAACTGGCATAACTTAGAAAATTCTTTCTTGTGTGTTTCTTAGTTAATGCGTTTCGTCATGTAGCGTTCCAGCACGGCAGGTTTAATAGCGCAGGTCACAACACCACGACAAAAAAAAACTATTTTTGTTGCCAAATGCGTTTATAAAATGCAGTACAGAATGCACTAAAAAAAAGTGTAGAAGAGAAAAAAACATGCTAAATCAGCCCATGATTTTTTATCTTTTTTTTTTTGTGTCCTTCCACCCAATGTCATACAAAATACCATTAGCCTGAACTTGATTAATTAAAAGTTCTTCAATTAACTAGACAATTCTTAAACTAAATCTTGATCAATGTACAATAATAACATTGAACATAAACACAATTATATGAACAGACGAAGGCACACTACAAAGGTGAAAGTATACCCACGCGTAAACGAAATTTCGTTTTTCATCATAAAGATTTATCAAGTGGGTAAATAGCTTGAAGTTTAGTTTTTGTAAGTTTTCCGTTTGGCTTTCCGTCGTGCGGCACGACACAATTATAAGTAAAATATATTTCTTTGAGGGTCGTCGGGGCGCGTATTCTATTGGCTGCTGAGCGCATCGGACCTGTCGTGGTATTGTGACTCCAGCTTTAGTGCGACGCTCGCTGGTGATTCTAGCACGGTATCGCCTCTAAGAGCAAGGCGACTACGAGACTTGAGCGATAACCATACCATTATATGGCAGAGAAATAAAGGTGTAATGCAAGTCTCTCTAGCGCTTTCAAAAATCTCGACCGAGTGTTTCGTGTCCCTAACATTATTTTAAAAACACGGATTTTGGCCGTTATCACTCTAAAAATTCAGTTCAAAAATTAAACACGGAAAAATAATTACTCGCCCGCCCTCAGCGCATTCTTAAATGCTTTCGTAAACCGTTATCAAATCGCGTATTTTTTTTTCTCCTGATGCTCTGCACATCCTGTGTGTGTGCCTGCGTAGACAGAGGTCTTGAGCCATAATTCATTCAGTTCATTCGTTCCATTCTCTCTCCAGCGCCGGAGAGTGCAGGGAAGACAAACGAATATCGCTGTCCGGTGGCGAGACGCAAAATTCGCACCTCCCACGCGTCGCGGTGGGATTAAACGCGCGCAGAAGAGAAGTTACGACTGGTCGCGTAGCCCGCGGAAGAACTAGTAACAACATTCGTTTCTAAACACGGGCCCTTCTTCCCACGCGAGCCTGGATCCGACTCAGTGCAAACTCGAGAATTCTGCGCGCGCATCGTAAGAATTCATTCTCATCATTTTTCATAACACGCCTAAATAAGTATAACTTAAAAAATGCTACGTACAAAAATATTATATTTGTGCTTATAAATCTTACACGTCAGTAATTGCTATTGGATACTGGTCCAACACATTATAAACATTTAGTTATTGTGAATATTTGTGTTAGAAATTGTTTCGGGTTGCTTGTAAGCTTCCATTGTCACCGACAGGGAGTGTCGGGGAAGATTTGTTTTATTTAAAGAAATGTTTTTGGGTTTTTAAATTTTGTCATTGTGATACTGTAACCCTTCCCTGTAAATCGGAGGGGGGGCGGGGAAGTATTAATTTTGAAGTAAGGGGGAATGCAACAGTGTTTGAGAGCACAATTTTTATCCATGATATCAAATAAACTAAGGGCAGGAAGCAATTACAATAATAATAGTTTTTTTCTAAAATGGTTGTCCTCATTACAAAGATACTGCCCTTGCTTGTCTATTTCTAAAAACACTAGAAAAATACTAAACAACACGGGTTTTAAACCACTTTTAATACAGGAGCCTTAACGGCAAGGGGCACAAGCGACACATTGCGTTCGGCAAACTACAAACACTAGACGTTATTATTACCCTGTCTGCCGACACTTTCAAAAATCATTTAGCATACTTTAGGCCCCATGATGAAAATTTTCAAAATTTACATTAAGTGTCTCATATTTACGCGCGTGGAACTTACCACACACCAAGCTAAAAATAATAAAGTGCTACAATATTGTCACGATCCACCTTCAGAGGGGGGGGCGAGAATCGTAGCTCTTTACATAGAAACAACTCGCTTGGCATCAACTAGTCTTAACTTCATAAAATACTTTACTGTACCTAGGATCATAGGTTCGTCATCCCGTACAGGATGTCTGGTGAGAGCTGAACTAAGGAGATTTTGCAAAATAACATAATACTTAATTAAAATTATTTTATTCTTAAAGTCAAATACTCAACATCATTTTAAAGAACATTTAAATAGCGGGATTACAATTTAAAACAATAATCTCTTTACTTCCTTAACGATTGAACGACCTTACAAGAGAGAGAATGAGAGAACTTCACTAAACACTTCCCTAGTCCTTCCGAATACCTCAAATCATAATTAATACTTAAAATTAAAACAAAGATAAGTCCATACTCACATTTTCCGAAAAGCCTTTCTTGATCGATTACTTTAAAAAAATAACGTAGGGGCCTCTCCTGCCCTTGAAATCCCGAACGAACATTACATTTTAAAAACTATGACGCGTGACCCCTGACGAGGGCCATAGCCTCCGCCCGAAAGCTTGACGACTACATTATGACCTAACTTAAATTAAACGACTCGTGGCCTCTGGCGTCGACCATAGCTTCCGCCCGAAAGCTTGAATTCCTACATCACGAACGAACTAACAACTCGTGACCACAGGTGAGACGCATAGCCTCCGCCTGAGTGAGCCCCGAGTCACCACTCACTTGCGCTTAAATTCGCGCGCCCTGCCGCGCCTACCATAACAAAAGCTCGTTATTGAAGTCAAATTTACTAAACAACTAACTAGAACATCTGGGAAGACTACCCCCCCCTCTACCCCAATGTGCAGGCCACACCGCGCGGCTTGTTACGACAGCGCGCCCCAGTAACTGCGGCCCGTGGCTGCGCCAGCGCGCGGCCAAACAAACAAACAAAATTCTGCAAGCCCGCAGCGCGCCGCGCCGGCCCCGTGCCCCAATTACATGGTCACGCCACTTGCGCTGACGAGTGAACAGAGCAGCCAGCCCAGAGTCCCGTCAGTAAAGTCCCTAAATTTGATTTCAACAACCCTGCAAAATTTCAACCCGCGACATAACCCTCCCCTCACAGAGCTCGAGCCCCATCGAGCTACCTCAAAATTACAAATTGTCTTTTTCCATTAAACCATAACTATAAATTCCTCATTTCACAAAAATAATTATTTTCTTAGTTCCTTGCTGTCTGAACATACATCTAGATTCTGCATAAGATTTATTTTAAAACAACAAGTATTCATAAAATTAAATGTAAAACTTTTATCTGGTTTGTTCTCACAGGAACCTTCAGAGGCTCGAGTTCTCAATTCTAAAAAAAATTGTTCTGTTAGTGAAGCTCTCTTTACAAATTAAATTACTGTTCTTAGTTTCTCAGTATTCGTTAAACAATGTGCAAATTCTTGATAATTATTATTATTTTTTTTTTCAGTTTCCGTTTATTACCATACTTCTTTCGTTCTTCAAAAAAAATTAAGTGTCCTTACAGTGTTTCAATTAATTAAACTCTTATCTCGTGAAGGTTGGTGCAACTCCTCGAAGTCAGTGTTGTCGAGAAGAGTAGCTCCCTGGGCTGGCCATCAGCAAACACCACTCAACTCCAACAGCTACTGGACTGGCTTCCAGGGCAGCTCACAACTTCTCCCCACATCTGCTTCGGAGTTGTGCCATCCTCATCACGAACAGATTACAATTCTGAAACATCATCAACAGGCATTACCATCACGCCTGACAAATACAAAACTAACTACTAAACTGCAATCGATGGGCAAGGATGCAAACACACAAAAAAATAAAATTAATTAATTCAACTGCTAACATAAAGTATCCCACCCTTAGCATAATCTAATCAGGCAAATAATTTGATAGGAAAAACTTAAGGAAGGGAAACATGACCTCCAATAATTTTCCCTAACTCTTGAGTCTTGATCTTCTCTATACAGCAAATAGTCCCCACGAAGTAACTGGGTTGAAGGTCAGTTCACATGACCCACCCATAACCTCTTCTACTCTTCTTTTCTTCTGGGGGCAACCACAATGCCCACCAATCTCTCTCCATGGTGCCGAACCAGCTATCCCATGAGAGTAAACAACGTAGTCAATAGAAGCGCAGAGGGGAAACACCAATCTCTGGCTTGTCGAGTCATAAAACTGCTTTGTCTTCTTCTTCTTCTTCTTCTTCTTCTTCTGAGTAAAACATCTGATTAATCTTGCTACTATTCTTCCCAACAATAAAAAAAAAGTTCATCAGGTATCTTCATGAAAGAAACATTCTAACTAATAATTCTTCATTTTTCTTCTTCTTTATTTCTGTTAGTTGTAATAGAAGGCCATGTTAGGGAGGTTATAGGGAAAAAGAGTGGCCAATTCCCACCCCATCACCCACCTAGATCATGACTAATTAACTTTTAAACTTTCTATTTCAAACAAATAAAAAAAAACATTTTTTTTTATTCAAACTTTTAAACTATAATTACTTTTACTTCATAACCTCAAAAGCTAATCAATAATTCTAAATGAAATTGTGATTTACTGCATCCTTGTTCCATCCGATCTGTTTGTTTATAACCTTTCTTGTAAAGTATAAAATTTTCAAACATTACTAATTCAAAACAAATTTACATTCTGGTGTCCTTCGAGTTACAATTAAATTTACTATTTCTTAGCTTGAAATAATTTAAGTTTTCAGAACTATTTCATTGTCTAATTCACAACACTTAAAAATCAACTCAAAACAACAAATCATCAAAATCAATAAGATCATCTGACCTACCTATCAGTACTGTGAACTTGAACTGTTCGTACACATTTATAATAAGCTATTGTATTTAAATTCCAACCTAAATAAGGTTTAAAAAAAAACTACTAATCCCTCTGTAAATTAAGAAAATTAACTTTAAAAATTAAACTTAAGGTATTAGTTCTTTTTGACAGCTACCACAACTCACTAGTTCCATTACATTACTATAACCTAAAAAGTTCTGTAAATAATGTTTATAACAAAAAAAAACTCCAGTTACTGTCTTCCATAAAAAAAAATAAAACTTTACATGACCTTATTAATCTCCACTTGTAAGTCCATGGCTGCCAGCTTTCTCTTCTCTTGAATCTTCAGTCTTGGCTCTTGTTTCAGTGATCTTGTATCTTGTCTCTCGAACTCTTGTCATCTTGTAAACTGGACTGCTGCTCAGCTCATCTTAAGGAATCTGTAACAGTTTCAAAAATACATGTTAATTTAAATTACATAATTCCTGTTCTTTGGTCCTAAAAAAAATTGTATTATTAGTACACATTACCCTGAAACAACATTATTATTCATTGTTTATTACTTTAAAAAAATGCTTTACCATAAAATCCTTTTTTGTTCTTTTCATTAGGCCTATTTATTTTCCTTCTTCTTAATTAAATTCTGCTTCAAATGTTAATCCTAACTTAAGACCTACCATCTATTTATTATTCATTACCTACATTATTTATGTTACCCTAAACTTCCCATAAGTTTCTAATACTTCCTATCAAAGACATTCTCTCTAAAAAAAAAATTTACTTGTGACTCTTAACTTAACAAACTTAAAAAAAAACTTTTACACTAGACTTAACTTATTATTCATTCTTAGTTACTAAATTTCTATATGTAAACTTTAGTACTTACAAACAAAAACTGCCTATTTCTCTCTACCTCTTAATCTCTTTCAATTATTACAATAATAATGTTACCTTGCATCTTTAAACTTTCTTCTTTTCAATTAAATTAGACATCTCATAACAATAAAAATTCTGCCTATACTCTTCTTATGGGTGTACAAACCAACAACAAAATTTCAAATTCTCAAGTTTCCTTATATTTAAATTATGCAATACAAATAACCTCTGTGGTGCCTGTACCCTTTAGGCCTACCACCTTCTCCTCTCACAGCATAACTCTTATTCCTCGGGGTCTGTATTCACTGTTCCAAATCAAATATCTCAAATAAATTAAAAACAAATTTATTATTTTAAGAAAACAAAAATTTACATTGAATTTACTATGGAGCCTGGAAATCTTAATGTCTCACAGCAGCTAACATGACTAAATCCCATGGAACCCCAGGTTTACATAACCTGTGCCCAAAAATTTAAGCATACCAGGCTTTCTCTGCACTGGTTTTACAGCATCACACACTATTTAGGGCCCCTGATCTGCCATCAGTCCCAAGGAGTTTTCCCACAACCCCTCTCTACACAAGCGCCTACCGCATTCCTCTCAATTGGCTATCGGTTTTACGGCATTCTTTTGGGATCCGACCATCAAGTTAGGGCTAATCGAACACTAAACCTCCATACTTCCAAACTAATGTAAATCAATTAAATTTTCTCTGTAAATTCTAAAAATCAAAAAAAATTATTCCAACATGCCAAAGAAACTTCCAAAAAAAATTCATAATCTTATCTTCAAACCATTAAAATAAAAATAAATAGATTACTCTGTTTTCTCCTTAATAACTGTAAACTGTCAACAAATATCATGTCGTAAATTTTAACTATGCTTACTGACTCTTAATCATAAAATCTCATTTGTCCTAATTAATAAACAACCGATTTCCTTAAAATCTCACTGTATCTCTCACACTCAAACTTCACTGGCTGAATATCTCAATAAATTCAAAAACAATTATCTAAACTCTTAAAGAAACTCCTCCCCAATTATTCAAATTACTTCACCTTATTTTATTTCATTACTTAAAACACCTTACTCAAAAAAAATTAATTAATTATCTAGCTATCTTCCATTATTATTTATTTACCGAACAAAACTTTCTCCTAAATTAATTTAGTAAAATTCAATTTCACATTAGGCAAGTACACTAACTCTCTACAGCAATGTTTCTCATTTCCCTCCTTCCTAACTGAATCCAATCTTACTTAACCTCCAGGGAATTTACCTCACAAAATAACCAAAAATTTCACTGTAGTGCCTATCTGCTATAGGCCCACTACACAGGGGGCTCTAACCCCACCAACAAACTTCATTGAAATGGTACCCTATCCCATACAGGATAGCCACTTCGGTACTACCATGGGGAACTCCTGCCCCAAACTACTCACAACTCTCAGGATTCTCCTAACCCTTAATTCACGTAGCCAGCCCATCTCCTATGGTCTGCGCTACAATTCCCTTTCTTCCCAGGGACACAACGCCTCACCTTAGGGTCCCTCGCCCTAATGAAAACATTAATTTTGTCTCTCTGTTCTTTTGGAGTAAATTCCCTCTACACACAAAATCTAGCCTTCCCAGTTTTCTCAATGCTTATCGATTTTATAGTGTACCTCCTTAATAATGTTTACAAATCCCAAAAAAATATTTTTAAAACCGAGGTAGAATTTAACTAACAAAAACATAAACAACTTACAACGAAACACTTCTAGCCTATACATCATACACTTCTTAAATTAAATTACTTACATACTGAAAGTTCCTCTTCTCCTAAAACACACTTAAATTTAAATTTATTTAACCAATAGTCTATTTTCTTATCGCTAAGTTACCGTACAGCTGATCAAAACAAGGTCACGGCCTGTCCACGTCTCCGTATGAGCCCGTGACGTCACCGAATTCCATCAGGTGCGCCAACCCTCGCTTGCGGTTCCTCCGTTCTCCGCTAGGTCTCAGCACCTCCCCGTCACGTGTTCATTCTGCCACGTCCACTGACGTGTCGTTCTGAAACAACTCTCAACATTTTTCTAATTAAAACAAAATATCACTATAAATTCTATAACTCTCTTTTACATAAACTCTCGTTTTCTCTTTAATTCCTTTCTAACGTTTATCCTTCCCTCGACTGATTTAATTCGTACGTCTCGTCTCCTACGCGCACGAAAACAAAACAAACTTCTCTTGAAAATAATTCCTATTTACGACAAAAAACTTTATTTTAAATTATAATTCTCTTAACCTACAATCTTAAAATGAACTTCAATTAAATTAAACCACTTGCATTATCTCTAATAAGCATTTAACTTATAACGTATTCTCCTCACGTAATAATCCCCGATATAAATCTACAATAAATTCAACGACTTAAAACAACTTATCACTATAAACTTTATCCTTACAAGTATCCTCAAATAAACATCTGTTACGTCAAAAAAAAAATCTCAAAGACTTCCTCCACTATAGACTAAAATTCCGTAATCCTCTCCTCAAGTAAACTCTTAATAACCTGCTATCAGAAGCTGAAACTAACTTAATAATAAACATAAAAATCTACCTCTCTCTCTCTCCAGAAATAGAACCTATCCGGCGAACTCTACCATTTCTGTCACGTGCACCTACCCGGCGCCTCCACCATTTCTGTCACGATCCACCTTCAGAGGGGGGGGCGAGAATCGTAGCTCTTTACATAGAAACAACTCGCTTGGCATCAACTAGTCTTAACTTCATAAAATACTTTACTGTACCTAGGATCATAGGTTCGTCATCCCGTACAGGATGTCTGGTGAGAGCTGAACTAAGGAGATTTTGCAAAATAACATAATACTTAATTAAAATTATTTTATTCTTAAAGTCAAATACTCAACATCATTTTAAAGAACATTTAAATAGCGGGATTACAATTTAAAACAATAATCTCTTTACTTCCTTAACGATTGAACGACCTTACAAGAGAGAGAATGAGAGAACTTCACTAAACACTTCCCTAGTCCTTCCGAATACCTCAAATCATAATTAATACTTAAAATTAAAACAAAGATAAGTCCATACTCACATTTTCCGAAAAGCCTTTCTTGATCGATTACTTTAAAAAAAATAACGTAGGGGCCTCTCCTGCCCTTGAAATCCCGAACGAACATTACATTTTAAAAACTATGACGCGTGACCCCTGACGAGGGCCATAGCCTCCGCCCGAAAGCTTGACGACTACATTATGACCTAACTTAAATTAAACGACTCGTGGCCTCTGGCGTCGACCATAGCTTCCGCCCGAAAGCTTGAATTCCTACATCACGAACGAACTAACAACTCGTGACCACAGGTGAGACGCATAGCCTCCGCCTGAGTGAGCCCCGAGTCACCACTCACTTGCGCTTAAATTCGCGCGCCCTGCCGCGCCTACCATAACAAAAGCTCGTTATTGAAGTCAAATTTACTAAACAACTAACTAGAACATCTGGGAAGACTACCCCCCCCTCTACCCCAATGTGCAGGCCACACCGCGCGGCTTGTTACGACAGCGCGCCCCAGTAACTGCGGCCCGTGGCTGCGCCAGCGCGCGGCCAAACAAACAAACAAAATTCTGCAAGCCCGCAGCGCGCCGCGCCGGCCCCGTGCCCCAATTACATGGTCACGCCACTTGCGCTGACGAGTGAACAGAGCAGCCAGCCCAGAGTCCCGTCAGTAAAGTCCCTAAATTTGATTTCAACAACCCTGCAAAATTTCAACCCGCGACAATATGAACTCTAGAAAAATTCATCGTAATAAATAAATAGCAAAATATGGGCTCTCTTTTTACAAGGCAAGAAGGTACTATCAACCAAACTTCTACTGTCCGTTACAATCTAGCCTAATAAATATAAAACAAAGAGTATTTGAAATACAATGTCTACAAGAAAACATTATTACACAGTTATTTACAAAAGTCGCGAGAATTAGAGCCACCCCCAAAGTGCGTGGAAAATAAATTAAATTTTTTAAGTCTCAGGTGATATTTGCAGAACTACAAAATCAGTCTATTAGAAAACCCGATCACGTCTAACCTATACATAATATAAAATTAAATTAAACACTATTTTATTATACTCAATCCTAGCTTTGATATTTACTTAACAATTTTTCTTTATGGAGTAAGTATTTCAAATGTGAGTAATATTTATTATTAATTAATCATTTTTGATTGATCAATAAATATTGTTATCCTGAGCAGTTATTGTGAAGTGAGTACCTAATAATTTTGTTAATTCATGTTTATTTAGAGAATTGTTTTCTTTCTATTTCTCTCTCTCTCCCTCTCTCTCTCTCTCTCCCTCTCTCTCTCTCTCTCCCTCTCTCTCTCTCTCTCTCTCTCTCTCTCCCTCTCTCTGCGATATACTTACGAGTTGAGGTTTTAATTGCCAACGAAGTTTCACTGAGCTACACGAGCTTTTTTCTTTTTCTTCAAAACTTCGATATTTCTGCTTGGTTTGCAGACAACATTACCGATAAAAAAATTGTGTGTTTATGTGGCTCGCCAGTGATCAGTGTTATTTGATCTCTCATGTTGGTCATCGTGGCGACCAAACAGGCATATTGTTGGCAACACTTGGTCGGCGTGGCGATGCAGTGCGTGAGGGAGGGGGTTGAAGGAGGATGTGACTGAAGTAGGAGGGGGGGTGTGGTGGAGAGAGCCGGCCGCTCGGAACAAACGCCGGCCAATGCGCGGTGTCCACTTTAGGCTGCCCGCGCCGCGGCGCCTCCGCACCCTTCCCCCTGCCTAGCAACTCCCTCCCTCGTCGGTCTCGTGGCCGCCCAGACGCCAGGGATATTCCTGGCCCGGTCGACCTTCTCGTCCAGCCGCGGACGTTTCCGGTCCCCCTGATTCACACCTACGTCTCCCCCTCTCCACACCCCGTCCAGCCAGCAAACCCAGCCAAGCGGCCCGGCGCGCCAGACAGAATGGGATCGGGTTACGCCCCTCCGCGGGCCAGGAGGCCAGGTAAACACCCCCGAGCGACCGGCGCACGCGTGCGGAAAAGGCATGGCTGCACGGTTCAGACACACATGTTTAAAAATTAATTTAGGAAACGCAAGAGCGCAAATATGCAACTAGCACGAATTTAAAAAAAAAAAATCCCTTTTTGGCGCAGCTTTTTTAAAGTACCTATTTCTTCTGGAAATGTTCCGGTAACTTCTATAAACTTCTGGAACAATGTAAGAACCCAGTGTTAATGACATCCCTTGTGTTGTCTAATATTCCAAAAAAAGATTGATAAAACATTTTCTCAAATTCCACGCAGCGAAAATGTTTCCAATGGTTCTTAACTTAAATGCATCCAGCATTAAATAGCTTAGAACGATTTCATATAATGTCTACTAAGGAATTATGATTTTTTTTGGTCTTTAAAAACTATACTAAATGTAAATCTCGAAACGCAGCAAAATAACCTCAAAATGGCGGCGCTTCCCCCCCCCCCCCCACCGCGCGCGATGCGTCACAGTCCTCACTTAGCGTAACGACTTCTTTGATCCTTTAGCTATCCAGTGGTGTAATTAAATTTTGGATGGAGATTATAGATATGTAGCTGCAACACCAAGCTGTATCCCTCGATTTTTTTTTTAATTGCCTCCCACAATGGAAGCAATTTTAAAGACGTGTTCACGTCAAAAAAGTCTTCCTAGAGCCGCCACTGGTCCGCCAGTGCTGGAGTTGTCTGAAGACGTGGACCAACCGAAAGTGTTGGTGGGAGGGCGGAGACACGGGCCAAGTCGCGCCATGTGGACGGTGTATTTCCACGGCTCAGCGAGACTGGTTGAGTTGCAGCAGCAGTGGAGCGTAAACAGCCGTCGTTCCCAGGGCTCCGTGCACATCACTTCACGCGTGGAAGAATACTTTCCGTCGGCCAGGAGAGGCAGTAATAATAATGTATACCCCTTCTCTACCGCGTTACAGAAAGCTGCGGGCGTCTCTCTTTTCAGCGCGTCCTTCAGGGATATTTACTGCGGCCGACATTTATCGAGCACACACGACGAGCTATATATTTTTTGGAGCTGAGTATCTTGTTATTGCCACGTTACTATTTCACCAGATTCTTGCCACAAAAACCGCAGGTTTTATTTTCCTTTGAAATTTATATTTTATATATTTCACAATGAGGATTCTACGTTACATAACTCATCATATAAAAAAATCACAGGAACTGATAGTTTTGAATAAATTAAAAGTGTGGTCAAGTTAGTCACGCAACATCCGCATTGCCTTAATGCGCATCCATCAATTAAGGATTGTGTTAAGACGCTTTTCTTTAAGTTAAAACATTTTCAAGCCGATAAACTTGTCTGTGATTTCATAAACAGTATACCTAGTGTTAAAACTATTATGTGGGTGTTGTCAACAAAAATTATACTCAGGTACAAAAGATTTCTGTAAGGAACATCGCAAAAATTTATTTTAAAATGGTACATCATTTGTAACATGATTATTTATTCCAGAGATCGGCCTTCCAGCTGGAAACACTGGCCATTCAGTGGTCAAGTCGGACAAAACTGCAGTCCACTCCAGCCGATATTGACATTTTGAAATCTACTTCTGGCCATCATTCCTCTCGACAACTGCACGATACTAGTCTTTTCTATTCACCCACCTGACAACGCATCAGGGCAAGCAGTACTAAGCTAGGCTCGTAATGGTAACAGACTGGACTCGTACTTCGGAGGACCCAGTCAGCCTATTTTCTGTTTCCGTGATTTACCAGAATAATGCCAGGCAAATTCTTGGACGGTTCCTTGCAATGTGCCATGAGTTATTTCTCTCTCAATAAATTATATGTAAGTACACATCAGTTAATTACATCGCTCAGAACTATCCTACACGGCATAAGCACAAAATAAATTTACCTAGTCCTCTACTTCATAAAAACCATTTGTCAGAGATCTTTACAATTTTTGCTTCTAAAATAGTCTTGCTAAGTAATATAAAAACCAACATAAATTGTCAACTAAAAAAAAATACATATATGTTTGGCTGCATGATTTAACAGATGAACAAATCTTTCTAATATTCAAATAGGGTTTAATTTTCTCTGGAAGTATTTCTCTGGAAGTACCTATTTTAAATTTTATAAAAAAATTGAATAATTGAATTTTTTTATCGAACCTAAATGACTATAAGCTATTTTAAAAGATATATAATTTTTTTTGTTATTTTGTTGTCATTTTTAGTATTGGGTTATATTTTTTTTTAATTTTATTTTATTTTATGGATGATGTACTAAAAATACCGCACGTAGTATGAAGAGACCAGTAGCTCGCTCTTGTGTTACATGTCCTGTGAAACCTAGCCAGATTGTGTGAACATGTAAAAATGACGGGAATAATAATGGTGGGTGCAAGGTTTCCCCGCAGGAGAGCGACACCGGCGGGAAGGCTGGTTCCCAGGAGCGCCGCCAGAGCTCGGCCTGGCCGGCGCCCATGTTTATTCCTGGGGCTGTCCAGTCGGGCGTGAACCGGTCGCGGGTCTCGGCACGCCACAAAGCAAGGGAGATAAAGAGTCGCAACCCAATGCTATAAACGACGCTGCTCTTATTTTCTTTGGAAATCAGCGAACTGTGTAGCATTATTTATCGGCACCCTAACAACCTTAAAAGTCGTGGACATATCCCGAGGGGGGGGGGGGGGGGGGAGGTACGTGGGGTCCGGACCGCTCCCTTCCAGAATTTAAAAAGAAGAAGAAAAAAAAAACAAGCTAAGACAGAACAACACAATTGTTCCAACCTAGCTACATAAGGGTAATGAGATATTATTTCGGAAGGATTGTTTTAATCCACAGTGGTCTGCAATAACGTATATCCTCCCCATTATAGCCCGACATGCCTCACACACACAAAAGCGTCAGGAATTGTTTTTCTAATTAGTCTATATGTAATTCCGTTTTGCATACGTGTTTTTTGTAAGCATTCCCCCTACCCCCCCAATAGAAACTTTAAATGAATGTTTCATGCATTTAATAACTATATATGTATGTGTCTGTTTAATGTGACTTGTTTTAACGAATTATTCAAATAATTGACTTAAGAACAAAATATTATAACAATGAAATAAAAACTAAAATATAATTTTTTTTAAGCCAATTCATTTCTTAATATTCTGGGTGTAAACGTTGAGGTTCGAAAGACCACTATTCCCCGGGATTTTATTGTGACAATCAATTTTTTTTAAAACCCACTATGCAGAACACTTACCCGTAAAAAACGATATAATGTTCAAACCGGACCCCCTTCACGGCAGGGAAGGAGTTAACTTTTCGAAAGAAAATGTAAGCTACCTTGAATTATTTTTGCTCATTCTTTGCTTCAACTAAAAAAAACTACATAGCCGCAAAGTGTGAGTGTTGAAAATCGTAACCTCAGTTCCATTTGCAAAAAATACTCACCTGCGCTCATCTACACGTGTGCACATGGCAGGCATTTTTATTTCATTGCTACCAAGATAATTCAGTACTGTCACAAATTTTCCTAAAGTATAATATTTTGCAGTTATACTCAATACGTCTCTCCGTTAATACACCATTCAATAAATTCTGAACTAATAATGATGGTAAAATTACTTTTTATATTTAAGTCATTATGTTTAAGACATTTCTATGATTTCTTTATATTTAAAACGTCAATTCTGATGTTGGCATTACTCAACCGCACTATTTTTTAGTGGTAATATTCCGCCTATTCAGTTGCGCCCCTCTGGGCAGATCTGCGCGCTGATTGTCCGCCACTAACACTTCAATGGCATTCCACTCTAGAGAAACAGACGTGTGGACACATGTTGTCCATACGTATCCCGCCGTACACAGAGTCAGACAAATCTCGACTGCACGTTCATCACAAAAACACAACTTTAAAATCAAATTCCATACTAGTTTTTACACGTTGTTATATCCAATTATTTCAATAAAATATGTATTCAATTAATTTTTTTCAGATAAAAATCATCCAGACGCAAAGTGTTCCATCTTAAATCCTTTATCATTTGTGTCTACCAGGCATAAGTAGTATTTAATGTGTATATTTTTCGTGATGAACATGCAGCAGAATTTTTTCGATCGAATTCTGACGCCCTGTATTCTGTAGTGACGATGAAATAATAACAGAATATTTTGCAGTGCGGCACTCCCGGTGTTGAAGCGCCAACTTTGTTGCGAGGGGTTCTGGGTACGAATCCCCGGACAGGGCACGGATATGTCTGGAGTTTTGAAATCTATGTTTAAGCATGGGCGAAAAACTGTAGAATAATTCCCCCAGGGGAGGGGAGGGGGCCGTGGGTTAAAGTTTATCATTCCCATTTAACCGTTTCTATTTTTAAAGCGGAAGCGGGCCCCCTCAGAGAGAGTTTTTTTTTTTTAATTTCATGGGGAGCCCGGGCCCTCCTGTATCCCCCCCCACCCGCCCCACTGCCAACCACCACAGGTATCTACGTCCGTGTGTTTAAGTGCAGTTAAGCTCTTGAGTCACGCCCCTCCTATTATTACATCGGCATAATAATAAACTCAACAACAAATACAAGGTTGGTTATTTTCGATGAGAACATGAACACACCCAGTCCCAGCCAACAGCAGCGCCGAGGAGGCTGCGCTGGACCCGCTGTCCCGCCGACCACGCGGCCAGGCGGCCCTCCTCCGGGAATAGACTTGGCCGGGGCTCCCTCGCCCCTCGTCGGGGTCATCAAGCCCTCGCATCCCCCCCCCCCCAACTACCCCTTCAGCCGCGGCGCGTTGCGACACGACGAGTGCTTGTTCCTGTTCGGTCCGTTCGCCCCTCGACGGTGCAACTGCAGATACCCTTGAAACCTTTCTGGGGGGTTCCACTACTGAGCCCTAATATTTTTTTACCTCACCTAAAACTTTTTTGGCGGGGTCTAGGTTAGGTAGGACTCTAGTTGCATACCAGGCCGAAGCCTATCCGCTCTACTCCTCCAGGGTTTCAGTCATGCAGAAAAAGGTAGCATGCATCATGTGTTTTGTTCTGGAATTGGTCAGCCATGGCAGCAATCGATGCCATGACTAACTTCCCTCTGCCGGGTCCCAAAAGGCCTGTCTCACCGTGAAGATCCCAAGGCTAAAGGGGAAAGGAGAGGAATAAGAATGCAGTTGGCGGGATCTTTTACACCAGGGCCTTAATCGGCTGAAAGCCATTTGGGTCGGTGTACAGGGTATCGGGGGAGGACCCAAGGCATGCCGTGGTACTTCAGCGGATCTGACAACGGCACTGACACTGACGGTCTGAAACCTGCTATTGCCACTGCTATTGCGGGCTGATCCTTGAAGTGACTGGATCCCCGCTGAAGTTTTCTCTGTCGGACCAGGACTAAATTGGAGTCGGTTTCGCGCATGGAGCTAGCTAGCTTGGAGGGTTCCCCAGCCCTGATAAGAGCTGGCGCAGTGAGCGGTGAAACAGTTCCGGGGCTAGCTTGGACATTTAGTAGAAGTTAGATGTATTTCGGCTTTCTAGGTTGTCTAAGGGGTCCTAAATATGTGGTAGACTTGGTTAAGCGTCTTGATATACTCTTGGGAAAGGGCATTCTTTGAGCCAACCACAGGTCAGCCTAATGGTTAAGAGGGATTGGGTGGCAGTGATGTTCTGTAATTCCATATACTTGTGGCTTCTCTGTTCCAACAACGTCCTTCCTCACAGTTTCAGGAGACATATGTCCAAACCACTGACCGACGTTCCTCAACCTAGCAGTAAGCTCGCTCACATCGTCAGGAGGGACACAGATATTCAGTTCGGGGAGGGGGAGAGGGGTAAAAAAACACTTTGCCCGCGGTTTGCTTTCAATAACTTTACTTTTGTTGGTAATAATTATAGATCACACTAATATTATAAATGCGAAAGTTTGTGAGTGAATGTGTATGTTTGTAACTCAATAACGCACGAACCGCTGAACGGATTTGGATGAGATTTTGCACGCAGCTAGCTCATAACCTGGATTAACACATATGTCACATATTACAATGAAATTCCATCCCCAATGAAGTGAAAAAGGGATAAATTCATTTTTATAACAGAAAATTATAGGTCATAGACATACAAACAGTGTGTGTCCGCCATACGGTCATATAGTAATGTCTGGCAACTTCCTATACTTCTCCTTAGTGAGACCTGTCCGCTTAGTGGAGCTCGCTGCGGCTAGCGAACGAACTTTGCTAATAACAGTTTAGTTTTTAACTTCAATAAATTGCGTTGCTTTGAAATTTAAACGTCCTAAAGAATCGTGCATTAAAACGTGACTGCGTAACATTTGATGTAAAGGTTTGTTCTAACCTGTTTTAACAAACTAAATTCCTTCAACCAGGAAAAAGGAATGTTCCTGCAGGATAATAATGCAATAATAGTGTATGTAATCAGTGTATAATCAAACTTAATGTGATTAGAGTCTAAACTTTAAAGTATAACAAAAAATAATATTTCGCCAAGTGCAACTCGGACTCGAACTAAGCGTTACATATTGTGGTGGTACGGAACCCTAGTATTCTTCTCTTAGCTTTTAGCCCATTCATTATGTTTCAGTACTTAATTATTTGCTTACTTTTCTGTTGCCTTATTTTTCTAGTGATCCGAACTTTGGCCCATCTCATTTTTGTGCACTTATGAATCCTGAAAGCAAGACAACGACCAATGTCAATTAATTTTTCTTTTTCTTAGGGTTTCTAGTGTATTTTGCAGTTGATGCAACTGACCGATTGTACTTTCTGTTTATTGACTTATTTATGAACTCTGGGTTTTTTCTAATTTTTCTAATTTTTTAGTGAAGATATTTTTTGTTTTTTTATAAACCTGATTTGTACTGTATCATGTAAATCGTTTAAGCACGAAAAAAAAAACTGGGATAGTTGGGGCGTGCCATTTTCTGTGCTGTTGTATGTTCATTGTAACCATGTAACCAGTGGTGAAGATAATAAATAATGTATTTACTTACTTGGTGCGTGAGTCCGACTCGCACCTGACCGTTTTTGTTTAGTTAAATTTAAGTGTTAAACTGCAGTGTAAACAGCGGTGCGCAGCTATTCGTGTGTGTCGCTGACGCGCGACGCGTGGTCCGCGTGACGCGACACGTCGTGGGAAGCGGGTCTGCGACCTTCCCACGGAGCGGGAATGTTGCTGCGACGTGCGCAAACGGCTCCGAACTGTTCAGTCGCGCGAACGGCCATGGAAGATTTTGAAATTCAATGACCCGGTGGGAGCGAGGCGAAGGGCAGTGCTGACCCTACACTGTTAGAAATTACAGCAGATTTACGGACTTTCAAACGAAGAATTAACCTCAAATAAACGAAGAGTTCTTCGTTATCACTGGTAACTGTATCTCCGTAGAAACTGCCGTCGGGTTCCAATTTTAGAGTTCTGTGTTACGCTGTAAACAAGGTAAAACGCACGAGGAAGAAAAAATAATGTTTTTTTGATGTTTTGTTAGTATAATAAGATTATTATTGTTGATTTTTGTTCATAGTGAGTGAATTCAACACCCGTAAAATTACGAAGATAACCGTAAATTTACGAAGATCCCTGGATAATTTGTAACCAGCGTTCTTTGTGAAATTTAGTTAAAATGTTCTAACAGTGTAGACTTTGCGGGGCCCTGGGCCATTTACTTTTACGTGGGCATAACAAGGCCGTAGCCTGGATTTTGTTAATGAGGGTATCCAATCCACTATATCCATTATATCATTTTTTATGAGCAAGTTTTCTTTATAATTGAGTTTATAAGAAAATTTTCATACTAAAATCTCAGTGAACAATAAGGGGGGGGGGGGGGGGGGGGGCGGAATATAGAATAGCCCTCGGGCCCTACCTCAGAAAATTTCCTTTTTAAGAAAATCTAAACATTTAATTTCAATGATCGTTTTGCTAATTTGTCTTTAAAAATTTTGATATTACTTACAAATAAATTATTCTCCGGTTATTTTCATGATTTTTTACGATCAAATACTGGTAAAATCGCGTCATTTATAGGAAACAATAAAATATTGCAAAGTTTTTCTAGTTCAATTTTATGAATTTGAAATAGGTATTGACAAGCGATTTACATGATACATGGTAATAACAGTTTAATTTTTTCTGTTCCCATTAAAGTCCAAATTTTTAACAGAACAACATAAACCCAGGGGAAGTTACAATATAAGCAAATATTAAAATTTAATGTATTTTTTAAAACTAGGTTTTATTAAAATGTACTAAAAAGTAAAAAAAAAAACTTTAGTATGAAATGACATACCAAAATTTTGGGTAATTCTCCAACAACATATATGACTGTGAGTAAAATCAATATCTGGCTGTTCGTTTGGTGTGTTTCATCAGCAAAAGTAAGTAATATAAAAAATAATTTAATAATATTTTTGACGTTTTGATTCGATTCAAAAAGCTTGTCGCTAGCTTAAATACCTTTAGTCAATATTTACTTAAAATTACCTATTTCACTTTCTCGCGACTTCGGGCACTAATCAGTTACAAGGACGTGGTTCCAAACCAGAAGACAAGAAGTGAAGTGGCTTGTTGGCGACATGACGTTATGCAGCAACACGAGAGGACTGGGTAGCGCTCGTGCTCACATGACAACACGGAGGAACCCTGCGGCGGCGTGCCTTGACCCGAGCGCGACTAGCGGAGATACGAGGAACTAGACGTGGTCGCGGACAGGACCGGCGCGCGAAGACCACCTGCCGGCTGGGAGCTAGACCTGCCGTCGGTGCCGTGTCACCCGTGGGCTTTGGCATTTCGTTCCACGGACTTGCACTTGTTTCAAACTCCCGTGGAGTTGGCAACTGTCAGGAGACGGCAAGCTGCTACGCAGTCAAAGTCACTTTTTTTTGACGTGTCAACGTCTAATAAATCGATGAACGCCGGCTGCACGCACGAAAAAGGATGACTCATTGTCCCGTTGCGCTCATTGTACGCTTGCGCCGCATCTATCTCTCTTCCACTCGATTGGAACAACCATCGATTTGACTTTTTCGAGGCACATTAAACTTGAAACACTCACATTCGTTTCCTACTTTTCCTATCATCGTCCTATCCTTAACAGAATAACATAGATTGGAAGAAGTTAAATAGCAAACATGTATAAGTTATAGTTAAAATAATCTCTTCGTTAAAGTAATAAACATATTCGAATTAATGAGTGCAAATAAAAGTAAATTTATCAATTAAATTGTAGATTTCATTTCACTCCTTCTTTGTATCCATACAAAATAGTGATAATTCAATAAAAATGATGAAATTTTATTCATAAAAGTATGCAATCATTTCATCAATGTTTTGTTATGACGTCACGTTAAACTATCGTCCGTAAACCGACTTTACAGACAACCAATTTTTACCTTGACATCCGACATCGCCATATTGTCACGCCCAAAAACATTGACGATGGTTAGTATGAAATAGAATCTCCGTCGTTAAAGTGCAGTCTTTTAAAACTGTTTCCACGATGCAAAAAGCAAACGTCAGCAAACGTTTTGTGCGCCTAACCAACATGGCGCAAACCATGAGCAGGAAAACAAAACACCTTACCCTGTTACCATGTGATCATGCAGACGTGGTCCCCCACGATTACTCCCGTACTAACCAAGACATAAAACTCTACTCCACCGTCCTCGGTTCAAGTGTTAGAAATATATATGTTTACAACCCGAACACAAAGTCACCGGTTGCTTCTCGCAACACAAAAAAGAAAAAAATAGTTTGGGCTCTTTGAAATCCAAGTTGAGTATTAACGAAAAGTAAGTATGGCTTGCACAGTAAGTAAGGAAATCTTAAGCAAAAAATTAGCAAGTCAATCAAATGGAGAAACACTTAACTTCGCCTCGTCACGATTGCGCAAGCCAAAAACACAATGCAGGGAAATGCGACGGGATAGGCCATTGCGAATTGTAGGAGACATTAGCCAAGCACTTTCCTGGAGGTGGTGGTGGAAAGCACGGCTCCAGATTTTGACAGCCAGAAACACTAGAAACATCAGTGACCGAACAACCGACATAACCAATGCAGTGAAAATAGTCTTTCATCCGGCATTCTGTGGTGCGGCACCAGTCAAGGTCGCAAGCGTTCAGATTTTATTTTTCCGGGTGGATTCTGGTTGTTGACCTTGGCCGCCACATCGCACTGCTGCGCTCAGAGTTTATCGTTATTGTCAGTTTTAATATCAGTTATGTGTTGTCAGTTTTCTAGCCGGTTGCAATTCACATTTCACATTTGCACACTTGGTTTTCCCGTTAAAAACTATGCATCCGAATACTAGCTTAATGGATTCCTTAGTTAAGGGATCCCCTATAAGTGCATCTTAGTGAATGCGGCCATCCTTTTGTGGCTTCCTAATTCTCACAAGGGATGCATCGACATCCTTTCATTCGTCCACTAAAAACCGAGGTTTCTAGCGATGCGATACTCGCGTCCACTAATGCGTCCCTACATCAATTAGCTTCGGAATCGTGTTTTATTTTGTCAATATAATGTTACTTTAGATTTTTGGCATGAGATTTGTTAAAAATATTATAAGCGTAAGTGATAACTCAAATAGAGATAAATAAAACCTTAATAAAAATTACAGAAAAGCGAAATTAAGCTGACATTGGTATTTAATTCTCATTATAAGTATTTTTAATATTTTTGAGATTCACAACAAAATTTTTATTTTGAACGCTTGCATTTATAACAGTCACACTTCATAATTTTTTTTTAATTAGTCGTTGTTATTTAGGTTTTGCTGAATATTCGTAGATATAACGACTCGTAATGGCTACGCTAATATTAGTATGACCAATTGTCAACAGGTGGTGCTAGCAGTAAAATTATTCGGATTCTATCCATCCATTGGGAATGCGTCCTCTACATTGTGGGCTGCATTCGCTAAGGGATGTACGGATGTACCTATGTGTGTGTGCTGTGGACGCATTACTATGTATTCGGATGCAGCTATTGACGTTCGAGGGTCAGCCGATATGCATGCACGTGAGTCACTAATGCAGCGAATGAGCACGCGTCGCGTCTCGCCCGGCAGGTTGGCACTGCTGGCCTGGAGAGAGAGTGGAGTGGCGGCGCGTGTTTACCTCGTCGGCGTCGGCGCGATGTGCTCGGTCGTTTATCGCCCGCGGAGCGAGCGAGTGTTTCGTGTTTGCGTTGCGTGTCGCGTCGTGACGCTCTGTGCCTCCAGTTCCACCAACCTTGTTGGCACAGCCTGCACAGTTGGTTTTGTCTGCGTGCGCCGCGTGTGGACGGCGAGTACTTGCGAATGTCTGGGGGTCGTGTACAGGCGATGCAGAGCATTTCCTCCACGCAGGTGTGAGGCGAGACGTTTTGTTCAATTAGACCTCATTCAGCACTACTTAAAAAAAAAGCATCAACCATATGTTTAACTTGTAACTGTAGGTTTAATTTGCCCCCCCCCCCCTTACCCCCCCCCCCACCGTTTCGTGTGAAGTTGACTATAGTGGAGTCTCAGGTACTGCCCATTATTACAGACCGGAAAAATTCGCGATTTCAAATACCTATAGGATAGACTCCATAATTCTCTATGCACTCGTGCAAATTGCATCTGCTCATCGGTTACCGACTCGTAACACCTGTTGACTGGGACGATCGTGATTCGCTAATTCTTCTGTTAAAGATATTTCATTGGTCCAGAGTCCTTCAGATAATCTGTAGCCCAATCACTGAAGCAAAATAATGTCAAAAGTATTTGGACTCTGTCCTATCGCGAAATGAATTTGCGAATTTTTCAGGTCTCTTCGGCCATTATTGACAATTGGCATGTGGTGTATGGCTATTTAACAGAAAATGTGCCATCAAAAGTTACAAAGGATTTACAACACATGTTCTCGTAAACGTCTGTCTGCGTGTTATGACCAGCAGCTTGGTTGGTTACGACTTAATGAAAGAAGGATTTCAAATCGCCTAACACTTTTTTATAAAATTTTGAAAAATTCTAGTACAGATTATATGTGTAACCGACCAGGGGCGTAGCCAGGGGGGGGATTTTAGGGGTTAGAACCCCCCCCCCCTTTAGCACCAAATCTTTAAATTAATTTCTTATTCATCACTCAAACAAATTTCATATTAAAATTAATAAAATTTTTATCATTACAATATTTACATTTAAGTACCGAAAACTGCTAAAATAGCACTATTTTACAGCTTAAAATCCCAATTTTCCCGGGGGAGGACCCCCGGACCCACCGCTTTTATCCGGGGGGGGGGGCATGCTTCTTAACACCCCCCATACGTAAATCCTGGCTACGCCACTGTAACCGACTGGTCTCGTTGAATGAGAATGCATATCGTTCATGTCGCCAATGATTCCACTACCACAGCCGCTTATGTGTATGCTGTATTCCTGTTTTACGTTCTTTTACTTTTTATAGATAATAACGTTTGTTTATGTTCTTTAGTAGTGCAAAATGTCTGGATTTTCGTTCTTAAGTTGTTAGTTTTGTATTATAAGTTATTGAAGTATGAATTTTGTGTAGTTTTGTAGCACTGTGGTTAAATATACATAAGGCAAAAAAATCTTTACATCGCCATTAAGCCAATAAATAATAGTAACTCTTAAACTAACATAAGCCAAGCGTTCGATATCACTATTCAAGCAAAAAAATATTTTCCTTAAAATTTTACCAAGTTGCAAGTTAATTAAATAAAGGTGAAATAACACACGCTTCATTGCTAATTTAAATGACTAAACCACGTGTTATCATTATTTTGGTAGTACATAAACCCTCTAAAGCATTACAGTTTAAATGGATAACAAAAGAAGCTGATTATATTAATAGTAAATTTTACAGTAAACTATGCTATATATCTGAATTTGGAGTAAACGTAACATTATAAATTTTTTTTAATTTATTATGGTTATGTAACGTTGTACCTAATTGCACAAAACGGCTGTTTCGTTTTAAGTTTAGGAGAACACGTGTAACATAATATTGGGGATGTTCAAACAAAAACAAAACAAAAACCAGTGGTTCATAACAGAGACGTAGGCAGGAGGGGAGTTTGGGGATATAATTTTCTCCTTCCCCATCTCGTAGTTATATATGCATATATATAACAATCAAATGAAATAATTTGAAAGCAAACAGCGCAAACAAAGGTTATAGCCCGCCCCCCTTCCTTGCCACACAATTAAATTCTGCGTATGATTTTGGTTCATAATATTGATTACATCACATGATTTTGACAATGTAGTTTAACATGTGGAAGTTACGAAAACTAGCTCAGTTTTAGTATATGATTATATGCGAGAAAACTAACGGGTTCATAATCATATATGGATGTTTTGCAGTATAGACATTAGTGTATGACGTGTCCGTAATTATTATTTTTTTTCAACCTTTTTTATTTTATTTTTTAATTCACCGTCACTGCAGCGAGTGCAGCTGACTGGTCGCTCGGCGACCGGAAGAAAGGTGCGTGGAGCACGAGCGTGCGTGCGTGGTGCGTGAACGTGCGTGCGTGAGTGCGTGCGGACGGCCGCCACGCGCGCACGCACTCGGGCGAGAGGCCGTGTCGTCAACCCGGCCAGGATCGGTGTTTGCCCACGAAGGGGGCGAGAAGGAGCGCTGATAAGTGATAACAGGTGCCCTTCCTTCTTTCCCCCGGTGTTTGCCGCCTCCCTCCCTCCCTCCCACCATCCCCTTCCTTCTTACACAATATCCCAGCACCTCACTCTTACTTTCATACACACACACACACACACACACTTTCGCTCTCTCTCTCAGCCTTACCGCGTCAAATCTCCCGCACGATATTCCACTTCGTTCAGACTTTCTGATTATTTACACTTTTCATTGCGTAGTTTATATATGTATATTTTTTGAGATTTTAATTATTAGAACACTTTAATGTTTACTGTTTTGCAATTTTTTTTAAGTTATGAAAATTCCGATCGCATGAGGGGAATAGTTAGGTACGTGGTGGGGAAACCGGTAGAGCAGGAGAGTGCGTCAGCGGCGACGCCACTCCAACGCATGCGCTAGCGGTCGAATGGGAAGCCGTCAATAAAGGAGGGGGGGAGGTAGGTACATAGCGTAGCATTCTATATGCTAGTTGTAACTGCCAGAAGGGGTGGCAGCAGGGGAGAGGTAGAAATGACGCAGCAATGATGTTAAGGAATTCTCGTAAAGCCGCTTGTGTTTGTCTACTGCTTAGTCTTCATAACAGCTAACATTTGACGCTACCATATTTCTTTTATTTTATTTAAAGTATCCACAATTTATTTATTTGCGTGGAAAAGAGTTAGTGATTTGTGCAATTAACTTTATAAGTATCATTATTTTTTATGTGAATAGTGTGAATGAAAAATTAAATAATTGATCTCTATCTATGCCTAATAAGCAATAAGTTTCACTTCTGTCGCACGTAGACTCCACGCTCACGCACTTTTTTTTAAAATGTAAGTTCAGTGCACATTCAATATAAACGTAGAATATTAATTTTAAAAATAAACACATTAATTTCATTATAATAATCACGCTTATTAAATATAACCTGAAAATTTTAAAATTGCATTCTCAATAATTCTAAATAATTTTTCAATGAAGATTTATTATAATTTAAAAACTATTATCGTAAATCGAAACTCTATATTCAGCAGGTTTAAATATTATTCTTATTGGGCTTAATGTGGCTCTTATGACCGTGGCCTGATTTGAGGGGGAGGCAGAACTTAAAACCTTGACCAAAACTAACTACACAACCACTTGCGTCGAAGATGGTTGGTGTCCCACCCGACTGCACCATGAAGTAGGGATGCCATTTAGCAATTTGTGTTCCGTGACCAAGGCCGAACCCAGATTACATTCTAACGTCATAGGTTTTATTTACAAAAACACGTGACACACGCGATTATTTCGTAAGCAGAAAGCGCTGACTGGAACGCTTCTCCAGAGATATGTACCAGTGGTTGGTTTCCGAAGGCGAGACTTCAGGCCGCGCTACTTCCTACTCCCCTCCCGCTGATCTCTGGCGGTTCCGAGTCCAGGGCTGTGTCCGAATACATGGGGATACGACCGTAGCACACGCATCCCTACATCGCTACCAAATATTTGCCATCTTTTAAAGGACCCATTTCTAAGAGATAGATATTATCCAAATACTTCTAACGCAAGCACCATCTGTTATCAGTTAGTTGGCCGTACTAATATTCACGTAGCCTTTTTTTAGTCGTGAAATCTGCGGATATTCATCAAAACCTAAATAAAAATGACTGATTAAAAAAAAATATTCCAGCATGGATGTTATAAATGCTAGCGATCAAAATAAAAATTTTGTTGTGAATCTCAATTTATAAAAAACATTACTTATAATGAACATTAAATACCCCTATGAGTTCAAATTCGACTGTCTATTATTTTTATTAACGTCTTAATTAGTCTCTATGTGAGTTAATCACTTATGCTTATAACCTTTTAAACAAATCTTATGCCAAAAATTCGAAGCAATATTATTTACAAACAAAATAAAACACGATCCCGAAGCTAATGCATGTAGGGACGCATGTAGTGGATGCGAGACTGTCATCGCTAGAAATCATGATTTAGTGGACGCATGTAGGGATGCAACGGCATGCCTTGTGAGAATCCGGGAACAACGCAAAGATGGCCGCGCCCAGCTCCGGTGCACTTTTAGCGGATCCCTTAGCTAAGGGATCCATTGGGCTAGTATTCGGATGTAGCTCAGGTCTCGCGTGTGAGAAACGTGGTTAAGGTTGTCGGTGGCCGATAGGTTTTCTCCGGGTGCTCACATTTCTCCTCCCCCCTCCCCGGACCACTACGGACTGCATCGAAGGAACCTCCGCGCAGATTACTGAGTGTTAAGTAATTTTTCACGATTGAGTGTACCCTGCCCAAAGTTGAACTCAACGTATTATTATCCAACCGTCGGCAACATCGCGATCACAACCGGTGCCAAAATTAAAAATTTTTCTTCAAGGTAAGGTCAATTACTGGATTTGGAAAGTAAAAGTACCACTACGTTCTGCCATTGCAAGTGGTTTTCGAATCTTGGGGAAAGGTCTAAAAGTCCGGATGAAGAAAGCCCGATTCTGAACGTGTAAAACTGGCTTGTGTTGTTTCTTTGGGGTTCCTCAGTGGCGTCCCGCTCTTTCGGCGCAGACAGGGGTCGACGGTTGATTCGCGCCCAGTCTGTGGCCACCTCAGAGTTTACGAGCACTCAGACGTTTGTTCCGTCTGTTCGGAACTCATTTTCCTCTCGGCGAGCGTCAAGTAGGCAAACGCCTTTACCTTTTTGTCTCTTAGCTTCTCGCTTCACGTTCCGTTCCAAAATGTTGGACATCTATTCATACAGACGATAACAGGGCCCTTGGCTTACATTCTCTCTCTCTCTCTCGTTCTCTTTCTCTTCCCCTTTCCATGTAAGTAAGCCACGATTAATTTTTTTATTTACTACCTATATCGAAGTTACAAAAAGAAACTTTTCTTGCTTTGTGTCATTTCAGGGATTCAACAACTACTTCAAAAAAAAATTCGGTTATACGTTTTGTTGGGAAAAAAAAAGTAATTGTGTGGACTTCGTGATGGCTAAAATTCAAGTACAAGGTAACGCTTATCTCTTCTGTGGTTCAGCGGTCAACGCCCTTGGGACACGCCATCACGTGTTGGCTTGGGACAGCTTTTCTTCGCACGTAGTTTTATTTGCAAACCAGTTGCCTGTTGGATTAGATAGCATATCTCTTTAGAATATATGACAGAACCAAAAATGAAAAGTTTATTTGAAGATACCATACAACTAGTTACCAGTTTTCAGGACTCTTTTGATGTGTAGGTATACATTTTAGCTGCCGGCATACAGCATTTGGTAGAAGTAATTTCGTAACAATGTATGGCTGACTCACATGTAGCAACATAAACCCGTGTGCAGTCACTTTCGTAAAAATTAGGGTGCATACCAAACGTATTGGTGTGCCAAACATAAATTGATAATAGTGCAACTATCCTTTAATACTTTACGTTATAATTTATAGTCATACAAATAAAGGACTACCTATAAAATACGTTAAATGCTGGCATTACAATTTTGACAATACTTGGTTAACATTAAAATGTAGACACACACGAAACTGTTAGCCCACATATATTCGACGCCATGTTGAAAAAAAAACATTTCTTTGTTAAAACTTTACTGTTAAATCTTACATGTTAAATAAGCTTAATAAGGTTTAAGGTTTGACTGTAGGAAGTTATCACACGTCTAAGTGGCGCTGGATTGAGATATAATTTTCAAAAGTCGTAAACGAATTAATTTTATCTTTCTGATTTTTGCCAGGCAGTCTAACCAGCACGTCCTCTTAGCACATAGCTTGAGAGGCAACCAACTATAGCGTATAATAGATATAAAGTGGTGTTTGTGTGATAAAATTAAAATAGTAATAAAGATTCAACGTAATACTTGTGTGCAAGTGTGTGTCTACTTCATACCACCATAACGAATACATTAAATGTTACCAAACTAATTATTATACTCAGTTCAAACTTTGTTACTTTTGCTATTAATTTTATCAAGAAATAAATATCAAGTGGTTTTAAAAAATAACATGTATTTTGGTACTGTTACGTTACAGAACAAATACAATCCAATTATCTAATTGTTTTAACATATACACAGTATTAATATCAGTGCCAATACTTTCTTTAAACAAAATTATATTACGGAAAATTACTAATCGTGAAGGTAGAGACAACCCAGTGTTTACATTAAGAGCATCTTTTAGTTATTATCCTTCAATGTAACTAATGGTGGATGTTTATAGTGGTAGGGCTTATGACAAAAACACAGACGTTGTTAGCTAGCTGAATATCAGTCGGTAGGTTCGCAGGTCGTTTTATCCAGGACCTCTAGGTAAGTCCCCAATGGAAGAACAGCAACAGGATAGCTGAAAGAAATGTCTAAATACTACGACTCGAAGCTTCTGCATCAGGAACAGGAATTCAGCTAATTCCGAGGGAGCTGCAAAATCCTATAGACAGGAACGTTCTCACCAGCGTCCGACTCGTAGTAACTGCTCAGCTTAGTCTTCATCATGCAGCACTATAATGTGGTCTCGACCGACGTGGCATGAATCGCCGGGTTCGAACAGACTCTCTGAATCTGACATAAATCTGTACCTGTTGTGAATAAGTAAGTAAGTCTTATAATTAGAGACTCGGATAATTCGCGGGTTCAATGACCTCCAATATAGACTCCAATATCCTCTACACACTCGGGCAAATGCCAACTGTTCATTGGCTGTTGACTTGCGAGTCGTCTCGACTGGGTGGCCTGTGATTCGACACTTCTACGAGTGAGAGTCTCTAATTGTCCATCAGTCCTCCAGATTAACAGTGAACTAATGACAGAAGCAGCACTAAGGTATAATTATTTGAATTTTAGCATAACACGAAATGAACCCGCGAATTTTCCGGGTCTCTACTTATAATATAAGATATCGACTTACTTAGTTATTCACGCTTGATACAGAAATAAAATCAGATATCTATGGCGCGGTAGGTACGAGTCTTCTTGTCGTTCGTGCAGGGCTCCGAGGATTCGGAGACCCTCACATACGCGAACAATGTCTTCGCTCCTTCAATGACGGACCTCTTCTCTCTATTTCATTCTAAAGTTAACTTCTATCGTTCAGTTTGTTGTGGCGACCAATGAACAAGGCTGCTAAGAGAACTGACTGAAGACTGAAGTTATAACAACTTGGAGGAATGAAACCATCTATTAAACAGTGCTTGGTGCATGAAAATAATAAAATGGAATATTCAACCAAAGAAATATGTACATGAGACTCCAACAAAAACTAAAAAATAACCAAATTAATGACTCTAGCTGCAATGAGAAGTGGACCTGTTTACTCTAGTTCACTTACATATATCATCAGATCAAAACGTATATTAATTAAAAATAATAGTTATGGTAATAAAATATGAGAATAATTACTGTAAACATGCTCACCGTATACAAAGTATTTACAGACTGATTTCTGTCGTTTAAGTAAAAAAAATACATACACACGTATAATCAATGTTAAAATATGTGTTTTAAATTTTTTTTTCCATGTAACTAATGCCCTACAACTTTCAGATTGAAAATTATTAAAAAGATAGCGCCACGTTCGTAATGCTTTAGAGAACCAACAAAATATCTTTGACGCTATGCTTGTTCCAACACAATTTTTTTTCTGGATAATAATTTATAAATGTTTTTAAAATATCTTTGACGCTATGCTTGTTCCAACACAATTTTTTTTCTGGATAATAATTTATAAATGTTTTTAAAGTAGCAATTATATCTTGTTCTTACTATTCAAAGTTTACTAAATGTATTCCAGGATAATTATCCAACCATAAAGATTATTTTGGCACGCAAATGTGCTTAGTACATCCCCCAATGTCCGCGAAACATACACGGGTAGCATGTTGCCACACATGGGTTGCCATCTTGACTTCGGGTCGTGGTTATAGCAGGTTCTGCATACATGCGCATTGGAGTTTCAACTTGTTAAATTTCCGTTGTGTAATGCGCACTTATTTCATTGCATGTCTGGTGCAGTCTAAAATTTCACCTTCAACTCACTTAAGGAAATACAGCCTCAAAAATTGCAGACGATGATAATTTCAGTCTAGGAGGAAATGTCACAGGTTCAGTGTTTAGGCATTTACATGCGTCGCTTTCTGTACTCCTGTTGTTCGGCTAGCCCTGAGAAATCAATAGTACCATCTTGTTAAACAGAATATTAGTTAGGTTTTAAAAAGGGGAAACATTTTACAGTGTTTTCCTAAAATTAACACTGAAATATACGCAAATTGTGTTTTCAACTACAATTCTGAACATGAATCACACGTAGTTTCCGCACCCGCCGCTAGAATTCTCTGCCGGAGCAGCTACGTTGACTACTGAATAATTTTATTAGCGGACCAAATTTTTAAACTATATAAAGAAACGGCTCCGATAAAAAGTGAAAAAAGCCCTGATTGCCATAAAGAAATTTTATTAAAATATTCCCCATATTGATAAAATTAGTTAAAAAAATTAATTCTATAAAGTTTCCCTTTGTCTTTGTGAACTTTGGTTATCATTTTCGTTCCTTGACTTCGGTCACATTCACGAAATTACTTCCACTAAGTGTACACCGAGAGCTAAGATGTTATGCATCAAAAATATATAGTTGAGATGAAGTGATGATTTAGTGAAATATCCGTTTGAGATTTCTCTAAAACAAAATAATATAATTACATTAAAATCTTGTTGGGTGCGGCTGAGCCTTAACAGTTAAACGAACTCTTTTGAAGGTATAGCGGGATGGCGCGGGGGGATAAAAAAAAATCTTAGGCCGGCGGTTTGCCGGAAGATTTATGTGGTGGCCCTTGACTCCCGCGTGTGAGGCCGGACAATTTTTTTTTTTTTTACGATCGCCGTCGCCCGACATTGTCGCTGAGAGTGCCGTCGAGCCAGCGACACCCCTAGTTCCGCCGGCAAGCCCACTTGGCGGGAGCCCGGACAGGTCGTCAGCGCCGTCGTAAACACCTCCTCTTCCTCTCGCTCGTTCGGCTTCTTTCGGTCCCGCCCTGTTCTTTACTAGTCGTTTAGCATCTTCGTAGGAGGCACTGGACCGACCACCATCGCGTCAGCTAATTTTATTTCATGTTTCTTTGTTTTCTTTGTTTGTTGACCATATTCCTGTTGTGGAGTATTGTGTGGTGTTTATATCCTGACAACAACAATTTTTTTTGCTTAATTTGTGTTTTTGTCATTTGTGTTTTTTTTTTGTAGTTTTCTTCTACAGACATACATGTGCTTAGCAATGGCGTATGTCCAAAAGCTATTATCAAGTCATGCACTCCCATTGCCCAAATCTTTCAAAGATAATAGCTAATCAAATCAAACGGTTTATCATAGCACGGATATAATTTTGACGGTAGGATAGGTAATCTATAACGTATAAAACTTAATGTGTGTGTGTGTGTGTGTGTTCGCGCATCGTTCATCCGATTTGAGTTGAAACTTTGTATAATTTTTTTGTTGGCAATATTCGCGAAAGTTTCTAACGTAGTAACATCTACGTACGCACAATGTCGTATCTGATTATATAAATTTCGCTGTTGCATTGTTTAATTTTATTTGTATCCATTGCAGCGGGCCTTTGCCATTGATGATTCCTTCTGTGTCTCCGTGGCAACGACTATTGCATCGGTTGTTTTTAGGTGGATTTCAAAGAAATACGACCTACTGTAGCCGTTACCATGGTGAGACTTCGGGGAAAATTTTATATAGTTTTCCGTTTCGCGGTACATAGATCCCAAAACCATCGTTAACTCATAATATTATATATAATCACGTTTTTATTGACACGATAACTGCCGTAATTTTACACAAATCACTTCCAGAATGGTACATAAAATATTGAAAATCTCGGTCGAGTTCGTCAATGGTTAAGATCCGAACAAAGGGGTAGAAATGAAGTAGGTTTATTGAAAAAAATAAAAAAAATCACTATAGCTCGCATAATATGACAAATATCACTCATGCTTGAAAGTATCATAACCTTTAGTAGTATAACCAAAAACATTTGTCTAAATAAAGTTTTGATACGACCAACCATAACTGAAAGGGGTGGAAAAACCAAGGATTGGAGGACAAAAAAAAAATAAAACCCTTTGTTGGCACACCATCGAATCCTATCAAATTGTTTGTAAATTGTATAATTTTTATCCAAACATTTTAGATGAAACTTTTTTTGATAATACAAACCATTGCTGCAAGGGGTTGAAGAAACCTGGGGTTAAAAAAAAGAAAGCAAATAAAACTTCCTTACCATGTACACTATTAAAACCATTCTTATTTTTATTTAACTATAAATATTGTGTAAAGTAAATTTGTTCTATCACACTATTACTACAAGGGTTTGAAATAACAAGGGTTGAAAGACAAAAAAGTATTTTCATTTTTTACTAGATATAATATAATATAATGTAAAAATGTCCAAACTTTATCCAAAACATTTGGCTGAAATTATTATTGAAAAAAAAAACGAACTAGAGTATTATCATAAAAACAGGGGTTGAAATTTAAAAAAAAAAATAATTCAAAACTTCCTTAGGTTCAAGTTCTTTCGAATTTATTCTAAACCATTTTAATATTATCTTAAACCTTTTTCCAAAGATGATTTTTGTACGACCACGTATTAGAGCAAGATGAAAATAGTGTTTTAAGTTCAAAAAGTTTGCGTAACTACCTTAGTAGACATAATATGACATTCTTTCTAAGCCATTCGATGCTGGCTGCATTGAATTTAAAACATTCAAAATATTTTCGCTGCATGCTATATGAGAAATGTTTAATCGATCATTTTGGAATAATGGAGAACAAATGTTATGTGCATTAAAATCTTAAATTTTCCTGGAGTTTATAGAAGTTTTCAAAACATTTCCATAATAAATAGGAGCTTCGAAATCTACCTACGCCTGTAGGCTGTGCCGGAAGGAAGCTGTGTGGGTGTGTTCTGCGTGAGTACTGCCGTGACCAAGCACGGGTACATCGATGATTATCGTACTGTACAACAAACTGAAACACTAGTTAGTTTTCAAAAAAAAACAATAGTTAAATATTTCAACCAAAAATTTATTTACACATTACTCTTAATTAAGTACAGTTGCCATTAAGCTGAGGTCATAACTTCTCAAGTTGCCAAACCAAATAGGAAGAAACGAAGTGGTACTTCATTTAACACCAGTCACACACACATTCACACATATTCGTGCAGCCGGTAAGCCGTGAAGTGCTCTTCCTGAGCAGGTGTTCAGAGAGAACCACGCAGCTTGTAGATGAAAGTTCGTTGCTAATAGAACTTGATGCCAGATTTTAAATATATATACCTACCTATTTCCACAAATAATCTTTCTTTCAATCGGCATACATCGGCGCATAAATACCATAAATCAGAAAAAGGGAACATACAGTATGACGGTTATGACCTGAGACTGAAGATCGTTGTGGCCTCGGAACAACTTAATTATCGACATAGCGCTCACACGTAAGTCATGCCGAGGGTCGGGCCAGACCCCACGACCCTCCGTACAGGAGTGCCACGGCCGACGAGAACTCGGATGGCACGTTTGTTACGGGATGTTCCTCTCCCGCTAACCCCTCGGACATTCGTGTTCCGCGACTCCTCGCTAGGCGACGTGCCGGCAGAACGATTCGACTGACCGAATCGATTCAGTTTGAATCAGTTCCGTGTAATGATTCGTTCAGAAGATTCGTTCTTTTCGTTCTTTTAGTTCTGGCCACCGACAATGGACTCCAGCGCATCTCAAGAGTCGTTACTCGTTCACTTGTTCGAGTCGACTATAGGTAGCTGGTCTTGTCGCCTGGCTGGTTATCGCGATCTGGTCGGCTCGGAAAGATGAATTTCCTGTCTAACTTTATACTGACTGTTACAAAAAAAAATGTGCGTGTACAAATTTTTAAAGCTCTCGCCCAATAAAGTTAGCAAAACAGAACCTAGACAGTCGCGAATAATAATAAATTGTAAAGCGATGCTTGTTGAGTCGCTAACCCTCACTCTCACCCCTTTTCATGTTACATTTTGTATTTTGTATTTTCATCGTTCGCTCTCGCGAACACGTGCATGCTGCGATCACTATTTACTCTCGACTCCCGACAGCATGAGTCAGTTTACAAACGAATCAGACCGGCCGGTTCGGATCCCTAGTTCTCTCTGCGTTTTATGTTCTCCCGAATCGTGTTCAGCTTTCGAGTAAACGACTCTCCAAGAACAGATTCTTTACATGCCGAAGGAATCGTCAGAGATTCGTTCATTTTAAACTAGTCTTTCACGAACGCCACGTCGCTATCCGCCAGTGGCTGTGGACCGCTCTTTGCTCAGTGACTGCCGAGGTACACGCCCTACGCGCTGCGCAGCCTTCTCCTCGAATCCCGTTTGTTTGACGACGGATATGTGTGTTTGTTTTGGGAGGCGCGGGACGATAACGGCCGCAGTTCGCACGCAGATTAAAGTGCTGTGAAGCGGGGCTTGACTCTCCTTTCTCTTCCCTTTCGACCTTTTCCTCCGTACTTTCTGGAAGCACGATCGGCGCTTCTGGAAAAGACGGCGCAGTTTACGCCACAGAGTCATCTGGCCGCCCCCTTCGTTTTGGAAAAAAAAACGTAGAATCGCTTTGAAAAGCTCTGGAGCCAACGTCAGTTCTGTTGGCTGAATCGCTGCCATTTGTTGCTTCTGTGCAGGCGATGCGTCCATGTGTTCATGCGAGTAGCAGTACAAGTGTGCTGATGCACTCCAAGTGCTGTTATTCGCGTTAACGACTGAGTTAGGATGGTTATAAAAACGAAACACGTAAACTATTCCTAATAAAATAACAGTCTTAAGGGGCCCGCCCCGTCAGGGATTTATCTGTGTTATTAAGCAGGATGTAAGTGCGACGCGCGCTGGTATTTCTAGCACGGTATCGCCTCTAAGCGCAAGGCTGTGAACTGGCTCGCAGTCTTCTCTTACATAGGACAACTATGAGATTTGAGCAGTACCGTAACATTATATGGCGGAGAAAAGAAGATAAAGATGTAATGCGAGTCTCTTAAGTGCTTTCAAGAATCTGTACCGGTTGTTTTATGCCTAAAAGTTATATACTTTAAAAATACGCGTTTTAGCCATTTTAACTCTTCTGAAAATACAGTTCAAAAACTGAATCCGGTAACCTAACTACTTATCGTCCCTCAGCGAATTTTTATATGCATTTCGTAAACAGATAGCACTCGGATATCTTGAGTGGTTTTCAAATAGCGTTGTTATTCCTAAAGCTCTGCGCACCGTGTGTGTGCCCGGGTGAGCGGGGGCCGAACCAGAGGGCGAGCAGAGAAGGAACGCGGAAGTCGGGCATGAGGGACCACCCTGAGAAAACGCCATCAGCCTCCGGCAACGCAGCAGACATCGCCCACTTGCGAACAACCTGGACGATCCCGCCGTAAGTCAAGACCTGATGGGCGACGAGAAAAGCTGGCGTGGTAATTGCACAGCCACCATAGTTCGCGTTTTTTAAGGGGTTTATTCCCTGCAATCTTGGATTTTTTCCCATATTTATGCTATATTTCTAATTTTTAAACTATTTAACCACATTTTTGGCCTGTAAAGACATAAATAATACTCGTATCTCCCAGACCTTCTATACCTTGTTACAGCCACATACTTACCAACAGGCTCTAGTATGTAAGCGCGACTACAACTGTGAATATAATCACACCATTTCACTAGTGTTGACTTCCACAAGTAGCAAATGATAAGTCTTATGCCATGTCAATCCAAACAATTAGGAAGCTTTATTGGAAGCGGTATAAAATATTTGGAATTGCAAGATGGCGAGTACTAATTCCCCTTAAGGCCCTCACAGAGCTTCAGAAAAAGTTCAAGATATCAGAGTAATGTCTGTTTCCGAAAAGAATTTAAAGATAAACTGAGTGCGAATTAGTAGTTCAGATTCCGTTTTTAGTTTTTAAACTGTGTTTCTAGAATAGTAAATATGACTAAATCTCATGTTTTCAGAAGTTTTTTTTTGGCACGAAACTCCTGGTGAATGTCTTTAAAGCACTCAAGTGACTTTAATACACCTTTATTCTCCGCAATCTAATATTACTGTTACCGCTCAATTATCACAGTTGTCCTGTGCACGACGAGAAGACAGCCTAGCTCTTAGAAGCGATACCGCAATAGAAGCACCAGCGAGCGTCGCACTTGTCATCCCGCCTCACTAACACAGAAAACATTTCCGTGAGAAGGGAGTGACAATGTAGTTTGCTATTATTTTGCAAGCGGATGCTAGCTCCTGATTTTTTTTTTTTTTTTTTTTTTTTTTTTTTTTTTTTTTTTTTTTAGTTTTTTATACATTGTAGTTGTACCGAACTACAAATACTAAGGCTCATTATTATTCTGTATTTTTTCTCTACTTTCAGAACTATGTAAAAGGGTTCGCATTATTTCCATTGCAATATTTGAAGTCGACCGTTTCTGTCGTTTGTTAGTTATTATTTATCGACTTGTGTGAGACAGGCGTGCGGAGTTTGAATGTAGGCAACATGCGCGCAAGGCGTGTCGGGCGGGTTGCCACTGCGCAGGCGCGTCGTATCCTAGGCACAGAATACTTTCAAACGTGTTCCGCTGAGTCCTATATCAGCCCCTGCTAGTTCGTCGCAGTAGTTCGCTTCGTACCACTAGAGGCTTGCCTGTATGACAAACAACTGGCTTTGCGGTCTTTACCCCTCATTTTTTGAACAGGATATCGCTTAATAAAACTTTGCATGTGGAAAAATGTTTTATTGATTGTGCTGATGACAAGCGACATGTTTAAGCTGTTATTGTTTGTAATATGTACAGTTTCATAAATTAAAAAATATCAGGTCAGAATACCGTGAAGCGAAAAACATTTTCAGCGGCATTAATTTAAAGGTTAATTTTGTACTTGATGCGTCTTTATTCCTAGTCAAGCAGATGTTTAAAACATCCGACGCAATGCGTACAATTACCACGTATGATAATAGATGGTGAGTATGAACTAGAATCGCTGTCATTAAGGTTCCCGCCTAGTCAGGAGTGTATCTGTATCTGTGTTAGTGAGGCGGAATGATAAGTGCGACGCTCGCTGGTATTTCTAGCGCGGTATCGCCTCTAAGCGCAAGGCTGTGTACTGGTGCAGTCTTCTCGTCTTGCAAAGACCAATTATGAGATTTTAGCGGTAACCATGACATTATATGGCGGAGAAATGAAGATAAATGTTCACTGGAAGTCCCTTTAGTGCTTTCAAATATCTGTAGCAGGTGTCTCACGCATAAAAATTGCTTTGAAATCATGCGTTTTTAGCATTTTTCAATATTCTATAAATACCGTTTAAAAACAGAATACGGAAGCAAACCCTTTGATCCTTCAAGTTGTCTTGTATCCTCTTCTTTTAAGGGAAAGGTGACACAAGATGAGGCTATGCTTTTTCCGTATCACAGGCCACAGGCTATTCATTCGCCAGTTTCTCTACATCGTGTTTGTTGCATGCGTCCAGCTCCAGCTGCAACGTCCTCGCTGTCCACGAGACGGAAATAAATTAATTATAGTCAACGCTGAGACTGTTAACCCGTAGACAAAAAATAAAAAAATAAAACAACATTTCATGGTTCATGTTTTTCAAAATTATTACTACCATAGGCATACTGTACAAAAATCTAATAATTATTGATAAACTATGACTGCAGCATATCCAATAAACCATTCGAAACAGCGTTTGATTTTCCGTCAACTTTTTTATATAATCATCAGACGCCGTTGATAAAAGGTTGTCTAATATCAGTTAAAAATTTTGAAAATTTAAAAAACAATTGAAATTGAGAAAATTTTTTAAATATTTTCTTGATCATTTTGAGTAACTATAACTAGTAAAATTTTACAACCAATCATTCGTCTAATGAATTTTCAATTGGTATACCCTAATGTGAAAGTAACTTCGTGCAGGAGAAGGGTTATAAATTGGTGACAGAATGTTAGTAAACTGGACTGCACTGACCACGCCTGGGACTCTAGCCTCCAGTCCAGACAGGACAGCCGTCAGCAGCCTCGGAACATAAGGGAACGCTCCTCACTGGCCTCAGCTGCTGACAGCAGAAAAGGGAATGCGAGCAATTGTCTTCCTTTCAGGAACGCGGACGCTCGCTTGTTCCAGTTCGGTGAACGATGCCTCAACCTCAGATTCACCCCACTGGCTCTACCTACACTCGTGTCTTCAGAACGTCGCACTGCGCAGCTGAAGGAAAAATGCTCGACGAAAAAAAAAAAAAAAAAAAAAAAAAAGCATGACCACTTTCTTCCTTTAACAAAATTGGATACATTATTTCAAATGCAGGCCTACCTTTTTTCATCTCAAATGCATCGTCAAAAGTTTTGATTCACTGAGAAAATTAAACTAATTTTAGTCGCCACAAATAATTATTGCGCGATTTCCTTGTGTCTCTCCAAAATTAAAACATCATTACAGCTACGCAGGCTCGTCGAGAGACAAATTTTAAATTAAAGTTATATACGCGCGTGTTTCACAAATTTTTAAATAGACTCTGAGGGGAAAAAAAAAGAGAGATAAGTGTGATTACATCAAGGTAATATATATCTACGAACACACTTAAACTTGTGTTATAAACTCAGCGTACTTAAACTACATACATTAAAATTATTCAATATTAATTTTTATAACAGTAAGAGGCATTATGGTAGACTTGTTAGGACATTAATCCCTCCCTCCTCCCTGCCCAAAAGCGACCAGGGTTCGTTCCCGGCGGATTCGAACCCGGATTATCGCAAGTGGGAAATGTGGTGGACGATGCCGTGGACATTGGGGTACTTCTGTTTCCCCCACCAAGTCTACCCTTTCTCATTTCCTCTCATACATTCTCCCTCGGATAGGGCAGCCGGCTCCTATAAATGAATGTTAGCCCCAATTCCATCAATGCAGACCCTGCCTCACCACGTGTCGATTCTCGTTTCAATGTAATGTTTTTAATTAAAAGTAAAAAAACAAACAAATCCAAACATATGTTTGTAAATGTTGTTACGGACGAGGGAGAAAAGGTTGCAATGCGCGCCACTGACGTCACTCACGCATACCTTCGGGGATTAGAGCGGCCGGTCACGTCACCCCCTGCCCCCCTCCTTCCTCGACGCTGTTATCTTTCTCTTAGCGGCCTGTGAGTTCGCCGCGCTTACCGAGGCCGCCGCGGGGAGTGGCGTGAACAAGCGTCGCTGTTCTGGATGCTTCGAGCGTCGGATCGGCCCGGGACGACGTGACAAGTCACAACCACTCCGGTCAGTTCCAGAAGGACGGCCAACTGGTATAAAGGTGGTGACGCCGGCTTCCGCAGAGTTCCAAAAGGCGAGAGAGTGTAGCGGGTGTTTGGCGGAGCGACGGTACCGTGCGTGTGTGACTGAGTGGCGCGAGACTGTGTGTGTATGGACAGGCGCGAGGAAAGGGGCGAACCTAGCTCCAGTGAGGAGTGTGAATTGTGGACTTAACAGATACTTAGATATTTGTGAACAGACATTAAGTGTAGTGATTTCATTAGTAATGTAAATACTTGTAGCAAATAAAACTGTATAAAATTAATGAGGTTATCCTTACAAACTCGATATTCCCCACGCGTAACAATATGTTATGTGCAAATCCAAATTTTAAAGTAATTATTTTTCGTTTGACTGAACTTTAACATGGTGGGATGATAACTAACAAATATTTTTGCAAAAATCCACGTCTCCGTAGAAACCCCCCGGATGGCCTCCGCATGGGGGAGCCCTAAGAAAAGAAACGGGCTCGCCATTTGGAAGCCACACTAGAAGGTTTTTTGTTTCCACCCACCGTCTCTTTGGTAGCCTGACTTGTTGCAAGGGATTGTATTCCTATCAGACAAATGCCACCAAATGCCTGAGACAATCCGCCTTGGAGGAGCCGAGCCGCGAACCCGGGTCCTACAAGTCACAAGTCAGACGCTCTACCCCAGAGCCAGAAGGTAGAGCGGTGCAGTGGTGCATTCAGTATTCTGATTTTGCCACGAGCGAATTCGCTGGTTATAAGTTAGTTGGTATAATCATAAAAACACGCGCGTATTCGAATACAACGTTTTGTAAAAATTTCAAAACTTTCTGAGATTTAATATTTTGAACGATCGAACATTTACATTTTTATTTATACATATATCGATATGCAACCGGGTCTTATTCCCCTCCCCCCCCCCCCCCTGGGCTCTTGCAGCCACGGTCATATTTCAGACAGAAATCAACGCCATTTCCACTTCCCACTTACATTTTTCGCTCGCCATCTTAAAGTTGGTGATTCGCGTATATCTGTAGCGTGCCTGGTTACATCGACAGCCTACTCACGATGCGCGGTGTTCTGGGTTGGAATTCAGGGCAAGGCGTGCAAGCTGCTTGTATGGGTTCATTATTGTCTCTATTGGTGGCGAAGTAAAAGCGAGTTAGAGTTAAACAAATTTTCTGCTGTTACATCATAATATTATAAAAATAAGCAGAACACGAAAAAAGTTAATAAGATAGAAAGCAGATTTAAGCTTTAACTAAATATTCAAAATTTACCAAATTTAACCAAAACGTTAATTAACATGTAACTAAGAACTAAGCATAGGCATACGCATGCTGGAAAGTAATCACCACTAAAAAAATCCGGCTTTGCCAATACGTGATAATAATAATAATAAGTAGTATTACAAGCAGTATAATGTGTGGAAGAATGAAATACTATCTTATATCGGCAATATTTTAAGTACATTTCAGGAGGTCTGCACGCCAATTTCGAGTGAAATACAAGTTAGTTTTCTGTTTATCTTTTTATCCTTGTGTATTTAGTTTACATTGAAGTTTGTTCTACATCGAGTATTATTTTGATATCCTTTAATTATTTTATTTTTTTAATATACAATGTAAATGTAAAATGTTTTGTTTGGTTAAGTGTAAGAAAAGGCGTATCACCTTAACTTCGGCACCAACAAAGTCTATGAATGAATGAATAAATTAACAATGGTTAGTAGGTATGCCAAATAATATGTTTTCCAGTCTCTGTTTGAAATTAGCTAGGGATGTGTGTCGGTGGTGTCGCCTCGTCTCGTCTGGTCACGCCAGCCGTCGGCCGGGACGTGAACGGGCCGCAGTTCTAACGGCTGCGGGGGGAGGGCCGCTGTCCCACAGCTCCTCCGGACGACCTCCGACCTGCCGCGAGTGAAGACGTCCCTTCTCACCAATTAAGCCATCCACGGCAGATGTGCCGCCTCTCGCAGCAGCTGACTGCAAGCCGTATTCGCCAGCGACGCTATTTTTACGCTCCGGCGGTGTTTATTTCTCAGGCATTGTGTTTGTGCTGGAGGCTATTTCTGCCCCGGGGTTTTCTCCACAACAAGCACGCAACGCTGGGATTATCTCCTCAGATAAGGCCGCTCTGTCCACGGGAATGTGCATCCCATTGTTTCGCGGAGATAAAATCTGCTGAATACAGCTGTTACCACGACCAAAGATTAAACCAACACATTGATTTTTTTTTTTTTTGCAGTTTCAGTAACCTGCGTGCCTCGCGAAAGTTAATTTAATTTGAAGTATCACACTTACTTTCACGGTGAAAGTTATTATTTTAATTTAGTTTATCTTCCAAAGAGATAATTCACATCACATTTACGATGTGGTTAAGTGTAAGAAAAGACGTATCGCCGTAACTTTACCACCAATAAAGACGATAGTAAAATAAACAAATAAATATTGGATAATATAATATTGGATGATAATAAATGAACCAATAATTTTTGGGTCACCGCCGTTTCGAAAATTGTTTGAAAAATATCCTCGTTCGGAGACCGAATGGTGAACACAAGGCGATAGAGCGTGTCCTCAGCGCGGGGGAAGTTCAAGTCTTTGGTGATCAATACAATTTTGAGATTTAGGGAGGAAAAATACCACCCCACTTCAACCTCAGCAGTCGTTCTCGTAAGGAACCCTAGTTTTGTTTTACCCCCTCTTCTTGACCACAGGGGGAGAGAGTGTACGAAGAATTCCCCACCTGCTCAAAGTCCCTGAAAAACCCAAATTTGTAATACATATTGTAGGTGAGGTCTGTCGAGGCTTGCAGTATTAAAATGCTGAAGTTAGTTCGTCTGCAATCGGGAACAGCAGGGGTGATGTCTCCGGTAGGCACCTGAAGAAAGGCTGTTCTCTCACATGGAATGCTCGAGCTGTGTGTGACTCACTGATGCGCTGTACTGGGGAAGGACGAAATTCCCCACGAACAAGCACCCGTCAAGGGCAGAAGGAGGGAAGCTGTCAGTCATGCTTAGGGCAGCTGGTTCTGGAACAGGTTCGGAGGTGTCCGCCTGGTTCCTGGAAGCCTTGTTGCCGAGAAGCTCACCAGCAAGCGTGCACGTACGTCTAGTGAGAAAGATGTACTTAAGGGGCCTCCCTAGTAAAAATGTTTAGCGCGGTGGGCCACTGGCCACGTGCTACTGCCAGTGGTTGGGCGGGGCGATATACCTGAGACTGTCGCCTGCGCCGTGGTGGAGGGGGGAGAGGGCGATTCAGCGAGGGGGGGCGGAATAATGGGAGGGTTGTCATTGTGTGGAGTCCATTTGCTACTTATACCTGCGTTATCTGCGAACAAGATCGTGGCAAGAAAGGTGACTGTTTTTCCCTTTCGCTACATTCAACCAAAAGATAATGTTCTCATATTGCCTTGCTTGCTTCCTGACAGTGTTTATTATCTTGAAACATTAAATTAGTGTTGCGATCCAGTCCATATCCATGAAATGCAAACAATCGTCAATTCTGTTTAAAACATGTATTTTTATTTTAATTAACGTTCTACATAATTAAGAGATTTACATACATTACAAAAAATGCTGTCACCAACAATCGATGTGTTAGCTTGTGTTTTCAGGGGGGGAAAAATGCAAAAATTATATCATTAAAAAAATTTCCAACATTATACTTTCGAACTGATGAATGGTTTCGTGTGATGAATGGTTTTGCACGAACAGTTATGCTTTCATTCATAAAAGTATTCCGCACCGCGACGAGAAATCACGTCCTACTAATAATTGAGTAATAAAACTGGGAATAAAATGATGAAAATAATATTAATTATTTTTAATCTTAGACACAAATCAACTTTTTAAATCGCAATAACGACAAATAAATTTTTAACTTACTTCCTGAATAAAAAGTGCATGTCAAACTTACTTTTAAATTCTGTAAAGAAAAAAAATGTCAGGAACAAACAAGTGTTCCCACCAACGACACATCGTCAACTTTGTATTCTAGGGTTCACGTCGTATTTAGTTACACTAAATATTACTGCATATTATTATTTTCTGGCTCTTATTACACGTTTAGCATTTTATTTTATTTTTGCATATTTTTTTAATGACTTTAACGTTGCATAATATGATGAATAAGTATACACGAATGAACTGGAATCACGTTTCGAGTTACATACAGACTGTTCACTACGAACAGTGTAAATTTCTTAGCTGTTGCAACAGCGGCCTACAGGTGGATTCAGACTGCAGGCTTAGTCAGTCACGCTGAATCCACCTGAGTTCAGATTTTATCGAAGACAAGTGCGGGTGGTATGGAAGAACTCAGTGTGCACTGACTGTTGTGCTCAAGGTGTCAGTGAAATGTATAGCTGGAATCACGGGCGAAAATTTGTAGGATTCCCATGAGGCCCACGGGATAACGTGAAGATTGCAAATGCAAGCGGGGCCCCCTCAGACGGACTTTTTTATTTCAGGGAGGTTCGGGCCACCCTGAGATTCTCCCCTCCTCCCGGAATCTACGCATGCAGCTGGAATTAATTTTTAGCTAAGTACGTCATTTGGTGCTGTATTTAGGCTGTCAAAGAAGATACGAAATATGGCTGCTTTGATAATTGACGATAACTCCTTTTTATTGTGGAATAGTACTTACCCATCTACAAATAAATCCCTAAATATACCACCACTACTGTTGGGGATTTTCTATACAAACTATCAAAATAATTTTGGTTTCGTCACTGTCACTAGCTATTATTGTATCATACGAAAACATGTATGTTTTGTGTATAAATTTACGGTATTCATCTCTGTCAAAAAAATTTATTTTTTCGATAATAGAGTGTAAGCAAGGTAGAATACAATGGCTAATTTTAAAATAAAAATGGAATAAAGTATTTTTTGCTTGCAGTAGTTCAAATTTTTGAATTAATTTAGTTGTTTGTTTAAAAAACCCTTCTAAAATCAAAGAAACTACCTACTTCCTTAATAGATAAATAGTGCTTTAAGATCACACGCTTTCATAAATATTTAAACGCCAACATTTAAAATGTAGATTTCACATAATGATAAAATCTTATCTATTTTCATGGTCACGCCTAATGGAAATAATACACAACAATTCGTCATATATGTTTTTTATGCTTTTAATAACTACTCTACACATGAGCAAATTTCAATATACATAAAACTGAGGAACTCTGCATTACATTTTTAATCTGTGTACGACACTAACAGAAATTGAACCATAAAACAACATTTTAATTTTTTAATTAATAAGTATTTCATCAACGTGAGCTTTGCTTTCATCTCAATGAAGCCACTCTACATAGAGGAAGTGCACATGTATTCAGTCTTAAGGGGCCTCCCTAGTAGCTTCAGAAGTTAGCGGAACACTATGTTTTTTAAATAATGATGGGACTTTATTGATCGACACTACGAATCTGAAAATTTTTCACCCACGAGAAGATACTACACGAATTGTCTGTATACTTTTACATTTATGTTTTTTTCTATCAAAATATGAAATAAAAAATCACCAACTTGTCAAACTTTGGGGCCATTTTATACTGCTTAGGAGAATGACAGAAAAAAAGTACAAGTCTAGAAAAAAATATATTTTTTTTCTGAAGAAATTCATGTATTTAAAACATATAGTCATCGCTTTGAATTCCGAGACATCTTTTCCGCAATTTCTGCAAATCCTGAAAGTTTTCCACCGTCTCGTGCTGCCGCTCGGCGAAGCCAGCTCGCCGCCCACAGCTCAGGTAGCGTGGTGGAGGAACCCGTTCCCGGAGGGGAGTCATGCTACCTGTATGTGCGTGCGTGCGTGAGAGGGAGACAACCCACAACCGGCACCGGTAAAAGATAATCCCGTGACCGAAAGAAATTCTCAGAATTGCTTTTAGTGTGCCTCGCCACAGTACCATGTGCTCGACTTACTCTGTGTGTATATTCGTGTATCTCTAAAACATCGCTTTTTTTTTAACTACTAATATCCTAAAGTTTACAATACTAGATCATGTATTACGAAATAAAGTATTGAAACTGATCAATCAACACGTTGAAATTTGTCGTACAAACTATTTATTGGTGACTTTACAGTCTCGCTAGCTAATTCGACAAAATTTTTATTTAACTTTTAACATGAACATACACTTCAGTGTTTTCCTTCTATTTTTAATAAATATTCAAAAAACAATTATTATACTACCCAATATTTTTTTAAATTATTTTAGTTTTCCAAAATGATTTTACACATCTTACAACGCTGAAGAAAAATTTATACTGGTATTAACGAAATGGTTAACTATTTACAAAAGTTTTCATACTTAAATATGTAGGTTTATATAAAATGTATCTTGAACTTAAAGAAAAATCATATTTTGAAAACTAAATGTTATTTTTCTATGCTTTTTGGTTAGATAGATATCTGATGGTCTTCTCTGTTTTAAAAATGTTCATGGAATGATAAATAAAAAATAAAAACAAGGGAAGATCTATATTAAATAAGCTAGTCAGAAGTATATATATGTTCCTCCTGGCGCAGGAGTCACGAGGAGTATTGAAGATGAGGTCAGTGACCGATCGCTCACATATGTAATTATGGATGGTACGTTATTAATTACAAAATTCAAAAACCATTTGGAAGTTAAAAAGTATAAATAGTGGCAATGTTTAATGAAGATGACGTAAATTTTCAGATAATCTTATTTCTACAGCTCGATTAATTAATAAGGACAGGAAATAAATTTTTTACAGCAATAATACAAAATTATTAAAATTTTACAAACCACAATTAATTTATCCAAAAACCAAAATTAAGTAAATATTGCCCATACATTACAACATCCACGAAAGAACCTTGCAAATTATTTTTTTTAGATGCATTATTTTGCATTCAAGTTCTTTTTGTTTAATACTTCACCTACTTATAATTGTTACATATTTGGCACATGGTCCGTCACGCCCAATTAAAGGGCCTGAATAAATAGAACGCGTTTCTAATCAAATTTCACGCCTGTTACTTTACCTGCAACCCGGAGCAGTGTGACATAAATTATTGTACACTCGTGACGTTGGCAATCAACTTAAATATTTATGAGTTAAAACAAAACATAACTATAATGGATAATCAAAAAAAAAAAGTAAAATTTTGAAAGCTTGTTATGTTTTTATATAGTACACAAAGCAGTTAAACCATTAATCATTTGTTGTTGAAAAAAAAATCCGTAATCTTTCATGCTTTTTTCCTTGATTTTTATTTCCAGATATTTTCGTTCTAGAAAAAAAATTAAGGTAGCCTCATTCCAAATTTGTTATGATAGACGTTAGTTAACTAAGAATATAAATTCGCTTTACAACCACAGCTTGTACACAAGTCGTAAAAAAACATGGGTTCTACTTACAGGCCGTATTGAACTTAGTAGGTTTATGACAAACACAACAGCAATAAACATATGGCTGAGTCTGCTTCCATGTACACTTTTTTTTAAGTTATCACTTTTAAAGCGGGTAAAGTGTACCTATCAAGTAGCTTAGCATTACCCAAAGTGAATGTCGTGCTCCAGAAAATGTTCGAACTATGTAATATTTGCATCACTGTTGCGTTACAGACCTGCAACTTTTTTCAGTGCGCGATGTCACTCTTATGTAAAAATATGTCGTGTTTAGCGCAAACGTGTTCGAATGAATCCACATCGAGCTGCCAAAGAATACCTATCGATGTTGGCAACATACATAAGTATACAAACCATCGTTTACAAGTGTATTCATACGTAAGTATAAAACTGGCGGCGGGCCATGATGCAGTTGGTTCTTCGCGTACAGTCCACTGACGGGATAAGAAGCGTCAAAGATCTTATATGGCTATTCTGTAAACTTGTATGTAATTTCACTGCCTGCTTTAGACAAACAACATCCATTACTTTCAGCTTTGGCTTGAAAAGAATTACTCCGGCCAGCTTTCTTATAAGACTTATTTCAGCTCCTCGTGCGACCAGTGTGTATAATTTGTCCGCGGCCTTATGTTTGGGTGAAAGTTATTTGGAAGGGAAGTTGTGTTGGTAATGTTATTGTTCATCATGTATTACATAACAATTCGACTTAGATACGCACATGTGTTTTTAAAATATAGGTATGTTTAATAACTTGCAATACAAAGTACCTATGTGTTGAATTTCATGTATTGAATTTTTTTATTACATGATGTACGAACATAATAATTACAATACTTCATGAGAAATTTTTAACACTTTTTACAAAGCAATCTCTAATTTATTCCACACCTCATGGTTAACCTTACTATTTTATTTCATGTTTCAGTTGATTTAAACTGTTTGGAATCATAATATGACGGACAATGAAGAATATTAGTTTCAGTAAATTTTATGTGAGGATTTACTTATTACATTAAATATACCTCAATTTTTACCTCAAAGGAAAAATTTGCATATCATTAAATGATAAATATTTGTTTCCCTTTAATATAGTTTATGAACATAACTTATTGTGATAATACCTATTAGTTAAATTGTGTTTTTGCAATGCTCTCCTATTGCAGTAAAATTCTTGGGCAAATTGAATAGCATATAGTCGATCTTTAACATAAGCTTTTAGAATACATAAACGTAATAAATTATGTTCTCGTGATTTTAACAATTAAATATTTCTTCGCATGAAAAAATTAATTAACTAAAAAAATATTTCAGTAAATTTATACTCAAGGACTAAAAATGTTTATTTTAGTTTTAAAAAATATTGTATGTATGTATACTTTTCTGAAAAAAGTATATTCAAGAAAACAAATTTTCTTCTTTTTTATTTTGATCTTGAACTTACTTGACAAGCAATATTGAACTTCAACTTTATACTTTCGGTATAGCACTTTTCGATTTATTCTTCTTCAAACGGGAATTAAAAGTAATGAATAAATAGTATTTTCCTCTATAATTATTGCAGCCGTATACTGAAAAGTTTAACTTTCCTTTATTTGCATGACGCAGAACTCCTAACTAGACAAAACGTTTGTTATTTATTTTGAACGTTTTATTTATGTTTCCTTTCGAACTTAAATGAAACTCTTAACATTTAATTTCATCAAAAGTTATACAATATAAGTATCAAGTTAAAATATTTTTAAGTGAAGTTGTGGCTATTTTGTTGTTGAAAATGACACTCTGAAGTTTGAATAAAAGTGAGAAATGATAAAAATATATTTGTAGTTAAAAACAGTTAATTCATTTCAAATTCAATCTTTTGTACATGCATATTGCCAAATAAATTCCACAATATATTAAATTCTATGCATTTGAATCTATTCGTATATTCTGCAGCATTAATTCCTATAAGCAAATACTTATTACGTACAATGTACTTTTAGTCCTGTCGTATGGTTATGCAAAAAATTGTATCAAAAGTATTGTTTCTTCTATGCGGTTATGGTTTAAAAAGAAAAAAAAAAGTAATTTAATTTATTTTTAAATTCGGTTGTCAGTAAGAACACGTATTTAGTGTAATATGACATACATTATTCTGTTTATTAAAACATTACTATCGATAACTCTATTTTAGATTTATCTGTCTATGTTATAAGGATTTCAACTTGATTCTTTTTCTTCGGCTTATGACAGCAGCAAATTTTGTTTTATCGCATATGTAATGTTTTTATGTTTTGCATATTATAATTAATGAGTTAGTATTTGTTAGCGGGTGAGGCTTTTTCACAAATGGACGCGTTCTTGGCGGCTAGCAGGTAGGACGCGTGTATTACGCAGGCTGGATAGGGAATACGACTGCGGGCGAGCTCCATGATAGAAGCAACAGGAGAAGTAGCACTCGGCTATTTGTATAGGTTGGGATAGCTGTGCGAATGGTAGAACAGACCACGGGTCTATGGTGAGGAAAAAGGTCCCAAGCTCGACATCCCGACGATAAGACCGTTTACGAACTGTCGATGGATCATCAGGAAAGTCAACAACTTGTTCAGAAACTTGAGTCCCTCTTTCAAAATTCAGTTTAATACCTGGAGATGACTATATTCGATGTTCTACCAAGCGAAGCAAACTCTTAATTCATTACTAGTTGATGTTTAATATTGTGACGCAAAATAAAATTGTGAATTAGCTTACTTTGCTCATGCCAGGTTTTACAAGTTTGGTCAAAGTTAATTAAATGAATAAAAATTGTGTCCCTTTGCTGCTGGCTACCCGCAAGAAATTATCATGGTGAATAATAGATAATAATTTAAATCGACATGGAATATTATATGATTTTTATGGGATTGTGTTTTGGTAATGGTGTGTGTATTTTTAAGAAACTGTCTTGTGTATTTTATTACATTCACTTCACGTAACGAATTGTCTGAACGTAATGTTATTATTTGTTTGTTTTAATATTTCGTTTTATTGAACAATAATACATAGTTTGCCGCTTAGAGCGACTACAGAAATGACAATACAATTAGTTTACAGTGTTCCAAACATTTTAGTTTCCTCTACTGTACATGGGGCGAATATGTCTTATGTTATGTTTACTGAAACCATATAATTATACATGCTAAGTGAGATGTTGCGATTGAGTAGAAGCGAAAATATGTCTTAAAACCCTGGTAATGCTATGAATTCCATTCATTAGTTTACTCGGTGATCCGCAGGGTCTGTTGTTATGACTGAATACATGTGCACTTCTTCTATGTAGCGTGGCTTCATTGAGATGAAAGCATAGCTCACGTTGATGAAATACTTATTAATTAAAAAATAAAAATGTTATTTTATGCTTCAATTTCTGTTAGTGTCGTACACAGATTTAAAATGTAATGCAGAGTTCCTTAGTTTTATGTATATTGAAATTTGCTCATGTGTAGAGTAGTTATTAAAAGCATAAAAAGCATATATGACGAATTGTTGTGTATTATTTCCATTAGGCGTAACCATGAAAATAGATAAGATTTTATCATTATGTGAAACCTACATTTGAAATGTTGGCGTTTAAATATTTATAAAAGCGTGTGAACACTTAAAGCGCTATTTATCTATTTAGGAAGTAGGTAGTTTCTTTGATTTTAGAAGGGTTTTTTTAACAAACAACTAAATTAATTCAAAAATTTGAACTACTGCAAGCAAAAAATACTTTATTCAATTTTTATTTTAAAATTAGCCTTATATTCTACCTTGCTTACACTTTATTATCGAAAAGGATTTTTTTTTGACAGAGATGAATACCGTAAATTAATACACAAAACAAACATGTTTTTGTATGATACAATAACAGCTAGCGACAGTGACGAAACCAAAATTATTTTGATAGTTTGTATAGAAAATCCCCAACAGTAGTGGTGATATATTTAGGGATTTCGTTGTAGATGGGTACTATTTCACAATAAAAAGGAGTTATCGTCAATTATCATAGCAGCCATATTTCGTATATTCTTTGACAGCCTAAATACAGCACCAAAGTACGTACTTGGCTAAAAATTAATTCCAGCTGCATGTGTACATTCCGGGAGGAGGGGAAAATCTCAGGGTGGCCCGAACCTCCCTGAAATAAAAAAAAGCCCATCGGAGGGGGCCCGCTTGGATTTGCAAAATCTTCACGTTATCGCGCGGGCCTCATGGGAATCCTACAGATTTTCGCCCGTGATTCCAGCTATACATTTCACTGACACCTTGAGCACAACAGTCAGTGCACACTGAGTTCTTACATACCACCCGCACTTGTCTTCGATAAAATCTGAACTCAGGTGGATTCAGCATGACTGACTAAGCCTGCAGTCTGAATCCACCTGTAGGCCGCTGTTGCAACAGCTAAGAAATTTACACTGCTCGTAAACAGTCTGTATGTAACTCGAAACGGGATTCCAGTTCATTCGTGTATATTTATTCATCATATTATGCAACGTTAAAGTCATTAAAAAATATTAAAAAAAATAAAATGCTAAACATGTAATAAGTGCCAGAAAATAATAATATGCTGTAATATTTAGTGTACCTAAATACGACGTGAACCCTAGAATACAAAGTTGACGATGTGTCGTTGGTGGGATCACTTGTTTGTTCCTGACGTTTTTTCTCTACAGAATTTTAAAGTGAGTTTGACATGCACTTTTTCTTCAGGAAGTAAGTTAAAAATTTGTTTGTCGTTATTGCGATTTCAAAAGTTGATTTGTGTCTAAGAGTAAAAATATTTAATATTATTTTCATCATTTTATTCCCAGTTTTATTACTCAATCTATTAGTAGGACGTGATTTCTCGTCGCGGTGCGGAAGACTTTTATGAATGAAAGCATAATGTTCGTGCAAAACCATTCATCACACAAATGTCAGTTCTAAAGTATAATGTTGTAAATTTATTTTTAATTATAATAATTTTTACAATTTTTTTTTCTGAAAACACAAGCTAACGCATCAATTTTTGGTGACAATTTTTTGTAATGTATGTAAATCTATTAATTATGTAGAACATAATTAAAAAATAAAAATAAATGTTTTAAACAGAATTGACGATTGTTTGTATTTAATGGATATGGACTGGATCGCAACACTAATTTAATGTTTCAAGTTAATAAACACTGTCAGGAAGCAAGCAAGGCAATATGAGAACATTATCTTTTGGTTGAATGTAGCAAAAGGGAAAAACACTCACCTTTCTTGCCACGATCTTGTTCGCAGATAACGCAGGTATAAGTAGTAAATGGACTCCACACAATGACAACCCTCCCATTATTCCGCCCCCCTCGCTGAAACGCCCTCTCCCCCCTCCCCCGCGGCGCAGGAGACAGGCTCAGGTATATCGCCACGCCCAACCACTGGCAGTAGCACGTGGCCAGTGGCCCACCGCGCTAAACATTTTTACTAGGGAGGCCCCTTAACATTAGACCCTCCGGATCACAGAGTAAACGTTAGAATGGAATTCATAACATTACGCAGGGTTTTATGACATATTTTCCCTTCTACTCAATCGCAACATCTCACTTAGCGCGTAAAATGGTTTCAGTAAACATAACATAAAAAATATTCGCCCCATGTACAGTAGAGGAAACTAAAATGTTTGGAACACTGTAAACTAATTGTATTGTCATTTCTGTAGTCGCTCGAAGTGGCAAACTATGTATCTTTGTTCAATAAAACGAAATATTAAAACAAACAAACAATAACATTACGTTCAGACAATTCGTTACGTGAAGTGAATGTAATAAAATACACAAGACAGTTACACACACCATTACCAAAACACAATCCCATAAAAATCAAAATTATACATGTCGACTTAAAATTATTATTATTCACCATGATAATTTCTTGCGGGTAGCCAGTATCAAAGGGACACAATTTTTATTCATTTAATTAACTTTGACAAAACTTGTAAAACCTGGCATGAGCAAAGTAAGCTGATTCACAATTTTATTTTGCGTCAAAATATTAAACATCAACTAGTAATGAATTAAGAGTATGCTTCGCTTGGTAGAACACCGAATATAGTCATCTCCAGGTATTAAACTGAATTTTGAAAGAGGGACTCAAGTTTCTGTAGAAGTTGTTAACTTTCCTGATGATCCATCGACAGTTCGTAAACGGTCTCATCGTCGGGATGTCGAGCTTGGGACCTTTTTCCTCACCATAGTCCCGTGATCTGTTCTACCATTCGCACAGCTATCCCAACCTATACAAATAGCCGAGTGATACTACTCCCGTTGCTTCTATCATGGAGCTCGCCCGCAGTCGTACTTCCCTATCCAGCCTGCGTAATACACGCGTTCTACCTGCTAGCCGTCAAGAACGCGTCCATTTGTGAAAAAGCCTCACCCGCCAACAATACTAACTCATTAATTATAATATGCGAAACATAAAAACATTACATATGCGATAAAACAAAATTTGCTGCTGTCATAAGCCGAAGAAAAAGAATCAATTTGAAATATAACATAGACAGATAAATCTAAAATGGAGTTATCGATAGTAATGTTTTAATAAACAGAATAATATATGACGTATTACACTAAATACGTGTTCTTACTGACAACCGAATTTAAAAATAAATTAAATTACTTCTTTTTCTTTTTAAACCATAACCGCATAGAAAAAACAATACTTTTGATACAATTTTATGCATAACTATACGACAGGACTAAAAGTACATTGTACGTAATAAGTATTTGCTTATAGGAATTAATGCTGCAGAATATACGAATAGATTCAAATGCATAGAATTTAATATATTGTCAAATTTATTTGGAAATATGCATGTAACAAAAGATTGAATTTGAAATGAAATATCTGTTTTTAACTACAAATATAATTTTATCATATCTCACTTTCATTCAAACTTAAGAGTGTCATTTTCAACAACAAAATAGCCACAACTACACTTAAAAATATTTTAACTTGATACTTATATTGTATAACTTTTGATGAAATTAAATGTTAAGAGGTTCATTTAAGTTTGTAAGGAAACATAAATACAACGTTCAAAATAAATAACAAAAATTTTGTGTAGTTAGGAGCTCCGCGTCATGCAAATAAAGGAAAGTTAAACTTTTCAGTATACGGCTGCAATAATTATAGAGGAAAATGTTATTTATTCTTTACTTTTAATTCCCGTTTGGAGAAAATAAATCGAAAAGTACTATACCGAAAGTATAAAGTTGAAGTTCAATATCGCTTGTCAAGTAAGTTCAAAAACAAAATTAAAAAAAAGAAAATTTGTTTTCTTGAATCTACTTTTTTCAGAAAAGTATACATACATACAATAATATTATATTATAAAAATAAAATTTTTTAGTCCTTAAGTATAAATTACTGAAATATTTTTTAGTTAATTAATTTTTTCATGCGAAGAAATATTTAATTGTTAAAATCACGAGAACATAATTATATTTATGTATTCCAAAAGCTTATGTTAAAGATCGACTATATGCTATTCAATTTGCCCAAAAATTTTACTGAAATAGGAGAGCATTACAAAAACACAATTTAACTAATGTAGCTATTATAACAATAAGTTATGTTCATAAACTATATTAATGGGAAACAAATATTTATCATTTAATTATATGCAACTATTTTCCTTTGAGGTAAAAATTGAGGTATATTTAATGTAATAAGTAAATCCTCTCATAAAATTTACTGAAACTAATATTCTTCATTGTCCGTCATATTATGATTCCAAACAGTTTAAATCAACTGAAACATGAGTAGTATATAAATGGGGCTACTGGGACAGGCTTCTGGCTGTGGTTTGATGATTGTCTGTCCGCCATCTTGGATTGTGATGTCACGGCGGCCATCTTGGATGAATGTAACGGGACACAGCGTAACGGGACATAACGTAACGGGACATAACGTAACGGGACAAGTATATCACGGCAGCCATCTTGGATCCGCCATCTTGGATCCGCCATTTTGGATGACGTCATTTTGTTTTCTCGAACTTTCCGCCATTTTGTTTTCCGCCATATTGGTTGATGACGTCACCGTTGCAATTTCCGTTACGGCCGCCATCTTTAACTTTTTTATTTATTATCCGATTTTAATGAAATTTTTTTTAAAAATTATAAAAAAATTTAAATAATATAAATTTAATAAAATATTTATAAAAAACAAACATTATCGATACGGAGCTCGGAGTCCTCGGTTCGAACCCGACGAGGTCAAAAAATTAAAAATGGCGACCGATCCTTCCCCCTGTGGTGGCTGCTGACAGACTGCCCCCCCCACCACTTTTTTCAAAGCATATATATCGACAGTGAGCATGACGTCATGTCCGCCATCTTGAAATCTGGACGCCATCTTGAAAATCTTTATTTATTATCCGATTTTAATGAAACAAATTCCAAAATTCATCAAAAAATTAACGTATTTGAATTCTGTTTGATTATATCGATGTACGTCCTTGGTTCGATTCCCGGCGAGAGTAAACGATCAATCCTTCCTCCATGAAAGCTACCTAGACTGATCTACCACCAACAATACCAAGGTTTATATCATCAACTGGTATGACATCATGTCCGCCATCTTGTCTTCATCCGCTGGAGTCCACCATCTTGTTTTCGTCTGCTAGAGTGTGCCGATACCATGTAGTATAATTATCTGGTCACCATACTTTTGTCCTCAACTGTTGTCATTGACCTTGGCCTTTGACCTTGACCTTGGCCTTTGACCTTGACCTTGAAATTTGACCTTGACCTTGAAATTTGACCTTGACCTTGAAATTTGACCTTGACATTGAAATTTGACCTTGACCTTGAAATTTGACCTTGACATTGAAATTTGACTTTGTCCTCGAAATTTGACTTTGTCCTTGTTGACCATTATGGATCCGACATTTTATGTTCAGTAGATGCTACCAGGAGCTACCACCTGCTGGAGTAAGCCATCTTGTGTGTGTGTACTCGTATTATAGAGTTCATTTCCATCTGGATGATTTTATTCTAACCCGCTACAGTACAGTAATCAATTACTACTGTGACACACGACATCTTGAAATTTGGACGCCATCTTGAAAATCCGTAATTTTAATGCTAGAGATTCGGGAAAAAGTTCAAAATTCATTAAATAAATTTGTAATCTATATACTGATTGATTGGATCGACTAAGGTCCTTGGTTCGACCCCTGACCGATACCAATCAACTTTAATTTTAAAAAATACCACAAAAGCGACAGGTTTGAGAAAATAAAAAACACCACAAGTTCTTTTAAAAACTTTTATTACATACATTCTAATCTACTACAAGTACATAATAAACACAGACAAAGTACTAAAGTCTTGTGGATTCCTCGATTCAAACAGTCTTCTTATTGTACGGACAAAGCCTTTTACATGACTTTAAATGTCTATACGATCCGTTCATCACCGCAGCCAGAGACGGACTGAAGTTCATATCACCAGGGTCCCACTTATATATTCTCATTTGCTGGTACAACACACGAGTCAAAACAATAACCATGTTCATTATACTTCTCGGAGCATTTTTTATAATGAAGATGTAAGCTATCAAGACGTGAAATTAGTTTTTTGCACTTATTGCACTGAAATTGTATTCTTTTAACATTATTAGAACAACTGCTTCTTTCATGTCTGCGAGCATTTGAGGTAATAGTAAATGATGCGTCACAGTATTTGCACCGACGCAATGTATGCTTTTCATTAGTGGAAGAATCCATTGCTGACGATGAAACTTCGGATGATGGTGGTATCACATCTGTTGAAATCTCCTCCAATGTTGACGTCGTCGTTGCCAACGAGATCTGCACCTTCTCCATCGTAGCTGTCGTCAAGGTTCCCGTAGACGATGGTACAACCTCCGAGTTCGACGTTAAAGACGGTAAAGATGCCATCGAGGTCTCAAGAACAGCTAATTGACACGTCTTATGCACCAGAAGAAACAAACTAGGTGATCCTTACACCGCCGACGTCAGTAACTAACTGAGCGTCCTGCTGTCTAGGACTCGCTTATATACATGCACCGGATGGAATAATAATACGCTAGTCAAATCAAGAACCATTTACAATAATACTAGAGTCAAATCTACAAATTAAAAAAGAGGATCATTTGATCGAAAAAAAATTCGATCTCTCCAATATACGCCAGGCTCCAAGAGCTACAATTCACGTCATCAGATCCATCTAAATTTTGCTCCTATGCTTCAATTGACCATTAGCTGCAAGTGCTCCAACAGATCCATCAGCTCCAACACGTAATGTACGCAATGTACGCACAATACATGCAATTTACATGCAATAAATGTAATGATCACTCAGTACACACAGGAAACGGAACGTACACACAGTACACACAGGAAACGGAACGTACACACAATACACACAGGAAACAAAACGTACACACAGTACACACAGGAAACGAAACGTACACACAGTACACACAGGAAACGGAACGTACACACAGTACACACAGGAAACGAAACGTACACACAGTACACACAGGAAACGAAACGTACACACAGTACACACAGGAAGCGGAACGTACACACAGTACACACAGGAAACGGAACGTACACACAGTACACACAGGAAACGGAACGTACACACAATACACACAGGAAACGGAACGTACACACAGTACACACAGGAAACGGAACGTACACACAGTACACACAGGAAACGAAACGTACACACAATACACACAGGAAACGAAACGTACACACAGTACACACAGGAAACGAAACGTACACACACAGTACACACAGGAAACGGAACGTACACACAGTACACACAGGAAAAGGAACGTACACACAGTACACACAGGAAACGGAACGTACACACAGTACACACAGGAAACGGATCGTATACACAGTACACACAGGAAACAGAACGTACACACAGGAAACGAAACGTACACACAGTACACACAGAAAATGGAACGTACACACAGTACACACAGAAAACGGAACGTACACACAGGAAACGAAACGTACACACAGTACACACAGGAAAGGAAACGTATACACACATTACACACATTAAACGGAATGATCACACATACATTAGCGGAAACACACAGGCTTAGTTGGAAATCAGAATACAAGAAACAAAAACATTAAATTTTTACTTTCAATATTTAATTACTTCTCAACATTACACAAATACAAGTAAAAGAAACCATTATTGTATGTAGCCAGCTTTCCTCAGTTCTTTGAGTATGAAGGATATTTCTTTGATGCACGAATAGTTTCCTGCACAAAGCGAGTCATGTAGAAGTCTTAGCCGGTCAACCAATATGTTTGGATCTTTCCATGATGTGTAATCAATCTCTTCTACCACCATCTTACTTGCTTGTTTATTATAAATACTGTTAATATCACAATCGTCCCTGCGATCATAATAAGCATTATCAGATTTATTTTTTATAACACGACGTTTCCATCGTTTCGGTCTCAGGACATCGCCACATTCTTCGATCTTGTCAGCTCTAGGTGCTTCATCACAGTCTATGCCTTTGTCAACAGCCTCAGAGTCACTGTAACAATCACTGTAGAAGACATCCTCTTCACCCATATTACCGTATGAATTCGCTATCGATGATGTCGAAGTGTCTTCATCGTCTTCATGCTTCCTTTTTAGGAGTCCATCATTTTTACAAAGAATGGAGGATCTACTGAATATAGGCTTGAATGTATTCTCACTTTTCACGGTGTTGATACTTCCATTAGTTTCAGTCTTCCCGAAGCCATTAGCATCCTTCAATTTATGTTCTTCCTCACAATCGGGTGAGCTAATACCATCACGCTCAGGACAAGGAAAATTATTGACGTAATGCAGATCACTCTTCTTTAGTCTAGTGGATTCATCGGTGTCCTCTATGCCGTAAGTAGTCTTGACTTTACATGTTCTACCATGTCTTTTTAAGCTGTCAATTCTTGTTAACAACCTGCTACAACGATTACAGCTTAACATGTTGCGTAGTGGGTTTCTAGCACAATCATTCTTCTCATGACGTCTAGCATTCCTTCTCATGGCAAAATCCTTGCCACAGTATCTACAGCGGCTTCCTTCCGATTCAGCTGCAGATAACAAACCACGATCCATGGTAGCTTCTGTGACTAATGTTAGATACAAACTGTCAGTTTTCTCCAATTGGAACCATTTCTTAAATAGAGTTTTTGAAATGTTTCATCAGCGAGAGTTAAGTTATCTAATGCAAAGAAAATTGATGCAAGTAGTTCTGGCTGTCGTCAACAGATGTCGCTACGTGTTGCTTGTAGGTAAATAATATCTATTTCATTAATGTGGGATGCGTAAGGCTCACTATCGATCGCAAAGGGAGGTTGGCTTCGATAGTATCCAAGGAGAAAAAAAGTTCGTCCGTGCTTCTCAGATTTCTCACGGTACACCATCTTGGATTGTGACGTCACGGCGGCCATCTTGGATGGGTGTGACCTTGACCTTTGACCGAAACCTCAGGAATGATCGCAAGCACACGGATTAACCATCAAAATATTGATAAGAATAATCAGGAGCACATGGAGAAAAACCATCATAATATTGGCAAGAATAATCAGGTGCACACGGAGAAAACCGACACAAGTTTTCTTTGATATCATAAAAATATAAAAAAAAATTAATAAAAAATTAAAAATAAAAACGAAAAAAAAAAAATCAAACATTCTGGCTTGTACTAGAACTCTATCTTTGCTCAACAATGAGAAGTTCACAAGCCAGAATGTTTGATTTTTTTTTTTCCGTTTTTATTTTTAATTTTTTATTAATTTTTTTTTATATTTTTATGATATCAAAGAAAACTTGTGTCGGTTTTCTCCGTGTGCACCTGATTATTCTTGCCAATATTATGATGGTTTTTCTCCATGTGCTCCTGATTATTCTTATCAATATTTTGATGGTTAATCCGTGTGCTTGCGATCATTCCTGAGGTTTCGGTCAAAGGTCAAGGTCACACCCATCCAAGATGGCCGCCGTGACGTCACAATCCAAGATGGTGTACCGTGAGAAATCTGAGAAGCACGGACGAACTTTTTTTCTCCTTGGATACTATCGAAGCCAACCTCCCTTTGCGATCGATAGTGAGCCTTACGCATCCCACATTAATGAAATAGATATTATTTACCTACAAGCAACACGTAGCGACATCTGTTGACGACAGCCAGAACTACTTGCATCAATTTTCTTTGCATTAGATAACTTAACTCTCGCTGATGAAACATTTCAAAAACTCTATTTAAGAAATGGTTCCAATTGGAGAAAACTGACAGTTTGTATCTAACATTAGTCACAGAAGCTACCATGGATCGTGGTTTGTTATCTGCAGCTGAATCGGAAGGAAGCCGCTGTAGATACTGTGGCAAGGATTTTGCCATGAGAAGGAATGCTAGACGTCATGAGAAGAATGATTGTGCTAGAAACCCACTACGCAACATGTTAAGCTGTAATCGTTGTAGCAGGTTGTTAACAAGAATTGACAGCTTAAAAAGACATGGTAGAACATGTAAAGTCAAGACTACTTACGGCATAGAGGACACCGATGAATCCACTAGACTAAAGAAGAGTGATCTGCATTACGTCAATAATTTTCCTTGTCCTGAGCGTGATGGTATTAGCTCACCCGATTGTGAGGAAGAACATAAATTGAAGGATGCTAATGGCTTCGGGAAGACTGAAACTAATGGAAGTATCAACACCGTGAAAAGTGAGAATACATTCAAGCCTATATTCAGTAGATCCTCCATTCTTTGTAAAAATGATGGACTCCTAAAAAGGAAGCATGAAGACGATGAAGACACTTCGACATCATCGATAGCGAATTCATACGGTAATATGGGTGAAGAGGATGTCTTCTACAGTGATTGTTACAGTGACTCTGAGGCTGTTGACAAAGGCATAGACTGTGATGAAGCACCTAGAGCTGACAAGATCGAAGAATGTGGCGATGTCCTGAGACCGAAACGATGGAAACGTCGTGTTATAAAAAATAAATCTGATAATGCTTATTATGATCGCAGGGACGATTGTGATATTAACAGTATTTATAATAAACAAGCAAGTAAGATGGTGGTAGAAGAGATTGATTACACATCATGGAAAGATCCAAACATATTGGTTGACCGGCTAAGACTTCTACATGACTCGCTTTGTGCAGGAAACTATTCGTGCATCAAAGAAATATCCTTCATACTCAAAGAACTGAGGAAAGCTGGCTACATACAATAATGGTTTCTTTTACTTGTATTTGTGTAATGTTGAGAAGTAATTAAATATTGAAAGTAAAAATTTAATGTTTTTGTTTCTTGTATTCTGATTTCCAACTAAGCCTGTGTGTTTCCGCTAATGTATGTGTGATCATTCCGTTTAATGTGTGTAATGTGTGTATACGTTTCCTTTCCTGTGTGTACTGTGTGTACGTTTCGTTTCCTGTGTGTACGTTCCGTTTTCTGTGTGTACTGTGTGTACGTTCCGTTTTCTGTGTGTACTGTGTGTACGTTTCGTTTCCTGTGTGTACGTTCTGTTTCCTGTGTGTACTGTGTATACGATCCGTTTCCTGTGTGTACTGTGTGTACGTTCCGTTTCCTGTGTGTACTGTGTGTACGTTCCTTTTCCTGTGTGTACTGTGTGTACGTTTCGTTTCCTGTGTGTATTGTGTGTACGTTTCGTTTCCTGTGTGTACTGTGTGTACGTTCCGTTTCCTGTGTGTACTGTGTGTACGTTCCGTTTCCTGTGTGTACTGTGTGTACGTTCCGTTTCCTGTGTGTACTGTGTGTACGTTCCGTTTCCTGTGTGTACTGTGTGTACGTTCCGCTTCCTGTGTGTACTGTGTGTACGTTTCGTTTCCTGTGTGTACTGTGTGTACGTTTCGTTTCCTGTGTGTACTGTGTGTACGTTCCGTTTCCTGTGTGTACTGTGTGTACGTTTCGTTTCCTGTGTGTACTGTGTGTACGTTTTGTTTCCTGTGTGTATTGTGTGTACGTTCCGTTTCCTGTGTGTACTGTGTGTACGTTCCGTTTCCTGTGTGTACTGAGTGATCATTACATTTATTGCATGTAAATTGCATGTATTGTGCGTACATTGCGTACATTACGTGTTGGAGCTGATGGATCTGTTGGAGCACTTGCAGCTAATGGTCAATTGAAGCATAGGAGCAAAATTTAGATGGATCTGATGACGTGAATTGTAGCTCTTGGAGCCTGGCGTATATTGGAGAGATCGAATTTTTTTTCGATCAAATGATCCTCTTTTTTAATTTGTAGATTTGACTCTAGTATTATTGTAAATGGTTCTTGATTTGACTAGCGTATTATTATTCCATCCGGTGCATGTATATAAGCGAGTCCTAGACAGCAGGACGCTCAGTTAGTTACTGACGTCGGCGGTGTAAGGATCACCTAGTTTGTTTCTTCTGGTGCATAAGACGTGTCAATTAGCTGTTCTTGAGACCTCGATGGCATCTTTACCGTCTTTAACGTCGAACTCGGAGGTTGTACCATCGTCTACGGGAACCTTGACGACAGCTACGATGGAGAAGGTGCAGATCTCGTTGGCAACGACGACGTCAACATTGGAGGAGATTTCAACAGATGTGATACCACCATCATCCGAAGTTTCATCGTCAGCAATGGATTCTTCCACTAATGAAAAGCATACATTGCGTCGGTGCAAATACTGTGACGCATCATTTACTATTACCTCAAATGCTCGCAGACATGAAAGAAGCAGTTGTTCTAATAATGTTAAAAGAATACAATTTCAGTGCAATAAGTGCAAAAAACTAATTTCACGTCTTGATAGCTTACATCTTCATTATAAAAAATGCTCCGAGAAGTATAATGAACATGGTTATTGTTTTGACTCGTGTGTTGTACCAGCAAATGAGAATATATAAGTGGGACCCTGGTGATATGAACTTCAGTCCGTCTCTGGCTGCGGTGATGAACGGATCGTATAGACATTTAAAGTCATGTAAAAGGCTTTGTCCGTACAATAAGAAGACTGTTTGAATCGAGGAATCCACAAGACTTTAGTACTTTGTCTGTGTTTATTATGTACTTGTAGTAGATTAGAATGTATGTAATAAAAGTTTTTAAAAGAACTTGTGGTGTTTTTTATTTTCTCAAACCTGTCGCTTTTGTGGTATTTTTTAAAATTAAAGTTGATTGGTATCGGTCAGGGGTCGAACCAAGGACCTTAGTCGATCCAATCAATCAGTATATAGATTACAAATTTATTTAATGAATTTTGAACTTTTTCCCGAATCTCTAGCATTAAAATTACGGATTTTCAAGATGGCGTCCAAATTTCAAGATGTCGTGTGTCACAGTAGTAATTGATTACTGTACTGTAGCGGGTTAGAATAAAATTATCCAGATGGAAATGAACTCTATAATACGAGTACACACACACAAGATGGCTTACTCCAGCAGGTGGTAGCTCCTGGTAGCATCTACTGAACATAAAATGTCGGATCCATAATGGTCAACAAGGACAAAGTCAAATTTCGAGGACAAAGTCAAATTTCAATGTCAAGGTCAAATTTCAAGGTCAAGGTCAAATTTCAATGTCAAGGTCAAATTTCAAGGTCAAGGTCAAATTTCAAGGTCAAGGTCAAATTTCAAGGTCAAGGTCAAAGGCCAAGGTCAAGGTCAAAGGCCAAGGTCAATGACAACAGTTGAGGACAAAAGTATGGTGACCAGATAATTATACTACATGGTATCGGCACACTCTAGCAGACGAAAACAAGATGGTGGACTCCAGCGGATGAAGACAAGATGGCGGACATGATGTCATACCAGTTGATGATATAAACCTTGGTATTGTTGGTGGTAGATCAGTCTAGGTAGCTTTCATGGAGGAAGGATTGATCGTTTACTCTCGCCGGGAATCGAACCAAGGACGTACATAGATATAATCAAACAGAATTCAAATACGTTAATTTTTTGATGAATTTTGGAATTTGTTTCATTAAAATCGGATAATAAATAAAGATTTTCAAGATGGCGTCCAGATTTCAAGATGGCGGACATGACGTCATGCTCACTGTCGATATATATGCTTTGAAAAAAGTGGTGGGGGGGGGGGGCAGTCTGTCAGCAGCCACCACAGGGGGAAGGATCGGTCGCCATTTTTAATTTTTTGACCTCGTCGGGTTCGAACCGAGGACTCCGAGCTCCGTATCGATAATGTTTGTTTTTTATAAATATTTTATTAAATTTATATTATTTAAATTTTTTTATAATTTTTAAAAAAAAATTTCATTAAAATCGGATAATAAATAAAAAAGTTAAAGATGGCGGCCGTAACGGAAATTGCAACGGTGACGTCATCAACCAATATGGCGGAAAACAAAATGGCGGAAAGTTCGAGAAAACAAAATGACGTCATCCAAAATGGCGGATCCAAGATGGCGGATCCAAGATGGCTGCCGTGATATACTTGTCCCGTTACGTTATGTCCCGTTACGTTATGTCCCGTTACGCTGTGTCCCGTTACATTCATCCAAGATGGCCGCCGTGACATCACAATCCAAGATGGCGGACAGACAATCATCAATCCACAGCCAGAAGCCTGTCCCAGTAGCCCCATTTATATACTACTAACATGAAATAAAATAGTAAGGTTAACCATGAGGTGTGGAAGAAATTAGAGATTACTTTGTAAAATGTTTTTTATAAATTTCTCATGAAATATTGTGATTATTATGTTCGTACATAATGTAAAAAAAAATACAATACATGAAATTCAACACATACTTTGTATTGCAAGTTATTAAACATATATTTTAAAAACACATGTGCGTATCTAAGTCGAATTGTTATGTAATACATGATGAACATTACCGATACAACTTCCCTTACAAATAACTTTCACCCAAAGATAAGGCCGCGGACAAATTAGGTATACACACTGGTCGCACGAGGAGCTGAAATAAGTAATATAAGAAAGCCGGCCGGAGTAATTCTTTTCAAGCCAAAGCTAAAAGTAATGGATGTTGCTTGTCTAAAGCAGGCAGTGAAATGACATACAAGTTTACAGAATAGCCATATAAGATCTTTGACGCTTCTTATCCCGTCAGTGGACTGTACGCGAAGAACCAACTGCATCATGGCCCGCCGCCAGTTTTATACTTACGTATGAATACACTTGTAAACGTTTGTTTGTATACTTATGTATGTTGCCGACATCGATAGGTATTCTTTGGCAGCTCGATGTGGATTCATTCGAACACGTTTGCGCTAAACACGACATATTTTTACATGAGAGTGACATCGCGCACTGAAAAAAGTTGCAGGTCTGTAACGCAACAGTGATACAAATATTACATAGTTCGAACATTTTCTGGAGCACGACATTCACTTTGGGTAATGCTAAGCTACTTGATAGGTACCCTTTACCCGCTTTAAAAGTGATAACTTAAAAAAAAAGTGTACATGAAAGCAGACTCAGCCATATGTTTATTGCTGTTGTATTTGTCATAAACCTACCCTACGTTCAATACGGCCTGTAAGTAGAACCATGTTTTTTTTTACTTGTGTACAAGCTGTGGTTGTAAAGCGAATTTATATTCTTAGTTAACTAACGTCTATCATAACATATTTGGAATAAGGCTACCTTAATTTTTTTTCTAGATTGCTATATTGTTATATATATAAGTATTACTTAAACGGAAATATCTGGTAATAAAAATAAATGAAAAAAAGCATGAAAGGTTAAGGATTATTTTTTTTCAACAACAAATAATTTATGGTTTAACTGCTTTGTGTACTATATAAAAACAGAACAAGCTTTCAAAATTTCAAAATTTCTTTGATTATCCGTTATAGTTATGTTTGGTTTTAACTCATAAATATTTAAGTTGATTGCCAACGTCACGAATGTACAATAATTTATTTCACACCGCTCCGGGTTGCAGGTAAAGTAACAGGCGTGCAATTTGATCAGAAACGCGTTCTACTTATTCAGGCCCTTTAATTGGGCGTGACGGACCATGTGCCAAATATGTAACAATTATAAGTAGGTGAAGTATAAAAAAATATAGTTTAAAAAACTAAAGAAACATGCTTTTAAAGATTATCAAACTAAAAAGTAAAAAATAATTTTAAAATTAAATTTATGACAATAGTATATAAGCAATACTAGTATAAATGAGAAAAAAGCTTGAGGCGCTTTGTGCCATATTTTTTGAATATTAAGCGCCCCATGCTTTTTTCTCATTTATACTAGTATTGCTTATATACTATTGTCATAAATTTAATTTTAAAATTATTTTTTACTTTTTAGTTTGATAATCTTTAAAAGCATGTTTCTTTAGTTTTTTAAACTATATTTATTTTTAACTTTTTAGTTTGATATTCTTTAAAAGCATGTTTTTTAGTTTTTTAAACTATATTTATTTTTAACTTTTTAGTTTGATATTCTTTAAAAGCATGTTCTTTTAGTTTTTTAAACTATATTTATGTATAATTATCATAGGGAAATGAGTTACCGACACTACCTATTACCATCTGAGATAACTATTTGGAGTTGCAACGTCACAAAGAAATGGTAAAGTCTCTACGAATCATTTGCAGTTAGATGTATGGATATAATATTAGAATTTACCGGGGAAAAAAAAAAACATTTTTTTTTTCGGCGTGGCCGGGAGTAGAATCCACGATCGCTGAATCCGAAAGCTGACGTCACAGAAGTCGCGCGCCTTAGACCGCTCGGCTAACGAACGTAATGAAATGGGTGGGACATTTTATAGTGATGAGTCACTCACTCTTAGTCGAAAGAGTTACAGACGGACAGACAAACATACAGGTGAAGCTAATATAAAGCATGTAAAAATAAAGAACTTGAATGCAAAATAATGCATATAACAAAAATAATTTGCAAGGTTCTTTCGTGGATGTTGTAATGTGTGGGCAATATTTACTTAATTTTGGTTTTTGGATAAATTAATTGTGGTTTAAATTTTTTTAATAATTTTGTATAATTGCTGTAAAAAATTTATTTCCTGCCCTTATTAATTAATTGAGCTGTAGAAATAAGTTTATCTGAAAATTTACGTCATCTTTATTAAACATTGCCACTAATTATACTTAAAACTTCAAAATGGTTTTTGAATTTTGTAATTAATAACGTACCATCCATAACTACATATGTGAGCGATCGGTCACTGACCTCATCTTCAATCCTCCTCGTGATTCCTGCGCCAGGAGGAACATTTACATAATTCTGACTAGCTTATTTAATATAGAACTTCCCTAGTTTTTATTTTTTATATATCATCCCATGAACATTTTTAAAACAGTGCAGGCAATCAGATATCTATCTAACCATAAAGCATAGCAAAATGACATTTAGTTTTCAAAATACGACTTTTCTTTTAATTTAAAATACATTTTATATAAAACCTACATTTTTAAGTATCAAAACTTTTGTAAATAGTTAACCATTTGGTTAATACCAGTATAAAATTTTTCCCCGGCATTGTAAGATGCGTAAATTTATTTTGGAAAACTAAAATAATTTTAAAAAATATTGGGTGGTATAATAATTGTTTCTTGAATTTTTATTAAAAATAAAAGGAAAAACAATGAAGTGTATTTTCATGTTAAAAATTAAATATAAATTTTGTCGAATTAGCTAGCGAGACTGTAAAGCCACCAATAAATAGTTTGTAGGACAACTTTCAATGTGTTGATTGATTAGTTTCAATACTTTATTTCGTAATACATGATCTAGTATGGTAAGCTTTAGGATATTTGTAGTTAAAACAAAAGCAATGTTTTAGAGATACACGAATATAGTCACAGAGTAAGTCGAGCACATGGTACTGTGGCGAGGCACACTAAAAGCAATTCTGAGAATTTCTTTCGGTCACGGGATTATCTTTTACCAGTGCCGGTTGTGGGTTGTCTCCCTCTCACGCACGCACGCACACACAGGTAGCCTGCCTCCCCTCCGCCCACGTGTTCCTCCACCCGGCTACCTGAGCTGTGTGGCCTGCGAGCTGGCTTCGCCGAGCGGCAGCACGAGACGGTGGAAAACTTTCAGGATTTGCGGAAATTGTGGAAAAGATATCTCGGAATTCAAAGCGATGACTATATGTTTTAAATACATGAATTTCTTCAGAAAAAAATTATCTTTTTTTCTAGACTTGTACTTTTTTTCTGTCATTCTCCTAAGCAGTATAAAATGGCCCCAAAGTTGGACAAGTTGGTGATTTTTTATTTCATATTTTGATAGAAAAAAACAAAAATGTATAAGTATACAGACAATTCGTGTATTATCTTCTCGTGGGTGAAAAATTTTCAGATTCGTAGTGTCGATTAATAAAGTCCCATCATTATTTTAAAAAATAGTGTTCCGCTAACTTCTGATGCTACTAGGGAGGCCCCTTAAATTTTTAACCCATTTTTGTAAACACTATTTATTTATTAAAGTATACAACACATTAATTCGATGATAGAAGACAATCAGTTTTGTAGTTGAACACACTTTTTTTTTTACCTAACTGTAGTACAATTTCACGTTTGTAAACATATTTACTTGAACCTGTTCACATGAAGTACATAGTTCGTGAACGTACCATTACTACCATTAGCGCTGTCCTTGTTTCGTTGAGCTCTGCTGCCAGTTAGTTATACGCCATAGAGCTCAAAAATTTTATTTGTGTGTAAACATATTAGCTCTCGGCGTATGGTGTTTGGCAGAAGTAATTTCGTGAAAATGGAACTGAATGTATCACATATGGCAGACCCACGTGTAGCAACATAAACCCATATATAGTGTGTCAAATGAAACTTTATGAGCTACCTGAAATATATTTGGTAAACTAAAATTGTCACAGTGACAAGAAATTCTGAAGTTTTAAGATACCTAAGGAAACTGGCATTACAATTATTATAATCAATTTTTTCGCAACTTGTAAAATAGCTCAATAGCACAATAGTAACTCGTGTGCTTGTTAACCATACGGTTCGTGGTTCGACTCTCATCACCGGAAAAAAAAAAGTGTTTTTGATAACATTATTATAAAGTTAAATCAGCTCAATAAGAATAAGTTTTTTTAGTAATTATTTACAGGAGTGACTTCAGTCGTTTGAGAAAGAACAAATATAAAAACATAAACTTAGTTTTATAATATATGTTTTTTAAATGTTTCCGTTAGTAATGCCGTAGAAGTATAAGTTTTAATGTGTGCGTGAAATTTTATTTTAACAAGATGGGCAGTATTTCAATAAAATTTCTTGTCTCAATTTTTTTAAATTTCTTATTATGTGATGTATTGCTAGTTAGTTGTAAAAAGACATTGTAATCGCCTTAATTTCACGCTAATAACAACTATAAACAACCAAAGTCAAACAAAAAATCAAGCTTCCTTTAAGTACAGGCTGAAAAAAAACATCTTTGTAACAACTGCTTACCATGACCACTTCGCCGCTACCCTACTGCTTGATTCTGTGTGTGAATGTGCGAGTGACTGGTTTTTAATGTAGTAGCACCTTTTTTTTTTTTCCTGTTTTGATACTATTTGCTGTATGTTTAATTACTTTCCTTTTTATGTATGTCTATGCTTAGTTTTTTATTACTTTAAATTAGTTATGGTTGAATCTTTTGTAATGGTTAATATTTGAACATAAAGTTAAAATGTTAATTTGTTCTCTTAATATTTAGTCAACATCTGCTTATACCATGCTTAATATTTAGTATTCCACTATTTGATGTAATTGCAGAAAAGTGGTTAAGTGTAAGAAAAGGCGTACCACCTTAACTTCGCCACTAATAAAGACGATAAATAAATAAATAAATAAATAAATAAATAAATAAATAAGTAACTCGTGTGCATGTTAACCATACGGAAAGTGGTTCGACACTGATCACTGGTGAAAAAAAAGTGTTTTGATAACATTATTATAATGTTAAATCAACTCAATTAAGAATAAGTTTTTTTAGTAATTATTTACAAGAGTGACTTCAGTCATTTAAGAAAAAAACAAATATAAAAACATAAACTTAGTTTTATAATATATGTTTTTTTTTAATGTTTCCGTTAGTAATGCGCGAAATTTTATTTTTAACAAGATGGGGAGTATTTCAATAAAATTTCTTGTCGCAATTTTTTTTAATTTCTTATTATGTGATGTATTGCTAGTTAATTGTAAAAAGAAATTGCTATCGCCTTAATTTCACCCCAATAACAACCATAAACAACCAAATGCGCTGATCTCCTGGCATGCGGACGCGGAACGATGACCCGAGACCTCGGCTGCCTCGCCGGCAGGAGGTCGCGACGGAGCAGAATCAATCACGAACTCGCCGAGCGGCGATGCAGCCCCGGGGGCATGCCCGGGCGAGCGAACGTAAATCACACAGTTCTCAGAGTCGTTCGTCGCGGGGCGCGATCACGCAACGGGGGAGGGGGGGGGGGGGCGGGGCGCGTCCTGCTTTCCCCCCCCCCCCCCCCCCGCAGCTGCCCCTCGGCGGGTGTCGTCCCGTGCCAACTCGCCCCGCGCGGCACGACCGCTCGTCTCCGACCGCGACCATCGATTGTTTCTATATCCGTCGGCGAGTGCGCTCCTGCCCCCCTCCGCACGGCGTAATGACGATCAGAGTAAGGTCTCCCCGGTAAGTGCACCATCAAACTACAATCACCGAATACATTTCCAAATCAACAGAGAGATGTATCCAGAATTATTATTTTTTATATTTTTGTATTTATTACTTCGAGCCGGGTCGTACGCGGGGAAGGGCAGATGAGAGAGGGATATATTCCTCCGCTTCCCCTCAAAATCCTTTAAAAAAAATCAATCATTCCACCAACAAAAGGAAAGAATTTGAAAATCAAAGACGGGTAAAGTGGTTCTATTCCCCCCCCCCCCCCCCCCCCCTCCTTTTCCCGCAATGGGAAATGACATTTGCGTACGCTCTTGACCTTGAGTCTCCATAACGACCTATTTACTTTGCTTTTTATCATAACGTCGGTAGTGGCCGTAGGTTCGGTGCCCAAATAGAGCAGGAATTTTCAGAACACTTTTCCGTAATTTTGGCGTACAAGTCGATACCTTAGCAAGCCCTCTACAAAAATAAGAAGGAATCAAGATACTTTTTCGGTTATGTCATCCTAGCCTTTTTTTTTACTTTAGTAACTTTGGGTGTTTTATATCCAAATAACTTGCAGTAGCAACTATAAACTTAGCCAAACATAAATAGGCTATGTAAATTAGATTTTGTTTTAATAATTTAATAGACTACATAGTTCTTTCCTGATTCCTATCGCTTAAGTAACCCTTGCATTTTTTCCACGCGTATGCCGATATTTTTTTATGATGTTAATTAATTATTCATGTGCACTGTTAAGTTATTTTAAGTAGTGTTGAGTGTCGGTAAAATAATGCGTCTCACCTTAACTACGCTACCGATACCGACATTATATTGATAAAATTAATAAACTAAATCAGCTTGAGCGTGTGTTTCAAAACTACAGCCATCACCCTCGACGTAGTTTGTAAAAAATTCTACCGCAGCTAGCAAATTCAACTTCCTGTCATCGCTAAGAGGCAAGGTTCAAACGTACATCATTACAACCCGAGTTAGCCTACATAACTTTTTTACAGCATTCAAAATAAAATACAGTATAGCACATTTTGAAGGTTTGAGATAATTTAATTCGCATTGTAAGCAGTTATTGAGATTGGGATACTAAAAACATCCATCAAGATGCATTCATGACCCCGGACTTTGAAACTAGATTTGTCGAAGACGATAACGTAACACTTGTAGATCGTTATTTATTTATAAATAAAATATGCCAGTTAGTAAGGAACTTGAGTCAAAACATACCTATTATAAAAAATAATGCTGTACATAAACGCTGTAGAATAAAGTGATCATGCATTACGCAAGAGCTCAATATTCTCAATACGACTGAAAATAATATTGCGTGGTAGTCTATATTTACAAGAAAACGTTCAAAAAAATCTGAGCTCGTATGTTTTGCTCAGACAATTGAAGAATAGGCCACGATAGAACGCAAACAGCGTGTAACAAGCACAGTTGCACACGCACAACACAGATTTCGAAGCCTCATTCACATACAACACAGTAGTTCGACACATTCCAACAGTTTTTTTTCCACCCTCATTCACTTCTGTCGAAATATTTCGTTTCAAACTTTTGAATTTTGTCAGCATGTATATTATGAAGAAACTGTTTAACTAATTACAAACATTTAATTTCGCTGTCTTGTTTTTAACGACTAGAAAATTATCAACTACAAAGCATTGCCTCTCTAAATAACACCGAAATCAAATCAGTTTTACATTCGGCGGGGCCCTGGACTTTTTGCCCCTGGAACAATTGAAAAAGTAACTCTTTCAAACGAAAATTTAAGCCAATCTGGAACTTCAATATCGACGATAGTTTTGCTAAGTTATCTTACGAAATGTTGAAATTCTTTCCTGGTTAATTATCAGTTTTAGGATCAAACTCTGGCGGAATCGTGTTATACGTTGCAATAAAATATTTTAAAGATTTTTAAAATTCTAAATCGCGTATTGAAATATATTTTGACCAGCACTTTACTTTACATGCTTTAAAAAAATTTAATATTCCTTTTCCCATTTATGTAAATATTTTAGACAGAGCACTAGACAAATAAGTAAAATGAAAATGGGAAGCACGGCCCCTGTATCTGACGTGGTTCGCGCCGACCGGTAGCGTGTAGCACACAGAGAAGTCGAGGTTGGGTAGCTTTTTCTGTGCGCGCGAATGTAGCCCAGAATCTGTATGTTGCCAGGGCGGGTTAATTCCAGCGCTCCCACACGGTCCACGGTCGAGACACAGGACTTCGCAGCTGCTGCGCTGGCGATTCCCTCCCCTCCTCCGCTCTCACCCTCCCCCCTCCTGCACGCACCCTGCTGTCCGGTGGAATGCCTGCTCAGCCCCCTCCCCTCCTCCAACCCCCTCCACATGCGTGCGACTGTTGTGGTTCGCGCGCGAGGAAGCTACTTCCGGCGACTGTTGCTGACCGCGCGACCCTCTCCCCCCCGCCCCTGGCAGATCCGGCAACCGCGCTTCAGGTCCCGCCGGAGGACGAACGCTCGGGCTGCTGACTCCGGGACGACGGAAACTGGGAGGGAAACAAACACATCAAGGTAGCGGTTATGTGGTGCCCACGATCCTGAGCTCAGTGGCTGAGGTACTTACCTGCCGACACGAGGCGCTCCAAACTTTGCCTTTGCGACAGTCCATCGCCGGTTTCCCCGCATCGGTTAGTTTTATATGTATTAGTCTGTACACCAGTGTTTCCCAACCACTGTGCCGCAAGATATTGGTAAAGGAAAAAATATATATGATTTTTTTTTTAATATTATCTAGTGTATACAAATTCATATTAATGTAATTGCAGTCTTATATTGATAACTAGCTTAAATACGCGGCTTTTCCCGGGTTAAACCACCTTTGGGAGCTGATTTTCGGAAAAACACGTTCTCATTTGATAACAATGTAGCATAACGAACATCTCTGCGAAGTTTCAAATCTGTAGGACTTATATTTGAAAAACAAACGGGATATTTTGATATTTACTGCCCCCGCAACCCCTTGAAAGCTGATTTTCGTAGGTATCCTTTCTTTGCGGATGTATACGGGGCAAAAGGAATATTTGTGCCAAATAACAAATATAGTTCCGTAGAATTCGTAACGCGTGAGTCGTATCTCTCACTCCCGTTCAGTCCCTTAAAGAGATGAATTTTCAAAAATAATTAAACGCATGTTATTTTATTTCTTTTGAAGATTATAGTTACCAGATTTCGGCAACGTTAGTTAAAAAAAAATTCCCTTTTACAAATCGCCCCTTTTCACCCCTTTAAGGAAGCAATTTCAAAGAATCCTTTCTTACTGCACCCCTAGGGTACTAAAGGAATACTTCGTCCAAATTTCGAATCACTAGGTCCACCGGTTTAGGCTGTGCGTTGTATGTAATTCAGTAAGTCAATAAGTCACGGTATATTTTTATAGGTGTACATATAAAGGTTAAATAACATAGGAAAAAAATAAAATAACGATGGGTAAAAAAAACTGTGTAAAAGCATATTAGTGTGCCGCTGAGTTCGAAAATTTATAATTTAGTGCGCCGATATTAATAAAAGGTTGGAAAACGCCGCTCTAATTATATGGCAGTCGAAGAAACGTTAAGGCCAACATAAAATAAATACTTTTATAGCGCTTGTGCTCAGTAAGCGGTAATAACTGTTGGACTGCACTGCTCGGTGTAAGACCTGTGTAATAATATGTTGCCATGTAATCAAAATCTCAGTGTATTTCATTGTTTCGAGAAAATAAAACTAGCAAACGTTTTCACTTATATATATTTTTATTTATTTATCGCCTTTATTGGTGGCGAAGTTAAGGCAGTACGCCTTTTCTTACACATAACCACTTTTCTGCAATTACATCTATTAGTGGAATACTAAAAATTAAGCATGGTATAAGCAGATATTGACTAAATATTAAGAGAACAAATTAACATTTTAACTTAATGTTCAAATATTAGCTATTACAAAAGATTCACCATAACTAATTTAAAGTAATTGAAAATTAAGCATAGACATACATAAAAAGGAAAGTGATTAAAGATACAGCAAATAGTATTAAAAAAAGTGATACTACATTAAAACCAGTCACTCGCACATTCACACACAGATTCAAGCAATAGGGTAGCGGCGAAGTGGTTATGGTAAGCAGTTGTTACAAAGATGTTTTTTCAGCCTGTACTTAAAGGAAGCTAGATTTTTTGTTTGCCTTGTCGCTTGGTCTAGTTTATATATATATATAGTGTGTGTATATATATTTATTATTTGTGGAAACATCTATGCTTTTCCTTAACTTACACTAAAACATACAGTTGGCAGCTTGCTTGCGCAAAGAGAAGTTTTAATTTATTCAAAAGTTTTAAAGTTTGTTAGCGGAGATCGTTCTAAGCCCGAGCTCCCGTTACAGAGAGATATAACATTGGTAAAACCATTTAGCATATTTAAGAGTTTGTGTGAACTTATGTTCAATAAGTTTCTATTCCCTATTTAATTGCTTGATTTTTTGAATGTACATGCTGGCAAATAAAACTAAGGACATTGACACTGTTATTGCGGCAAGGCAAAAGTAAAAATGATGCGACCTGCCTTTGAATTTAAAACCTATTTCACAATAGCTGATGTTGGTTTCACTGAAGCAACTATAAAAAAATCATTTGTTTTTTTCATTAATTTAAAAATGTTTAAATTTATATATATATATATATATATATATATATAACGTAAATTTACTACCAAGTGAGATTCACAAGCAAGTTTCAAAACTTCAAACCGTTCATGATCGAAATAGGAATATTGTACATTCTCATATTCACGGAACAACGCCCGATTGTGCATCTTCGTTTTTATTTTTTTTTGTTCATTGTAAATAAATATACAACTCATAACTAATGGTCAATTAGGTTAGGTTAGCTACATTATAAATACTTTTTTAAAACATAGTGGACGGTTGATTTGGTTAGGATAGCTACATTAAAGATACTGTGAAATCATGTAAACGGTTTCCCCCAAATGAATACACATGTTGTGATTCTAATTTTTTTTTTCCTAACCTAACTAAAACTAAGTGTATTTTGGAGGGGTCCGGGTTAGGGAGGGACCTAGGTGCGTCTCAGGCCGAAGCCTATACGCCTAGTCATGCTGGGATTAGCCATGCAAGGAGAGGGTCGCATGCATCATGTGCTAGGAGGGGATTGGCCAGCCATGGCAGCGATTGGCGCCATGACTAACTCCCCTCACTCTTAAATCTAGACTATAACTAGAGATAGGTTGGGCCCAGGTAAAACCTGCATAGACACAGGGAAAACCCTGGGCACATTCATGCGGGATGCAAATTGGCATGCATTACGTGTAGGAATTTACAGGAGACAGAGGATGGTCTGGATGAAGTGTTGGACAGAGTAGAAAAGAGTCTACCATGCTGGGGTTGGGCACTTGGGCTCGTGGTCCGCTTTGCTTTTTATCCAGGACTGGATTTAGTGACCAGGGACGCAAGCGCCCCTGGTGGTGAGTGGTTGCACTGACCACTCACTCCGCCGCCAGTCAGCACCTAAAAAACTAATTAACTAAAACAGAAAAAAGATAAATGACTTACAAACTAGGCATTTCGTTACGAAATATGCAAACACCCAACTCAGGGATGGACGTGCAGTGCTTAAGATAAAACTAAAATAAGAACTAAAAATATTTTTTTTAAATTTTTTTTTTTAGATTTTTTATTATTATTTTAGAAATATATATTTTTGATGACTATTACTAAGTATCTAGGACTTATTACTAATTTACAAATCTCTAATATCTACTACTATACTACTAGTTAAATATAGAGGAACTGTCGGTGTATAAAGTTACAGGTGAATTAAGTCAAGACCTATTCGCATTCTGGCATTGTTGCAAGCTTGTAATTCAAAATCCCATGTATTTCAGAAACACAACCGGCACTGGAGGTGAAGCCTGCCAGGCGGGCCATGCCCATCGTGCATAGGGAGTCAGCCCTAACACAACAGGCAGTGAACCCAGAGGTCGGTTAGTACATACACCTGCGTGCTTCGGACCATTTTGAATTAGCTAATTATTCATTAATGTCTATAATTTAAGTTTCAACTCGCGGGAGACTGATTGGCCGATCGCTCAGCCAGCCACAGCACACTACGGAGGTCTGTGAGCCAAGATTGAATTTGGCATTTTATATTTTCCATGCAACTCTGGATCTTGTTCGCCCAGTGATGAAATATATGGGTTTCTGCTTATGGCACATTTATCATAGAATTTTTGCGCAGTTCGGAAATAATAATGTTTTAAAAGTTCGAGTTTGAGCTCTCTGTGCATAGCCCTTACGGGGCAATACACAGGCGCACCTGTCGCAATACGAATACTCTTATTCTGAATTCTCTGAAGCTTGATTAACACATGTTGTGGTACGGAAAAAAAAAATCGAGCATGAACTTCGGGGAACTTCAGGTTTGGCTCTCTCGTCTGTGAAAAGAAGGCTTGCCAACGTGAGTATTCTGGTATGTCCAGAAGGACGAGTGAATCGTAGGCTTCCCATGTAACTCTTGGAGAGATCTCGGTGGTCGTGACTTCCAGGGCGTCTCGCTAATGCGGCGAGGGTCGTAGGTTCGAGCCCCCCCCTTCCCCACCAGGCAGGACTAGCACCGAGTCGTCACCAAGTGGTTCGAAACCCATTCCCGTCCCCTTAATTCCCTGAATGACTAGTTCATGTAAAACTATTAAACAATTAATCCCGGGAGCAGCACGTGCGTGTTTGTTTTTCTTAGATGTGAGTTAAGTATTAGTTAGACCATAAGGGGGATTAGGCCTCACCCATCTTGCAATTTCAAATATTTTTGTCACAGCTTGCAATAAAGTATTCTTTTGCTAAATGTTTTGGTTTGACACGGCATAGGACTCAGCTTTGGCTACTTGTTGAAGTCAACTCTTGTGAAATGGTGTGATTATCATAATAGTTGTAGTCACCCGCTTAAAAAAAAAAAGTTTTTTTTTTGCTCGTGGCGCTTACTGTATAGAGCCTGTTAGTAAATACGAGGTATAATTTATGCCTTGTAATGCCAAAAATTGGAATAAATAATTCAAAATTAGAATTATAGCAAAAAGTAGGAAAAATCCATGGTGGCAGGGCTTAATCCCTCTTAAACGTAATTCATACTGCGTGTTTTTTTTTTGTTTTTTTTGTTTTTTTTAAGAGTTTCGCATCTTTGACCGTTGTCTGGCGGGTCACTAGCCGAGTTCCTGAGTAGTATTCCTCTGGTTGAAGCCGCCGATTCAGCCTTGGAATGCGGGGAAAAAAAAAAAAAAAAAACGATGGGAATGTACGGCAGACGTGACACGACGTGGAACACCTTCCCAGCTAACAGTTGGCACGCCACTGCTCTCCTCCACAGTCAGCGCCTGCGGAAAGGCGTGGCTCTCCGCCCACTCTGAACTCCGCCGACGCAGCGCCCCGCCGCACCGACGCCGCAGGGTTCGACGAACGCCTGCCGACGGCCGTCACTGCGCGCCGCGTGATGCGTCCGTGCCCCGTGCCTTTCAAGTCGCGGGGGTCCGCGGAGTGTTCGGAACATGCAGGATCTCCCAGTTTCAATGGCATATTATAACAGTTTAATTTGGACAGCAAATCATTCATCAAATTGAAGGTAAACTAACCTAGTTTTACGTACAAATGTTCAATAAGTGCACCTTTAGTTATACGGCTCACAAACAATACATGCGCCCGCGCGCGCGCGCACACACACACACACACACACACACACACACACATACACACACACACACACACACACACACACACACACACACATATATATATCACAATTTTGTGGACACGATAACTGTCGCAATTTTTCCCCAATGACTTTCAAGTCGATATATAAAACTAGTAGTGGAAAATCTCGGTTTAGTTCGTTAATGGGCAATATCCTAACAAAGGGGTAGACATGGGTAATGTTTTTTTTTAAATCATAAAAATCGTTTTAACTCCCGTAATATGGTAAATATCAAATGATAAATATCAAATCTGTTTGAACGTTTCATTACTCGTAGGAGTAATGCCAAAATCTTTTTTCTGGATAAGTTTTTGATACGACTAACCATTACTGTAAGGGGTTTAAAAAAAACAATGGTTGGCGGACTAAAAAAGAAAATCATAACTCCCTTCGTATGCATAACATCGGATTCGTACAGATTGTAGGTATATTGATCTTATAATTTTTATCTAAAACTTTTGTCTGAAACAATTTTTGATTAGACGAACCATTGCAGCAAGGGGTTAAAAAAAGGGGATAGAATTAAAAAAAAAAATGAATAGCTCCCTGAGTAGGTAGAGCCTACACTATCAAATCCGTTAAAAATGTTTGTAAATCTTATTATTTATATCTAGAATTTTTTCTGAAACAATTTTAAAATAATTAAAACCATTACTGGAAATAACGAGTGTAAACAAATTCAGTACTTTTTTTAATAAATTTATATTCATTTTCATTATCATTTATTCTAAAACGCTTAAACTTTATTTAAAACCTTTAGCTGGAACAATTTTTGATGGAACGAAGTATTGCTGTAAAAACAAGGATTTAAATTAAAAATTATATATATATATACTTTTTAGTATCAAATTCGTCGGAATTTATTAATAACTATCCTAATGTTACATTAAACTGTTGTCCAAAGGATGAAAAATAGTGTGTAGGGATCAGAAATAATTTAATGACTACCTTTCTAGGCATATTATGAAATTCCTTAAAACATTCAATTCTGAATGCATTAAGTTAAAAAAAATTATGTTCGCTGCATGGAATATGACACAATTTAAAATCTATATATAGGATGTTATGTCGGCTACATTAAGATCTTAATATGTTCCAGGAGTTTATAGAAGTTTCCAAAATATTTCCAAAGAAATAGGTCTTTCTATATCTACCTACGCATGTGGGCTATACCAAAAGGGATTTTTTAAAACTAGTTATATTACTGCTGCTATGTCTATCAGAAAATTTTGTGATGAAGGTAGCTTACAGAAATTAATGAAATCATAATGCCAGGAGACTACTAAACCAAATATTACTAAACCCTCCACAGACACACACTGTCAGCGACAATGGAAGCTTACAATCAACCTGACACCGTTGCACATACGGAAACATAACCTCATTTGTGTAAAAACACTTTAAAAAATTTATAAACTGTGTCGGATGACAAGGAAACATTTATAGGGATAATTGCTTATTTTTAATAAATTAATTGTATTATAATTCATTGTCGAAAGTCGGCAAGTTAAGTATTTTTTTAATGTATTTAACGCGTTTATCGGAGCGATTTCATTATATAATTTAAAATTTAGCTCTGTAAATGGAATAATTTGATAGTCGACGTAGTTGCTTCGGCAGCGAATTCTAGCTGCGGGTGCGGAAACTACATATGGTTCGCGTTTAGAAATTAATTTAAAACACATTTTGCGTATATTTATCATGCTAGGCATTATTTTTAACAATTATGCGTAAAATTTTGTGTCCGAGTTTCGTATTATTAGTGCATTTGCAAAATGTTGCACATCTCTGGCGAGTAATAAAACAATCGCTCACGTGTTTTTGATATCCTACATTAGTACATATTTGCTGCTCAAATCAACTGCCAGAAGTAAGCACGTGTTAATGACAAGCTCGTGGAATAGCATCATGTCAGTTTTTAAGAAAACTGCAGGTTGCCGTATTAGAGCGTCTGACTTGTGACTTGTAGGACCCGGGTTCGCAGTTCGGCTCCTCCAAGGCGGATTGTCTCAGTCAAATGGTGGCATTTTTCTGATAGGAATACAATGCCTGTCAGGCTACCATAGAGACGGTGGGTGGAAACAAAAATCCTTCCAGGGTGGCTTCCAAATGGGGAGCCCGTTTCTTTTCTACGGCTCCCCATGCGGGGGTCATTCCGGGGGTTTCTCCGGGGTCGCGGAGTTTTGCAATAATATTTGCTGTCATCCCCATAATATATACTTTTTTTATTCAAGATACTGAACTGGCTTTATCGTAACTAAAATATGTATAAATTAATTATTTTATTTGTTTAATAATTGAGATAATTTTAATGACTAATTATACTGAATGTTTTGTGATTCATTAATTGATTAAAATTTCTAATTGCAAAAACGTTATTCATACTTATATAAAAACAATTTCTATCGCTAATACACACAATAAAAACGAAAAAAAAAATACTTAATTTAATTTGCTTAACTTAATTTTATTTATAAAAATTAAATTTATGAATATTAATTATTAAACTTATTTTTTATTAAAACATAAATATATGATTATTATTTTTCAACTTAATTCTATTTATTAAAATACTTCATTATTTTCGCACACGTTTGACGTATATTTTAATGTGTTTATATTTCCCTATGCGAAACGTAATTAAAAATGTTAAAGTACCGTGTTATGAACCACGTTACTATATTTTATTAAACGTGCATTGTAACCACTACGTTACGAAGCCTGACGGAAGAATGTTAAATAACTATTTACTATGACTATTGTATTTTACCAAATATATTACATGGTTGTTTCACTATCATTATAATCATAATACTTTTCGTTCAATGTTCCAATGAAAATTTCCTTGCCTGTTGCGTTGCGTGCACATTGTACAAATTCACTCTCATTTTTCCATAACGCGCCTAAAGAAATGTAACTTTAAAAAAAAATTAATTAAATGATTTAAAAATGGGAATTATTGTGCGTTAAAATACTAAATTTAGTTAAAGGCTAAAATTCTACATAAATGGTGAGGCATAAATATATATATATATATATATATATATATATATATATATATATATAAAGCATGTGAAAGTTATTGTCGTGTTTTGAACCCTGCACCTAACCAGATACTCATTCATATTACTGTAAAGTTGCAGAGATGACTAACATAATGTTCTGTAAATAAGTACATGCAGATATACAAACACACATATGGTTATATTCTCGTCGTCGTGCCGGATTTCTTTGCGCGGTTCCCCTTCCCTCTCCTCCTACGGCGCGGCCAACGAGAGCGCAGTTCAGGCACGCGTCGGCGAGTTAATCTAGGGTTTGGAAATACGCGCCCGGGATGACGCGACACGTCACAACCACTCCAGTCAGTTCCAGAAAGAAGGCCACGGGTATAAAAGCGGCGACGCCTGCCTCCGCGGCGATTGCGTTCCAACAGGCGAGTTGAGTGAAGTGCGAGCGGCGGTACCGTGCGTGTGTGACCGAGTGGCACGAAACTGTGTGTATGGAGAGGCAAGAAAGAGGTAAGGGACCAATCTAACTGTATATAAACAATTAGGCTATCCTTAAAAACCCGTTTAACCCACTCGAAACAATATTTTCTTTTGTCTTGGCCTTAACGTCTCGTCGACATCGATGTCTTCAAAGACTGACAAATTGGACGTTACAGTTCCAGGAAGCTGAGAAAGTAATCGGCCGTGGTCTACTGTAAGGACAAATTCCAGCATCTTCCTCGAGTGATTTTGGGACACCATGAAAAACAGGAATAGTTAGACCAGGATTCTATCTCGGAGCTGCTTGAATGCAAGCGCAATGTCTTACCGCTGCGCCTCTTTGCTCCGTTTCACTCTTCCATTGCCCTCATGTGTTCTCGTTGTATTTATTGCGCCAAACCACTTGCAATATTTAAGGGGCTCACCTGGTCAGGGGGCTCATCTGTGTTAGTGAGGTGGGATGATAAGCACGACCTCGCTGGTGGTTCTAGCGCGGTTTAGCCTCTAAACACAAGACTCTGCACTGGTCGTCGTGCATAATTGCAGCGGTAACCATAACACCAGATGGCTTAGTTGAAGATACGGGTGTAATGCAATACCCTCGGGTGCTTTCAAAATTATTTATCGAGCGTTTCATGTCTAAAAACTACTCTGAAAACACGCGTTTTAGATTTTTCACTCTTCTAAAAATACAGTTTGAAAAGGATAAGCGGCCCTCAGCGCATTCATAAATGCTTGTAATAATCAGACACACTTCTGATATCTAGAGCCGCTTGCAAATCGCGTGGTTTCTTCTGAAGTTCTGCACACCGGTCTTCACCTGCAAATGGCGAGTATGAATGTTACGTAACGATACGCATTAATATTTACGACCAGATGAATAGTTTCGGGCCTAATGCTCGTCGGCATCGGGGTGATTACGGCAAGGGTTTATCCACGAGAATAAAGCATTGGTGGCGTTTGTGAGGGGGGATAACCCCGTAACGTCGGCCACGTTCACCCACTTGAGAATAAATGTGGTTTCACCGGGAATCTAACCGTTGGTGGAAGACGAGTGATCCAAACACACAATAGTCTGGCCCCACCGCGTACACTCAAACTGCTGGGCACAACACGTAAGAGATAGACATAAGAAGTGACCTCATGAATACGAGTCAAGGTAGCTTCATCATTGTCAAACACTTCCTGTTTGCGGGCAGTTCCACGCAGTTGTAACGGGGGATGCTCATTGTACATTTTAAATCAGCGGGGTATCGGGTTAATCGTATGATGATTAGCCACACTTCACGAATACGAAACTCCGGTGCCACGTGAACAATTAGTTTCACTACAATGGAGGGCCCAGAGAACAAAATAACGCATTTTAGCGCGTGAACTAGTCCTAGGGTCAGCCCAGTAAGTGAAACATTCCCTATTATAGAGGAAATTTTTTTTTACCAAAATACTTTCCAAAAATCAAAACGTTCCAGTCTGCTCACTTTAGATTATTAGGAAACAACAGTAAAACGACATATCTTAAAATCTCTGAGCTAATTAACTATGTCTAAATAACCTCATAAAATCGAAATTTCATAAGTATTTATAATAGTTTCCAATGGCAAGCAATGCCGAGATTTAAAAATTAAAACGAAACAAACGATTCATTGAACTTATAGAATTAATTATATTTGTGATGCTGTACCACCAACTAAAGCCAACTTTATTTGTACTTTACGCAAGTTTATTATTTTACTCATTTCAATCGAATCAATAAATTGGAGTAGTTCTTCCCCCCCCCCCCCCCCCCCCCCCCCCGAAACTCACACACAGGCCATAGGAGCAGGATGTCAACGTTCGACCTGAATAGTGGCCCATTTTCTTGCTGCCATATTTATCAGTCCGTGTAATTCTGCTGCTCGTATCTGGTGTTGACTCGGAGATAAGAGCAGTCGGCGCGCGCTCCGGCGACGCGCGACGCCGGTAGAAGTTTTAATGGCCGTATCGTGCAGAGTGGAAGAACGCCGTACATGCGTCCTACACAGCGAGCTTTCCCGTTGCAGCAAATACACTTGAGACTAACACCGGACAGCTCTATACTAACAACACAGTAGCAAGTGGTGTGACTACGCAATATTTTATAGATAAATCGTTAAATTGCAGATTATCCGGTGTCAAACGATTAACTTCTTGTTAAGGAATTTGAAGCACTGGAGGTATATTTCCCCCCATAAAACATAATTATTCTGCCTAACAATTTCATGCACATTTCATTGCCATTAACTGACATCTACACTTCTAGTTAAAGTCTTAATACAAAACATATTTTTTGTTTGTATTCTTATTAATTATATATTGACATCCATTGAACAAAACACACTGATGCCTTTCTCCATCACAGAATATAAGTCCTTGGTTACGAGGATGCGGTTGAAGGTCACGTGAAGAGAGTAACACGTGGATAAGCATACATCATCACAGGACGCAATCTTCCCAGCCATTCTGAGAAGTGTGCAATTTTCCCACTTTTGTTCGAGGGCGCAATCTTCAAGCATTCAGCAAGAGACCCGGTAAAGGGAGGGATAAAGAAGCATGAGCCTCCGAGAAAGACCCAGACTCAGACTCAAGTTGAGACTGAGTAGGTAGCCTCCCACCTCCCGCGCCTCTCGGTTTGCAGTGCATTCCTCCCCGGCGCACCTGAGCCTAATTTTACCGGTCGCGACCTCGGCGCTGTACATCAGCGGCAGCCCTCATTATGGCGCGCGCACGTCAGCCTTGTGCCGTATTCGCCCCTGCCAACGCCCCCTGCAAGTGCCAACACTGGACCTGCAAGTGCCAACGATGCCAGCAACAAGTGCGCCCAAGCGAGCCCCAACAAGTGCCAAGCCGTAGCAGTTGTTCACAGCTTGGACCGCTCAGCAAAGTGAACTCATTATTTTCAAGCAGTACATTTTTGAAGTAAAACTTACCTTGGGCGCGATGAGAGTAGAATTTCAAGGTCGAATTTTAATGCAAAGCTTTCCTGAAACATTGTTGTGAAACGTTTCTGACGCTAAAAAGACAGAAAATAGGTACTTGGCGTAAGCGATATAAAGTGAGCACTATGCTATATACTTTGTTGGACTCGTTTTCGTTCTCATCTTTGAGCGATGATTCGTCCCCCAACCAAAAATAAAATAAAGAACCGAAAGAGACAAGTAGTATGTAAATGGGGCTCCTGAAACAGGCTTCAGGCTGTGGTGCCTGTGGTGCCGACCGCCATCTTGGATTGTGACGTCACGGCGGCCATCTTGGACTCAAAATTCCTCAAAATTCCTCAAAATTGACTCAAAATTCCTCAAAATTGACTCAAAATGACTCAAAATTTCCCGTTTTAAGAAAAAAATTCCCGTTTTCGAGGGAAAAATTCCCGTTTCGATGGAAAATTAGGATTTCGAAAAACCACAAATGTCTTTTGCCTTAGAAAGAACACAAATTCCTAAAACTGGCTTAAGCATCCTTAACTCAAGCCAGCGTTAAGCCATTTATAGGATTATGACGTCACCGTTGCAATTTTCGTTACGTCCGCCATCTTGAAAATCCACAATTTTTATGTTAGAAAATCGGGAAAAATTTTAAAAAAATCATTAAAAAAATTATTTAATCGAATTAAAAAAAATATTAAAAACCACTGTTGCAGTTATCGTTACGGTTGCCATCTTGGATTATATAAATGTTACATATTTCGTTACACCCGCCATCTTGGTTGAGTACCATGTCATTCTTACACTTTACGTTACGACCACCATATTGGATCCTATTAATGTTGCAATTATCGTTATGGTCGCCATCTTTAAATTTGGACGCCATCTTGGAAATCCGTAGTTTTTATGTTAGAAAATCGGGAAAAATTCCAAAATTCATCAAAAAATTAATGTATTTAAATTCTGTATGATTATATCGATGTACGTCCTTGGTTCGATTCCCGACGAGAGTAAACGGTCGATCCTTCCTCCATGAAAGCTACCTAGACTGATCTACCACCACCAGTACCAAGGTTTATATCATCAACTGGTATGACATCATGTCCACCATCTTGTCTTCATCCGCTGGAGTCCACCATCTTGTTTTCGTCTGCTAGAGTGTGCCGATACCATGTAGTATAATTATCTGGTCACCATACTTTTGTCCTCAACTGTTGACATTGATCATTGACCTTGGCCTTTGACCTTGACCTTTAAATTTGACCTTGACCTTGAAATTTGACCTTGACCTTGAAATTTGACCTTGACCTTGAAATTTGACCTTGACCTTGAAATTTGACCTTGACCTTGAAATTTGACCTTGACCTTGAAATTTGACTTTGTCCTTGAAATTTGACTTTGTCCTTGTCGACCATCATGGATCCGACATTTTATGTTCAGTACATGCTACCAGGAGCTACCACCTGCCAGAGTACTCCATCTTGTGTGTGTACTTGTATTATGGAGTACATTTCCATCTGGTTAATTTTATTCTAACCCGCTACAGTGCAGTAATCATTTATTACCGAGGTGCCCCCGCCATCTTGAAATTCGACCGCCATCTTGAAATCATGTAATAATGTAGCTAGAAAAGCGGGAAAAAATCCAAAATTCATTAAATAAATCACTCATTAACTTACATATTGATTCGATCCGCTCCCGTCCTTGGTTCGATACCCGATCGATGCAATAATGTTTAATTTTATGAAAAAATAATAATTTCAATATACCATGTTCATCATTCTTAAAGAGACTTTAAAACCTCTACTAACATCATCCTATCAGACATCAAGACCACCATATTGGAAATTCATAATTGTAATGTTAGAGATTCGTGAAAAAGTTCAAAATTCATTAAATAAATTTGTAATCTATATACTGATTGATTAAATCGACTAAGGTCCTTGGTTCGATCCCTGGCCGATACAAATCAACTTTAATTTTAAAAAAGTACCAGAAAAGTGTAAGGTTCGAGAAATAAAACACCTCAAAGTCTTTTACAAACATAATATTTATTACACAATTTCTATCCTACTACAGAATCACTTGCGAAAGCCAGCAATCTTATAAACATTTAGCCCTGCATAGACGTGCATCGACTACTTCTTAGCTCCAAATGGCTACAAATGCTTCAAAAGGCTCCAAATGCTCCAACAGCTCCAAAAAAAAGGCTCCAAATGCTCCAATAACCACCAAATGCTTAACACAGCTCCAAATGGCTCCAAATGCTCCAAACGGCATCCAAATGCTTGACAGCCTCCAAATGCTTGACTGCTCCAAACGGCTCCAAATGCTCCAAATTTCTCCAAATTGCTTCAAATGCTCCAAACGGCTCCAAATGCTCCAAATTGCTCCAAATGTTCCAAACGGCGCCAAATGCTCCAAATGCTCCAAATGCTCCAAACAGCTCCAAATGCTCCAAACGGCTCCAAAAGCTCCAAATGTCTCCAAATGCTCCAAACGGCTCCAAATGCTCCAAATGTCTCCAAAAGGCTCCAAATGCTCCAAACGGCTCCAAATTGCTCCAAATGCTCCAAATTGCTCCAAATGCTCCAAACGGCTCCAAATGCTCCAAATTGCTCCAAATGCTCCAAACGGCTCCAAATGCTCCAAACGGCTCCAAATGCTCCAAATGCTCCAAATGTCTCCAAAAGGCTCCAAATGCTTCAAAAGGCTCCAATTGCTCCAAACGGCCTCCAAATGCTCCAAATGGCTCCAAATGCTCCAAATGGCCCCAAATGCTCCAAATGGCTCCAACAGCTCCAAAAGGCTCCAAATGATTCAAAAGGCTCCAATTGTTCCAAGAGCTCCATCTTCAATTGATTCCAACTGATTCCAATTACTTTTCTTATCGAACTTGGCATGGTTACTAACATGTCTTTATTAGTATACATTTTGACTGGCAGTGGTAACGTATTTTGCACCTTTAAGTTATAAGTTTTATTTAGAAATCAGATTTCGATAAATGGTAGATACCATTTGGAAAGAAAATATATTAATTTATCTTCAAGTTTATACACATTTAATTTAAGCCATTATTGTATGTAGCCAGCTTCCCTCAGTTCTTTGAGTATGAAGGATATTTCTTTAATGTTCGAATAGTTTCCTGCACAAAGCGATCCATGTAGTAGTCGTAGCCTGTCAACCAATATGTTAGGATCTTCCCATGAGGTATAATCAAACTCTTCTGCTGCGTTCATCATCCTTGCATGTTTATAATAAATATTATTATCTCTGGTGTCTATCGTTTTGACACCAACCTCAAGGTCACTTTCGTCATCGTGCCAGTGATTATCACAAGCTTGATCAGGATAATTTATTTTATTACGACGTTTCCATCGTTTTGGTCTCAAACCACCATCACAGTCTTCGCTCTTGCATGCTTTTGGTGCTTCAGCACAGTACTCAATCATGTCAGCCTTAGATGTGTCAGCACAGTCTTCGTTCACGCCAGCTTCTGATGTGTCACCACAGTCTTCAATCATGTCAGCACCACAAACTTGATCAGGATAATTTATTTTATTACGTCGTTTCCATCGTTTTGGTCTCAGACCGCCATCACAGTCTTCGATCTTGCCTGCTTTAGGTGCTTCAGTACAGTACTCAATCATGTCAGCCTTAGATGTGTCAGCACAGTCTTCGTTCACGCCAGCTTCTGATGTGTCACCACAGTCTTCAATCATGTCAGCACCACAAACTTGATCAGGATAATTTATTTTATTACGTCGTTTCCGTCGTTTTGGTCTCAGACCGCCATCACAGTCTTCGATCTTACCTGCTTTAGGTGCTTCAGTACAGTACTCAATCATGTCAGCCTCAGATGTGTCACCACAATCTTCAATCATGCACGCTTCAGATGATTCATCATAGTCTTCGACCTTGTAAGCTTCAGATGGTTCTCCATCTTTCTCATTTTCATGGAGACGACTAGATATTGGAGTAAATATATTTTCATTTCTAATGTGGTTACAACTTCCTTCGTTTGTTTTAGATTTTAAATTATTATCTTGATCTAGATCAGTAATTTTAGCATTAGCTTTTTCGCCTTCGTTCCTCTTCCGCGATGTTGTAGCCCAGTCTTCGTTATCTTTATTCATCTTAATTGTACAGGTCTTGTAATGTCTATCCAAGTAATATCTTCTACCAAAGGATTTCTGACACTGACTGCAAAAAAAAAATGGTTTTTGACAAGGACCCAAATTACACTCGCTTCTCTCATGTCGTTTAGCATTCTTTCTCAAGGTAAACACCTTGCTACAGTATCTACAGTGATGACGTTTCGATACAGCGTCAGATCCTAAATCGGAATTCATATTAGTTACCGAGACTAATGCCAGATGCAAACTAAGAGTTTTAAATTAGATATATTACTTAAATAGAATTTTTTAATTATTTCATCAGCGAGAATTAATTTATCTCATTCAAAGGTACTTTTTGCAAGTAGTTCTGCTTTTCAACAACAGATGTCGCCACATGTTACTTGCAGGTAAATAATATTTAGTTCTTTTATGCGGGATGCGGGATGCTCACTAACGATCGAAATAGAACGATGGCTTCGCTAGACTCCAAGGAGAAGGAAGTTCGTCCATCCTGTTAGTGCTTCTTAGATTTCTCAGAAATTATTTGACTGAGTAATGATAATTTTTTTTAATTTCCGCCTGATAAAAATATTACAAGTAATGATTGAGTAGCAGAAGTTCACTAATTATATGCAACCTTGAATAAAAAATGACATGCTTCATTAAGTAAAAAAATCCTTCATGCAGAGATAAATTCCTCATCAGTAACCAGAAGCACTCGGAGAAAACCATCAGATGTATAGTCAGGAATAATCAGAAGCACCCAGTGAAAACCATCAAAATATTGTCAAGAATAATCAGGAGCACACGGAGAAATCCATCAAAATATTGTCAAGAATAATCAGGAGCACACGGAGAAATCCACCATAATACTGTCAAGAATAAACGGGAGCACACGGAGAAAACCGCCATAATATTGACAAGAATAATCGGAAGCACACGGAGAAAACCGCCACAAGTTTTCTTTGACATCATAAAATTTCAGGAAAAAATAATAAAAAATAAAAATAAATTAATAAAAAATTTAAAAAAAATAAAATAAAAAATACATAAACAGATTCTGCTAGCTTGTGAACTTCTCATTGTTGAGCAAAGATATAGTTCTAGTACAAGCCAGAATTTTATGTATTTTTTATTTTATTTTTTTAAATTTTTTATTAATTTATTTTTATTTTTTATTATTTTTTCCTGAAATTTTATGATATCAAAGAAAACTTGTGGCGGTTTTCTCCGTGTGCTTCCGATTATTCTTGTCAATATTATGGCGGTTTTCTCCGTGTGCTCCCGTTTATTCTTGACAGTATTATGGTGGATTTCTCCGTGTGCTCCTGATTATTCTTGACAATATTTTGATGGATTTCTCCGTGTGCTCCTGATTATTCTTGACAATATTTTGATGGTTTTCACTGGGTGCTTCTGATTATTCCTGACTATACATCTGATGGTTTTCTCCGAGTGCTTCTGGTTACTGATGAGGAATTTATCTCTGCATGAAGGATTTTTTTACTTAATGAAGCATGTCATTTTTTATTCAAGGTTGCATATAATTAGTGGACTTCTGCTACTCAATCATTACTTGTAATATTTTTATCAGGCGGAAATTAAAAAAAATTATCATTACTCAGTCAAATAATTTCTGAGAAATCTAAGAAGCACTAACAGGATGGACGAACTTCCTTCTCCTTGGAGTCTAGCGAAGCCATCGTTCTATTTCGATCGTTAGTGAGCATCCCGCATCCCGCATAAAAGAACTAAATATTATTTACCTGCAAGTAACATGTGGCGACATCTGTTGTTGAAAAGCAGAACTACTTGCAAAAAGTACCTTTGAATGAGATAAATTAATTCTCGCTGATAAAATAATTAAAAAATTCTATTTAAGTAATATATCTAATTTAAAACTCTTAGTTTGCATCTGGCATTAGTCTCGGTAACTAATATGAATTCCGATTTAGGATCTGACGCTGTATCGAAACGTCATCACTGTAGATACTGTAGCAAGGTGTTTACCTTGAGAAAGAATGCTAAACGACATGAGAGAAGCGAGTGTAATTTGGGTCCTTGTCAAAAACCATTTTTTTTTTTTGCAGTCAGTGTCAGAAATCCTTTGGTAGAAGATATTACTTGGATAGACATTACAAGACCTGTACAATTAAGATGAATAAAGATAACGAAGACTGGGCTACAACATCGCGGAAGAGGAACGAAGGCGAAAAAGCTAATGCTAAAATTACTGATCTAGATCAAGATAATAATTTAAAATCTAAAACAAACGAAGGAAGTTGTAACCACATTAGAAATGAAAATATATTTACTCCAATATCTAGTCGTCTCCATGAAAATGAGAAAGATGGAGAACCATCTGAAGCTTACAAGGTCGAAGACTATGATGAATCATCTGAAGCGTGCATGATTGAAGATTGTGGTGACACATCTGAGGCTGACATGATTGAGTACTGTACTGAAGCACCTAAAGCAGGTAAGATCGAAGACTGTGATGGCGGTCTGAGACCAAAACGACGGAAACGACGTAATAAAATAAATTATCCTGATCAAGTTTGTGGTGCTGACATGATTGAAGACTGTGGTGACACATCAGAAGCTGGCGTGAACGAAGACTGTGCTGACACATCTAAGGCTGACATGATTGAGTACTGTACTGAAGCACCTAAAGCAGGCAAGATCGAAGACTGTGATGGCGGTCTGAGACCAAAACGATGGAAACGACGTAATAAAATAAATTATCCTGATCAAGTTTGTGGTGCTGACATGATTGAAGACTGTGGTGACACATCAGAAGCTGGCGTGAACGAAGACTGTGCTGACACATCTAAGGCTGACATGATTGAGTACTGTGCTGAAGCACCAAAAGCATGCAAGAGCGAAGACTGTGATGGTGGTTTGAGACCAAAACGATGGAAACGTCGTAATAAAATAAATTATCCTGATCAAGCTTGTGATAATCACTGGCACGATGACGAAAGTGACCTTGAGGTTGGTGTCAAAACGATAGACACCAGAGATAATAATATTTATTATAAACATGCAAGGATGATGAACGCAGCAGAAGAGTTTGATTATACCTCATGGGAAGATCCTAACATATTGGTTGACAGGCTACGACTACTACATGGATCGCTTTGTGCAGGAAACTATTCGAACATTAAAGAAATATCCTTCATACTCAAAGAACTGAGGGAAGCTGGCTACATACAATAATGGCTTAAATTAAATGTGTATAAACTTGAAGATAAATTAATATATTTTCTTTCCAAATGGTATCTACCATTTATCGAAATCTGATTTCTAAATAAAACTTATAACTTAAAGGTGCAAAATACGTTACCACTGCCAGTCAAAATGTATACTAATAAAGACATGTTAGTAACCATGCCAAGTTCGATAAGAAAAGTAATTGGAATCAGTTGGAATCAATTGAAGATGGAGCTCTTGGAACAATTGGAGCCTTTTGAAGCATTTGGAGCCTTTTGGAGCTGTTGGAGCCATTTGGAGCATTTGGGGCCATTTGGAGCATTTGGAGCCATTTGGAGCATTTGGAGGCCGTTTGGAGCAATTGGAGCCTTTTGAAGCATTTGGAGCCTTTTGGAGACATTTGGAGCATTTGGAGCATTTGGAGCCGTTTGAAGCATTTGGAGCCTTTTGGAGACATTTGGAGCCGTTTGGAGCATTTGGAGCAATTTGGAGCATTTGGAGCCGTTTGGAGCATTTGGAGCCGTTTGGAGCATTTGGAGCCGTTTGGAGCATTTGGAGCAATTTGGAGCCGTTTGGAGCATTTGGAGCCTTTTGGAGACATTTGGAGCATTTGGAGCCGTTTGGAGCATTTGGAGACATTTGGAGCTTTTGGAGCCGTTTGGAGCATTTGGAGCTGTTTGGAGCATTTGGAGCATTTGGAGCATTTGGCGCCGTTTGGAACATTTGGAGCAATTTGGAGCATTTGGAGCCGTTTGGAGCATTTGAAGCAATTTGGAGAAATTTGGAGCATTTGGAGCCGTTTGGAGCAGTCAAGCATTTGGAGGCTGTCAAGCATTTGGATGCCGTTTGGAGCATTTGGAGCCATTTGGAGCTGTGTTAAGCATTTGGTGGTTATTGGAGCATTTGGAGCCTTTTTTTTGGAGCTGTTGGAGCATTTGGAGCCTTTTGAAGCATTTGTAGCCATTTGGAGCTAAGAAGTAGTCGATGCACGTCTATGCAGGGCTAAATGTTTATAAGATTGCTGGCTTTCGCAAGTGATTCTGTAGTAGGATAGAAATTGTGTAATAAATATTATGTTTGTAAAAGACTTTGAGGTGTTTTATTTCTCGAACCTTACACTTTTCTGGTACTTTTTTAAAATTAAAGTTGATTTGTATCGGCCAGGGATCGAACCAAGGACCTTAGTCGATTTAATCAATCAGTATATAGATTACAAATTTATTTAATGAATTTTGAACTTTTTCACGAATCTCTAACATTACAATTATGAATTTCCAATATGGTGGTCTTGATGTCTGATAGGATGATGTTAGTAGAGGTTTTAAAGTCTCTTTAAGAATGATGAACATGGTATATTGAAATTATTATTTTTTCATAAAATTAAACATTATTGCATCGATCGGGTATCGAACCAAGGACGGGAGCGGATCGAATCAATATGTAAGTTAATGAGTGATTTATTTAATGAATTTTGGATTTTTTCCCGCTTTTCTAGCTACATTATTACATGATTTCAAGATGGCGGTCGAATTTCAAGATGGCGGGGGCACCTCGGTAATAAATGATTACTGCACTGTAGCGGGTTAGAATAAAATTAACCAGATGGAAATGTACTCCATAATACAAGTACACACACAAGATGGAGTACTCTGGCAGGTGGTAGCTCCTGGTAGCATGTACTGAACATAAAATGTCGGATCCATGATGGTCGACAAGGACAAAGTCAAATTTCAAGGACAAAGTCAAATTTCAAGGTCAAGGTCAAATTTCAAGGTCAAGGTCAAATTTCAAGGTCAAGGTCAAATTTCAAGGTCAAGGTCAAATTTCAAGGTCAAGGTCAAATTTCAAGGTCAAGGTCAAATTTAAAGGTCAAGGTCAAAGGCCAAGGTCAATGATCAATGTCAACAGTTGAGGACAAAAGTATGGTGACCAGATAATTATACTACATGGTATCGGCACACTCTAGCAGACGAAAACAAGATGGTGGACTCCAGCGGATGAAGACAAGATGGTGGACATGATGTCATACCAGTTGATGATATAAACCTTGGTACTGGTGGTGGTAGATCAGTCTAGGTAGCTTTCATGGAGGAAGGATCGACCGTTTACTCTCGTCGGGAATCGAACCAAGGACGTACATCGATATAATCATACAGAATTTAAATACATTAATTTTTTGATGAATTTTGGAATTTTTCCCGATTTTCTAACATAAAAACTACGGATTTCCAAGATGGCGTCCAAATTTAAAGATGGCGACCATAACGATAATTGCAACATTAATAGGATCCAATATGGTGGTCGTAACGTAAAGTGTAAGAATGACATGGTACTCAACCAAGATGGCGGGTGTAACGAAATATGTAACATTTATATAATCCAAGATGGCAACCGTAACGATAACTGCAACAGTGGTTTTTAATATTTTTTTTAATTCGATTAAATAATTTTTTTAATGATTTTTTTAAAATTTTTCCCGATTTTCTAACATAAAAATTGTGGATTTTCAAGATGGCGGACGTAACGAAAATTGCAACGGTGACGTCATAATCCTATAAATGGCTTAACGCTGGCTTGAGTTAAGGATGCTTAAGCCAGTTTTAGGAATTTGTGTTCTTTCTAAGGCAAAAGACATTTGTGGTTTTTCGAAATCCTAATTTTCCATCGAAACGGGAATTTTTCCCTCGAAAACGGGAATTTTTTTCTTAAAACGGGAAATTTTGAGTCATTTTGAGTCAATTTTGAGGAATTTTGAGTCAATTTTGAGGAATTTTGAGGAATTTTGAGTCCAAGATGGCCGCCGTGACGTCACAATCCAAGATGGCGGTCGGCACCACAGGCACCACAGCCTGAAGCCTGTTTCAGGAGCCCCATTTACATACTACTGAGACAGATGAACGAAAAAATAAGACAGAGTGTGCGCATTCGCTTGTTTCAAAAATAGATATAGGTGACATATACAGTCGGCTGTGAATGCCTTGAATTTTATATTTGCTAGCAGTAGAGTAGGATAGCCGGTCCGGCGCTTGGATTCTGGCTGTGATGCTGTGATGCCGACTGCCATCTTGGAGTGTGACGTCACGGCGGCAATCTTGGATGACCGTGACCTTTACCTTTGACTTTGACCTTTAACCCGGCAACGTTTTTGGGTCCGCCATCTTGGATCCACCATCTTTAAATCGAGCGCCCCACTCACTCATGATGAAATTTTCGTAATGGCCGCCATATTGATTTTTTCTGTTCTGCTGGAGGCCGCCATCTTGGATACCGTCGACTTTCTTTCTGCATTTGTTCCTAGAGAGCGCCAGCGTTGCTCTGTCTCATCACATAAGGTCGATGTTCCATTACCTACCAGAGCTAATACGGGCCTTACCGACATATTAAAATTAATGTTTTATGCAAAATACATTGGAAGCGCTGTTATTCGAACCAACGCAGCTCTAACCTCTAGGTTGTAAAACATATACGCCTTTGACCGCCCGGCCATCGAGACATTTACCAGACTGCGAATTAAATAAGGTATATATAAAAATTACTCACATATTAGGAATTGTATTTTTTTTAATTTGAAGTAATAATAGCATCGCCTGTTCGAGACAGAACCACCATCTAGTATTAAGATGTAACAGTTGCACTTATCATTACGGCCGCCATCTTGAAAATCCGTTATTTTACTGCTATAAATTCCGGAAAAAAATTTAAAAAGAAATTAAAAAAATACTTCAAATGTTTAATTACTTAAACGATTTCGGTCCTCGGTTCGATTCCCGGCGAGAGAAAACCAGTAATTTATTAATATATTAAAAAAAATTCTCAATAAAAAGTAATAAAAATGTTTTACACCACACCCGACATTTTGAATTATGACACTACTGTTTCAATTATCGTTATGGATGCCATCTTGATTTTTTATTTATTATCCGATTTTAATGAAAAAAATTTAATTCATAAAAAAATTGATTAGTCAAATTTTAATAAAAAACTTCAAAAATTACTGTTGCACATATCGTTACGCCCCTCCATCTTGGATTCTAGAATAGTTGCTTGTTACATTACATCCGCCATCTCGAATGAGTATGATGTTAACATTACACTTTAAGTTATGTCCACCATATTGGATTCTAGATTGTTGCATTTTTCGTTACGTCCGCCATCTTTAAAATCCGTAATCTTATGCTAGAAATTCGGAAAAAATTAAATAATTATAAAAAATAATTAACCAAAAATTAATATAATAATATTTTAAAAAAAACATATGTCACGGAGTCCACGGTTTGAACCTAGAGAGGTCAAAAAATATAAAAAAATGACGACAGATTCTTCCTCCACGGAAGTCACTGGCAGACTGACCTCCCACCACTAATGTCAAGGTGTGTGTGTGTGTGTGTGTGTACATATATATATATAATATCAGCAAGTACGACATGTCCGACATCTTATTTTCGTCTGCTGGAGGCCATCATCTTGTTTACGTTTACTAGAGTGCGCTACTGTCATATTATTTTAAGTTTAACCCGCTAGAGTGCAGTAATCATTTATTATTACTGAGGCATCCGCCATCTTGAAATTGGGACTCCATCTTGGAAATAGTAATTATTTAGCTAGAAATTCGGGAAAAATTCACCAATCTTTTACTCATTAAAATAATGACTGAATCGATGTGTAACTAAATATTAAATACATTTTCTTTTCTGTTTCACATTACCTTACGCGAAGTATATTAATAATTCACTCTAAGAAAAACAACTCAAGACAGTATACCTGTCCGACGAATTAAATACGTTGTCGACAAGCCTATCATAAAAGTCTAATTTGCAATACTTAGAATAACCTCTAAACCGTTCATGTACAATACCATAGATAGACCAAGCGTCTTCGGACCACGAGACCGGGTCATAAACTATGTCAGACAGACGTATAGACCAGACATTTCCGAACCTCATAACCTTCTTCGTCGTCAGCTATTAAACATATTTCGTCTAGTCAAGACAAAGTCTTCGAACTGTCAGACATAATGTATCATAAAATCAATTAAAATAAATTAGACCAACGTAACATGTTTTACGTTTACAAGAGGACCAAGAATCCCTGAAAAATGATTTATCAAGACAGAGGTTTTGGACTAGTAAATATTCAGAGCTACTACAGAGCTACTACAGATTTGACTACACACATTTAACGGAACGTCATACATTCATTAAAAGAAAAGAACCCACTGAACATACAGTACACACAGTACACACAGGAAACGAAATTAACACACAGTACACACAGGAAACGGAATGAACACACAGTACACACAGTACGTGCAGGAAACGGAATGAACACACAGTATCGAGAACTCAGGGTTAGTTAGAAATCAGAATACAAGAAATAAAACATTAAATTTTTGCATTTTTATTTATTTATTTTATTTCTCAACATTATACAGATGCAGGTAAAACAAGTCATTACTGTGTGTAGCCAGCCTCCTTCAGTGCTTGCATACTGTTCTAATGTCACGGACACTCAGCGAACTTGAACTATCAGGACACTGAACTACGAAACAATGACGCATCGCCCTCTGCAAGCCTCTGAGGGTGAGTTTCAACCGTGCAGAGATAGCAGTTTGCCCCAATCGGCATTATCGCTCTTCGGGGTGGCGGGCGGAGGTGAGCAGACAGCATTTAGTACTCCGCGGATGGATACCCTGACCCCGTGGGACCGGAAGCATTTTAATTCCGAACCAGCTGGGCTCGCCTTATCTTTGTGCCACAGCCCATTTTCCTCGACTTGAACCCCCGACACTAGCGACCTTCGCCATATCTCCACTTCCGGGAAGCGGGTCGTGTGGGAAAAGGGGTGAGGAAGGTTGACGGGTCTGCTAGCTAACAAGTCGTGTAGGCACGTCTAATAAAAACTCGATGGAAACACTTAAGGGGATTAGGCCCCGCCATCTGGCATTTTAAAATATTTTAATATCGCTTGCAATAAAGCTTCTATGCTAAATTATTTGGTTTAACATGGCATAGGACTTAGCTGTGGCTACTTGTTTAAGTCAACACTTGTGAACTGGTGTGGTTATAATGACAGTTGTAGTCTCTCGTCTGAGATAGTAAGTTGTTTCCTCGCAGCGCTTACAGACTACCTTACAGTCTGTTGTCAATAAATAATGTGGTTGCAACAAGGCATATATAGAAGGTCTGGGAGATATGATTTACGCCTTGAAATGCCAATAATTTGGAAAATTAGAAATATAGCAAAAATGTGGGGAAAAATCCAATATGGCGGGGCATGACTCCATTTAAGGGCATTCATATGGCCCCGACAACAATCAATTATATGCGTAGTTATCTAAAAAAAGTAATTAGCATAATGATTCAGTAGTGAATGAACAGTTTGAGTGCGGAGAACGACTGGGGTAACGATTAACGAGAATGATCCATCGAAATAACTCGTAAACTGGATCAAATAAAAAATATCTGCCGCATAAATGTGATTAAAGGTGCGTTGATAATCTGCTCATAAAAAAAAACACGCTAAACGTACGATTTGGGACAACGACACAACAAAATATCTTGGATACCAGCAACTACTGGGAATTTTAAGCTCTAAAATTCCACTGAGAGCTCAAAATTATTTCACGATTTTTTTGAAGTGAAACTTATATACAGCCAGAAGGGTGAGTCGAGGCGTTGACTCCTCAGAACGTAACTAAAGGTGCAACTCTCAGGAGTGGGACACTCGATGTGTGAGGAAAAGGGGGGGGGGGGGGGAATAACAAACAAGTAGAGTCGGACAACTGTAAGACTCTCTGCAGGTTTTTCAACGTAATGTTTGCTACAATAATTGCGAATCTCCAGTGGGAACCTCCATAGTGTACTTGAATGAAAATATCATTCGAATACATTATTGAATATTTTGTTTTGTTAATAAAATTGATTATTGAAGTGCGAAGTTTCACTTCTGACGCGCGTGGCAGTCACGTGGCCATTTTTTAATTTTATTTTAATTTCATATATTGCGTTTTCATTGTAATAAACGATTCTTTTTTACATCGCTGTCACGTTTAAAAGTGATCATAAATAAACCCACCACATTTATATACGTTATGCTTTATTATCATATCGTTTAACTATTTTTTTTCTAAATATAGGTAATTTTAAAAGGTTTGTTAGAATTTTTCTTCAACCGCCTACGAGAGATATTCCTTCCACGTATCTTCAGTCTTCAACGACATTTACTTCCGTTGAAATGGTTAATATTATAATTGACTAAGTATCTCCAAACATGTACAAGAAGCTGAAGTTAGTATGGTTGCTTCTTCTGTGTTCATGGACCACTGTCGTGTAGAAGGAAAGCTTTGTCTTGGGTGTTCATAGTGCGGGTACTCTGGACGACCGTAAGACATAGTTACTGTGACAAACGTAACGACGCCGTGCGTGCAATCCGGACCATGCTCATTATCGTCGACGCTTTTATTTTTAACAAAGCGACAGGGTTTCGTTAGCGAAAACTGGTCTGGAAACATACGGGACAAGTTATCTCGGCACGCAGGATGTGACCGGTTGCGATAAATTTCGCTGCTCCGGCGGTCTAGAGCGAAAACTGGTTATCCCGCGCGAACGCTGCTTGCGGGATGATAACTAACAAATATTTTGAATACTGTCACTTCACATTTTCGTATAATCTATGTAAATAAAAATGTAAATGTTCGTTCGTTCAAATTCTTGGAACTCCGAAGGTTCTTCGCAGATTGCCTTGAAATTTTGACACAAAGTTGAATTCCAAAACACGCGCGTGTTTTTACATACCTATGTCACATCTGTGACAGGTGAAAATATACATAAAAAGATAGATAGGTTCATTGCTGTAGTGTCATATATAGAGTTTTAGAGAGATATAGACATAGGTATATAGAGGAGATATATATAGTAATATATATAAAGAGATATATATCAATATATGTATATATAGAAATATATAGAGATTAAACAGAGAGATTGGTAAAGAGATAGAAAATAAGAGAAAGAGAGAGATAGAGAGATGCTTTGTGTATGTGTACCTTCTTCAAACAAATAACAAAAACAAATTTTATTGAAAGGATAATTTAATAACTTACGTTTATCGGAAATCAGCTACAAACTATAAATAACCAGTGGTACATGTTTATGTTTCTGAAAACTGAGCAAAGCCAGGGGCCCAGATATTTAGTCATGATAGTGTCAGTGTTTAAATTGGAAGCATCACGTCCACCTATAGTGAGATTTTGGTAATATGAATGGTAATACTGGTGCATGAAAATTGTATGTAACCGTTATGTTCAGTGATAAATACACCAAGAATACACTATTAGTAATTTCCAATCATACTAACATGATTTTAGGTGTCACTATACTGAATGTGCTTAATGTAGTTTAATTAAATTATAGTGACCTGTTGTTGAAGTAATCAATGCATTTTTATCTTTATTCAAACAACATATAAAATAAAAGGTGCTAATTGGTTAATAATAATAATAATAATAACAAAAGTACACTAATATAGTTGTAGTTATGTGAGTAATATTCAAGTTGTCCATAAAAGAATGTCCTAGCTTCAATGGTATATTATAACAATTTAATTTTGACTATTTACAACAAATCATACATCAAATTGAAGGTAAACTAACCTAACATTCTTACAAATGTCCAATGTGAACCTTTAGTTATACGGCACACATCCAACATAAAGTCCAATTCTTCCCACACTTTGGTTAACATGTCCGGAGTAATGGAAGCAATAGCCTCTTCAATTCTGTGTCTTTACTACGGAAAATCATTAAGTAGCGGCGGGACGTATACACGATCTTTTATAAAGCCCCAAACGAAAAAATCGCATGGTGTTTTGTCAGGCGAACGCGGAAACCAGCGAAAAAGAGCTCTGTCATCTCGACCATTACGACCAATCCAATAGTCAGGGACTTCGACAGTTAAAATTTAAATGAAACGCACGTTGAACTGGTTCACTCTTAGAAATTTTTCAGAACACAAAACGCTTCACACAGGAATCGCCAATTTCGTAGGTAGCGCTGCAAGCAAGAAAACAATAAAGCAGCTATTCAATAAATCTCGTAAACATGTGCATACCCAATTCTACAAGTTTATATGATTTTAAAAATGTAATTGTGAAATCAGGAACCCCGTTCCGATGTTACAATACTCCATGGTAAATACTGTATTATTAATTATTATTTTTTGTTGTTGTTGAAAATAATAAGTTTAAAAGGAAGAAAAGTTTTGAGTATTGATTTTGTTTAATTTTGTTCACTTCATTGGGTGACTTATTGCAATGAATGCATTTATAAGATTTTTCTGTCTCCGAAATGAATTTCATGTTCCCAACTGTCATCTGCCACCTCTTACTGAATTTATCATATGATTTATCATATCATTTATGTGAGAAACTACTTGAGTTCCGCCGACCTCGAAAGTATCACTTGTGTGGTGATGCCCGAATGTTTCTGATGGCTAAGCAGGCTCGCGAGAAAGCACGCGAGGGGAATAGGGTTTTTCGCCGATCGCTGGCGGAAGAGCGAAGTGAGGGCCCAACGACGAACACATTCACACTTAAATATCGGACAGAACAAGAATTCCGTGGTAAGAATTTAGTAATGAAAAAAAAAATATATTACAGCACAGACGAACACAGTGGTCTAACAACGACGAGACAGATTCATCAATGACAGTAAATGCAGACAGACAACAGAACTAGGACAACGCAGAAAATATACGAACACAACGATGGCGATAAACAGATATTATGGACAGTAGGTTTCTTTTGACAAAACAACTGTTCTAGAAATAGTATTAAATCAAAATTCCCCAGTGCACGATTCATTTTAAGAACTTTCCACACGTGCAAGCCAGAGGTGCTGGCTGCTACCGCAGTACGCAGATCTGTAGGGCTCACAAGAGGGGCCCTCGTGGGGTTAACCGACACGTCGTCTCTGAATACCGTATTTTATGTTATATACTACCCTTGTTTTGGCTTACATGCATACAATAACCTCGTTTATCCGGACGAACTGGGACCAAAGACAATTAGGACAGTGGAAAATCCTGTTAATCCAGGTCATATGGGTTAATAAACGAAATATTTTTTTAATTAGCAGACTTACGGTTTGCTACGATAATAAAACCTTGGTTTTGTAACACAATTTCATAGTACACATGTCCTACATTGTTTACAAGTCATTAAAAAAAATATAAAAATAACTTTTCTCATCATTTATTAACAAAGAATTCGTCAACTTTATTCTGTTACAAATGCGTATGACGTTTAGAATGGAGCGTGGTCAGGTACATTATCGTGTGCTAGTTGTTTTTGTTTGCATTGATGTAGAGTACGAGTGTCATTTTTATGCGAACATTAAACAAAATATTTACAAATCTGATCCGGACAATCCGGGGACGAGGGTCGGTTTTCCGTAAGACATAGTTTCGACGTCAAACCCGTTTCGCAGTCACGCTATTTGCAAGTGCAGGCGCACCTTTCTCTCCCCCCCCCCCCCCCCCCCCCTTTGGGAGTGACTTCTATTTTCCAGGAAGGGGGGGGGGGGAGGATTACGCCCCTGCCCATGATGTAAAGAAGAGGAGGTGAAACCGTGCGCAGGTTTTCCCCCTCCACGCGCTCCCTTGCTACGTCACCTTGGTTGTAGCTAGCGCTCTTCTTCCAGGCGCTTCCCATCCATTTCATCTGCGTCTCGTGCGAACGTAGTTTTATGTAGTTGAAATGTCAAATTGTGCAGTGTTCGGATGTCACAATCATTTCAAAAAGACTCGAGATTCTGGCATAAAATATTTTTCTTTTCCAAAAAATTAAGATCTTTGCAATAGGTGGGTGAACGTATGCAAAATGAAGGACACATTCTGTGTTAGCAGAGGTAAGTTTAAACAAACGTGATTTTAAGTAGAAATGTCACTTGTTTTATAAGACGAGTATTTATTTTTAATTTTTTATATTATTAACATTAGGTTAATATTAGGTCAAGGAATATATTTCGTTCAAAATACTGAGTTATTATCTATAATAATAAAGTCTTTCGCGGTAAAAAGGTTATTTATTGAATTAATTTATTAAAAATGAAATCTCAACGTGTATATACACCCATTAATAAAAATTCAAATCAATTGTTTTTAAAATGTTTGTGTCTTCGGGCATCAGCGAGAACTACAGAATTTATTTCAATTTAACTTTTTTTTCTTGTTTGTTATATAACTAACCTAAATACTAGTTTGCGAAGTATTAATAAAGGGGGGAAAATATTTCATCAATGCATGTAAACAAATCGAATGAAAGTAGGAATGTGAACCCCCTATACATAAAGAAGAAACATGCGCATTTTTTCTATTTTTCTCAAAATGTTCTCTTTAATGGAGTGGGGAGGACACATGATATCATAACGTTTAAATATATTTAAGTATACACGCAAAACCGTGAGATAAGAATTATAAAATATACAAAAAATAAACAGGCTATACAACTACTTATGAAATTCGAGGTCTAATATGTTTGTTTTAAATGAATTCGTTTAGGCTTTGGAAGAAGTTAATTTTTATTTCTACGATATGTATTTAACTTAATAATGTTAATGCAAAATACCACTCAAAATGCGGTGTGTGAAAGTGAATTACTTTTCTTGTTACTTGTGATGATACTGATTTTAATAATATGTTAGTTACCTAAAGGTATTTTAAGATTTCAGCATTACAATCTCTTTGTGTTTTGTTATGTTGTTGGTTAACACACAATAATGAAAATTAACGTAAATGAATTCATTGTTATCTAATTTTGTCTTTGCCAATTTTTCCATTCAAGCGTTTAGATAATGGTACCATTTTGTTTCGTCTCTCCATGTAAAAGTTTGTGTTTACGCCTTAAATAGCATTTAACGCGTTAAAAAAACTGAAGTTTTAAATAATTAAAAATAAGGTTTGCAGGGACCATAGCTCAGTACATTCTCAGCGCACGTGCTTGTGTGCTCCATAAGTGAATCCAGAAAAGGGGGGGGGGGGGCACAGGGGCACGTGCCCTCCCACCCATCTAAGGGTAAAATATACATTGATTAATAACGACTTTTGCAGTAATAAACAGGTATCATACTAGGCCCAGACTCACGTCCCTCCCCTCCCACAGCAATTCCTGGATCCGCCCCTACTGTGTCTACAATCCTAACACTAACACAACTCGGCTATAACTAAAAACAGTGTAGCACATACGTTTGCATGTTTTTAGGTATTCATTTTTCTAGATTCTATAACTATAAAGCGCATGAGATATATAAAAACAGAGCTATGTATTGAAAATTGTACATGTGGACATTTGCAGCGCGGCCTTGGAATAGTAATTATGGAGGGAAGCGGCTTTTCCGTAAAACTAGATATAAGTGGGAAAAATGGTATTTCCGATTTTAATGTTTCGACGATTACAATGATTTTATTATATTTCAATATTTTTATTTTTTTAATGTTTTTATCACACCATTTCCCTTGAATTTATTGCCTTCAAATCATTTTAGTATTACAGAATCCAGGAGGAATTTTGAAACGCCAATTTTAAGGGGAATTAGATGAACTTAGATATTTATTTTGTAATTTTTTTCCATGGAAAGGCCGTGACTCTCTTCAATTGTCTTATCAAATTATGCGAGTGCCGGCAAATGCACAATATACAGGCGGTAAAACAATACTTATTTTGTTATAACATGGAATTTTCAGTAATCAAAATTATAGCAAGCAACATTTTTGAGTTTTCAGAAGTTAACGTTATAAAAGTGGAGAAAGAAACACCTACAGCCAAGATACACGCGTTAAAATTACATTCAAATACCTATGAGGGACGGGAGTTCTTCAAGCCATTATGAATCGATTTTGGCTTTAATAAAATGTAGTGTAAAAGACATACGGGATTTGTGAAATATTTACTGGCGAGTTATTTTGCAATTGAGTTATTTTTAGTAATCAACCAACAATGATGTGCCATGTTTTAACGCACAGTGTGCTTGTGGGATTTGAAAACTATTAGGTTTTTCCTCTCCAATATAATAAACAAATCCAACCTTTTCGTTTTCTTTGCCGTGAAAAAAGTTTTGTAATGCCTGCAAGCTGTTTTTTGCTGAATATTGTAGAGCTATTTGGTTTAATAATATGTTTTAAATATATTTTTTAAATATACTTTCTATCATTATTTACCCTTTTGTTTATTGTTTGTAACTAAATAAAATTAAAATTAGTAAATAAATCAAAAGCGCTTATGTTTATGTAAATTACAAATATGTATTTATAGAAACTTTGCTTTGTGTCAGATGCTTTTTTTTTGTAATATGTTTGTATCATTATTTGTCGCCTGCATCCTGAATGTTTATTATATCTATTTTATTAATATTTATAATAAATATTTTCGAAGTAAATTCATTCCAATTCCCATTATCATTCTGTGTTTGCAAGACCCAATCAACATTTTGAAGTGATGAAACAGAAGAAAAACATTGCTTCGTTGATTTTATTATTAATATAAACCCCGTGTTTGGATGCTAATACATTTATTTAAACTGCATGTTCTAAATGCATGCTATACAATGCACATAGCAAAATATTTTTACGCTTCGTGGTCACTCTTACTATTCAAACGATTGTAAATGAACTGTCTTTGCGTGGTATTCCAGTAAGCGCGCTGCGTGTAGACCGGGCGGTGCGACCAAGGTGACGTAGTGCGCAGTGGAGGACGCGTTTGGGCGGCCGGACGGTTTCACCTCCTATTCTTTACATCATGCCCCTGCCCGTCGGGAACACGTGGATGGCGGTCGTAGCCACTTGTGTCTAGCCGCTGACAACTGTGCCGCATCTTCGGTTTCATTCGGGAATTCACGCCGCTGCTCGTGATTGTGACAGTGCATGAACGACACAACAACCACAACAATTTTTTTGTGCACTCACACTTTCAGTTACCGTGTTAAAATGAACTGCCTTTAACTTATAAGATGTCATTCTTAAAATTAGCAAGAAGTAATTTAAAGAATTATTCAGTAGGTTAGCTACATTATAAATACATTTAAAAAAATGTGGATGGTTGGTTATATTAGGTAAGTATAGCTACATTAAAAATACTGTAAAATCATTTTATAGTTGCTTAGCAAATAACTTTTTAATATGTAGCTATCCAGCGCTAGGAAACCGTTTACATGATTTCACAGTATCTTTAATGTAGCTATCCTAACCAAATCAACCGTCCACAATGTTTTAAAGTATTTATAATGTAGCTAACCTAACCTAATTGACCATTGGACATCATATCATGAGTTGTCCATCCTTCCGCGCCGTCTTTTTTCGTCAGGAGTGTCGGGTGTGCCGAGCATACCCGAGGCTAGCCGAAGATGCGGCACAGTTGTCAGCGGCTAGACACAAGTGTCGTAGCCGGCGGCCGCCATGCCAACAGCAGGGTGTCACGTGGGCTGGGAAGGGCTGCGAGCGAGAGTTCGGAAGGCGCGCAGCTCTGAGGCCGGGCCTGAAGTAGTAGCGTTATGTAAAACGCGGTGCCCCGCTGTTATCATTGCTGTCAAGGCTGTTCGCAGACCGTCACGCCAGAGTGATCTTGCATCAGATTTTGCGTTCATTGTCTCCGTAAGAGACTGAAATATTTTTTTATAGAACCTACTTTATCTCTATTCGTAAATCGGTACAGTTCTAATATTTATAAAGGATGTGTTAAGTATTGTACACGGGGCCGTTTTAGGCAATGCAGGAGCCCTTGGGCACACCGAATTTGGGGACCTTTTAGAAAGTAAAAAAAAATAAATTAATGAACACATCAGTATGGTTACGACCTGTGTTGCGGGAGGAACTGGATTCGTAAGGGATAGCCCAATTAAGTTTTATTACAGTTTTATTAATTACTAATATGTATTTACATTAATAATTAATAATTGTACTTAAAAATGTCCTATCACAAATCACTGGCACTTAAAATTTGTTTATTCTCAAGTCACTCAATGTCTGTCAAGTTCCGCAGTTCGCACTCTTCACTGGAGCTAGGCACAACAGTTGTTCACTCCTTACCTCGCGCCTGTCCTCACACACACAGTCTCGCGCCACTCAGTCACTACACTCTCACGATCCAGTCGGAACTCCGCGTCGTGCCACTCAGAAGGGGTCTCTAACTGTCTTCGCCGATGAAGCACTTCCCTTCGCTCGGAATCCGCTCGGAACTGTCGCGGTGACTCGCACGTGGGGTTACCAGACGTCCGGCAAAAGGAGGACATGTCCTCCTTTTTATGTATTTTTTTGCGTCCGGCCGGATTTTCCTTAATGCTCCAAAATGTCCGGCTTTTTTATAAAGTGAGATAATTCCTGCAGTTACACTCTGAGTAAAGCGCGCGGTGCTGTCCGCAGAGTCACCCCACTAGTAAGTAGTTCAATAACAGCTTGACAGGTAGCAGCACATGCAGAAGCACGTGTTTTTAATATGCTGTATATGCGTAGTTTGTTTGATTCTTTATACTGAAACTGTATTAAATGCCAAAACATTGTAAATTATCGTACTCCATTGTAATTAATTCATGGCTTTTTAAGAAAATATATTGTCCTCCTTTTTAGTGAAATGTCCTCCTTTTTGCGAGATGAATGTCCTCCTTTTTTATTAGCAGTGTCTGGTAACCCTGCTCGCACGCAACTCCCGCAGAGGCCGGCGTCGCTTGCTTAAGTAGTCGTGGGTCTCCCTTCTCAAAACCGACGAGAGCAGCTGTGCCGAGTCATGTCATTCCGGGCCGACCCGATGCCCGAACAGTCGAGAATAGCGTCGCTTGTTCACGCTACTTCGCGCGGCGGCCCGCAGTATACCCAAGACCGCTCAGCGATAGATAACAGCGCCGAAGGATGACTATGCGCCGGGTGTTGAGGGAAGGGGGAAGTGGGTACCGACGACTTTGTAATCCGGCCAGGCACGCGTGGCATGCCTTACGTCAGCGGACTGCACGTGACACGGCGCGTGACTCCAGTGGCCGTGCAGTGCCGCCAGCCAGCTCCGGACCTGATGCAGACCGCGGTCCTCGCGTTCGTAACAGTATGTACTTAGGGGTCGTCCATTAATCACGTGATGTTTTTTTAGCAAATTTTAAATTCCCCCTCCCCCCTAGTGATTTGTGATGAGGTTTCAGACAAACACCCACCCCCCCCCCCCCCCCCCACAATAAATCACGTGTATTTTTTGGTGCAAAATATTTTTAAAAATTTCGGAATATTATCTTTAAATATAGGTATAACCTAATTTAATTATGGAAAATTAAGCACAGTGATAAAAATGACACACATTTAGGTTGCAGGTTTATTCTCACTGGCATAAAAATAATAAAGGAATGGCTTATATGTGATTTACGCATGTATTCGGCGCCAAAATCACAGTCTTACTGGCGACGGGCAAGCCGAGCCGGGTGGTTCATGTTGCGGCGGGCGGGGATATTGTTGCCTGGCTACGGCCAGTCAAGGTCACGCATCGCTTTTCGGGTTAGTAGAAATCGGGCGAAAAAAAAATACACGTGATATCTCTCTACAACCCCCCCCCCCCCCCCCTTGTGATATTTCGTGATTTTTCCCGACCCCCTCCCCCCCCCCCCTTTCGAGCCTCACGTGATTAATGGACGATCCCTTACACTGAGTGACTTTATTGATTATTATGGTTAGTTTTTTTAAAAAATCAGATCTAAGTGACGTGATTACGGTTTTGAGAATTGGACTTACTTTAGTGATAAAGTTTTTTTTTATGGAATTTTGGATCCCTGGGTTCGTGCTTCATGTGCCCTTATGGTAAAGACGGAACTGCTTGTATAGTAACTAGCTAGTTAATTATCTGCTTATTCAAGTTTTATTTTTGAATACAACTAAATACCACGAAAGGATATTTGAACACTTGGAGAGAGTCAAGAAAACTCTGAATGCCTGCGGCATGTCCCGTCTTTAAGTCACAGCTTTCAGATACTTCTATATAAGGCCAGTGCCAGTGCATTATTCCTTTAGGTTATTGTGCATTCAACACACCACCTCACTTAGTCTCCGATGTCACCAACATCATCGATGTCACCAATGTCACATACCGCGATCGTTGGTCGAGCTGTCAGAACACTCGCCTCGAAGCGATCAGTTTCGATTCCCGGCGGGTCGAACCCGGAAACTGTTACGCCAGTAGGAAACGTGGCGGACGTCCCCTTGAGCCAGTGCGTTTTCTCGGGGGGTGCTGCTGTTCTCATATCATCACAACCCCCCCCCCCCCCCGGGTCGTAGATCTGGCATCGATGAAGCTGTACGTTGATGAAGCTGTACGTTTACTGTAATTATTGTTTTTAATGCGAATGTGAGAAATCATAACCAACCTACTTGCCTGTATTGACTGCTAATACTTGTTAAGATGATCGTGAAGGCGGTGTGTGGATCATCGTTGCTGGGTTATATTTCAGTTGTGTCACAGTACTGGAACACCCTCAGCCACACAGAGCGGCGCTTATCAGAACATACTCCTCTGTGAAATATTACCAATACCCAGTGAATTGAAAAATACATTGAAACACGTAATAATTTTTACTGCCATTATATTCTGTATATATTTTTTATCGTAACATACCGCATTAATTATATATATGGATGTAATAATTTCTTTCTTTAAAAAAATTGAAAAAGAAAGAAAATCTAATTTAAAGGTATAACTTGGTTTAAAAGAAAACTACATTTTATCTCTAGCATGACACGTCAATAAATGCATAACTTTTTAATTTATAGTATTAGTACCTGGGCGACCGAGCTTCGCTAGGCGTCATATTTATTTTTATTTTTTTTTGTTGTAAAACGGTGTATTTTTGTTTTGCAGAGAATACTCCTATTCAGATAAACCTGAAAAGCAAAACGTTAACTAGATATAAATTTTCATCCAAATCGTTAGACCCGTTTCCGAGATACGAGAGATGTAGATTTTTAATGTATATATTTATAAAACAAATTTTTGTTAGTTATGCATTTATTTATACGAGAATTTTAAAGTTCAATGTTATATTCAGTGTTCGCAATAGGTAAATAACGTAAATACATATTAAGAAATACGTACCTTGATAACACGAGCCACGCCTTGTTATCCAGCTCGGTTATCGACGCAAGTCCTTGGTCCCTCCTTCGCCGCATGCATTCCAAAAGTGCCCTATCGATTCAGGTAGGGAAGGTGGAATGCAGACACGCCTTTAGAAAATGTTCAGTGAAATATTTAAAACACGAACATTTTCATTTGTTGTAACCGCTTAGGAGAATTTTCCTAATGCGTCCGGCCAGAATGTCAAAAATTTCATTCATTTTTCTCTGCCCACCTCTTCACCAAAAATTCACGTCACTCGTCTCTTGCCGAATTCATTCCGTGCATTTCTCGGTATGACAGGAATGAACAGCATGGCTGAAAACTAAACTTCGATGGCCCGCCTCGCTCATGTAATTTCTCCCATTATGGCATCATCTTCGTCCCTGTGTGCCCCTTCGCCACTCATCTCCAAAGCAGATATTCGATGAATATTCAGTCCGCGTGTCCACTATGTTAAAATAATTTATCCTCTGGATTATAGGTAGCTATGAGCTACGGCTGTGGGTTTTATTTAAATCGTTCATCTGATCGAAAACAGATGACGTTTTTAAGCATTTTTTGCCGGTAACGTATTAAAAGCTGAGATGTGGTACTTAAAATATAGAATGACACGTTACTAAGAAACTTATAAAAGGATATTTTCTTGTTTGGTTGTCCCATTAAAACGTTTTTCTCGCAGTACGTAAAGAATAAGCTTCGTAACGATTAAATGAGTCGTATATCATTTAATGATACGTAGTTCTACTACGCGAGTTCGTCAGTACGTCACCACAGTAAGTCATTTATTATAAGACCATTTACTTAATTTGATACGCAAAACAGAAGAATGAATTTATTCTCTTTATTATTATTATTTTTTTTTTCGTGTAGATGGCTAATTTATTTTCGGAACTTGCAGATCTGAAGTAGCAAGCTGTTCTATGCTAGCAATCCCCGTACGTTCGTCCCAATGTATATCAAGATCTTTCGCAGCCTTTGACCACCTACTCAGCGTGATCACTCAGCGGCTTTTACCTTCTGTATGAATGAGTAAATTTTATTAATGTACTGCTATATCATATATTATCTGATAATGGCAACGAATTACTTTGTATACCTATGGCTAATTTCGAGTTGCATTATAAATTATTTTTCTGTTTACCTTTTATATTTACCTACTTTATCATCAAATCTATTTCAGTTATGCTTTATTGCTTTTTTTTTTAAATATGTGTTGTATTGGAAGAGGATCTTTTAATGCGGTTACGTGTAAGTAAAGGCGTCTCACCATCAGTAAATAACAGGGGCGCAAATCTGGTGGACTCTCAAGGGGGGGGGGGGGGGGGTTTGCTGAGAGTTTAGGGAGGTTGTTTTTTACCGACAAGTCATCTCTGGATGGAGGTGGTCGTATGTTGTATGTAAACTGCCCATATTTTGGCCTACGTACATGCAACATGCAGAAAACTTAAAAATATACAGAATTTTTTTTTCTTCATAAAACATAGTTTTGACGTTTACGTTCATCAACCCCGTTTCACAGTCAATATCTTGCAAGTGCAAGCGGGCTTCTTCATTCCAGGGGAGAGCCCCTCTGCCAGGGGTGCAACAACTAAATTTCCAAAGGGGGGGCAATATACCTTTTTATAAAGAATCATGAAGCAGGGGGTCCGGGGGTCCTCCCCCGGGAAAATTTGTATTTCAAGGTGGAAAATGGTGCTATTTAAGCAGTTTTATTATCTAAAAATTGATTACACATCACCTTCTTTGCCCCCGTTTGCCCCCACTTCAAGGTTTCAGAAGGGGGGGGGGGGGGCAAAATACCCTGTGGTTGCGCCTCTGCCCTCTTCCATGGGGTCCACGCCCGCGGCAAAGGTAATAAATAATTGAAGTTAAAAATGAAAATGGCGAGGGGACGCGTGGCCTGGCCCCGGAGGGGAGGCACAATGCGCGCCCACGTGGCGGCCGGGAATAGCCGGCCGGCCGAACACCGGGTCAGTCACGAGGCAGACGGGACGGGAATAGCGCGAGCCGGCCCCGCCGTCTCACCTGCAGCAGGGCGAGTTGGCGCCACCTCTGCGCGCAGTCCGGCCAACTTACACTTCGGGGAACTAATTTTTTTTCCCCCTGCCTGTAGAAAAAAAAAACTTAACATCCCGGGTTGGGGATCCGGTGGGTGTTGTCAGAAGCGAACGCATAATTTCATTTCGACGTGTGTGTTAACATCTAGGAGTAATAGCGTGAATGGAACGGAAGTCTCCGTGGAACGGAAATGTGTAACCATGGTGCTGCATTTTGTGACGGAGTTCAAAAAGACAAAGTGAAACTTACAATTAAATTTTAACAATTTTTCATGTCGAAAATCAGTTTCAAAGCCGGGATTTAGTTTTTTTTTGTTGGAGCACTTTCATATTCTATTTTAAAATTTCTGTCTGCAAACGGAATGAGTCGATGGACAACATAGCTGCTCCGGCAGCGAATTCTAGTTGTGGATGCGGAAACTACGTGTGATTTGCGTCCAGATTTTAGTTAAAAACATAGTTTGCGTATATGTATTTATCAATTTCGGCATTATTTTAAAGAATTCTGCGGTGAAATTCGTGCAGGAGTTTAGTGTTATAAACTTTATTTGTTACACGAGAGCAAATGAATTCGCTTGTTACCGAAGATAGCTACTCCGGCGAGTACTGAATTATTCGCTCAATTTTTAATTTGCGGGGTGAGGGGGGGATGGGGGTTAGAACCTATATGCCTGCTGTTTGCTTTCAAAATTTCTCTCTCTCTCTCTCTCTCTCTCTCTCTCTCTCTATATATATATATATATATATATATATATAAAGGATGCGAACATCCCTGGGTGTTGTGTAAATTCTGTGCGTCCATATACTGCTCACTATACATCAACCTGTTAAAACCTGCAAATCAGTTGTATTTCATATATGGAGCAGTTTCAACAGTTTTACCAGTGATATTCCCCTGACTCGCTGTAGTATACAGAAAGTGCGGAAAGCAATGATAAGCCATTGCGGTATCCCCTTGGAGCACCAGCACACACTCGGAATTGAGCGACAGGAACTAAACATAATCAACCTCTGTTCGGGCGCTCAAGATAGCCGACCCGGCACGCCGGCGGCCTAGTGGTTCGTGAGAGGAGGGGGGGGGGGGGAAGAGCGCCCTAAGGGCGGAACTGGCACTCGCGTCACGTGACCCCCAGGGCGGAAGCGAGGAAGATATAGAGTCGCAACTCAATGCTATAACTGACGCTCTTATTTCCTTTGGAAATCAGCCAAATGTACGGTATTTATAAGCAACCTAACAACTTTAAAGTCGTTAAATGTTTGACAGTAAATGTTGGAAAACTTGATTTTTTTTTTTTTTTTTGTGGTCGTTCGTTGCTGGAAACATTCACCAATAATATGCTTCAGATAAATTTTTTTTACAATACGGAGCAACTAAAACACTTTTTTTTCTTTTGATTCAAACATTAAAAACTGCATAGCCGCAAAGTATAAATAAGTATTGAAAAGCATAACCTCTGTTTCAATTGCGCACGTATGCACATATGTGCACTCGGCAGCCATGCTTATTTTATTGCAACCAAGATAATTCATCATTGTCAAAAATCATTCCATTGTATTATATTATGCAACTTTACGCATTACGGCACTCATTTTATACAGCATTCCACAAATTCTGAACTAATAATATTTATAAAATTACTTTTTTTTTGTCTTTATGTTACTATGTTTAAGAAAATCCTGTGTTTTCGTTATATTTAAAATTTAGTTTTTGGTGTTGGCACGTCTCTACCGCGCAGCTAACGAAGCCTCGTCCGCGCCAGGGCATCTGTCGCCTGGCTTGGACGCCTGCTTACCCGCGGCGGGTCACGTGGTTCGAACCAGCGAGCTCGCGGTAACTGGACGGGTCGTTACCACAACGCCGAACGTACAATAACGCCGAATGTCATAACGCCGAATGCCAAATTGACCGCAACGCCGACAGCTAGAAAACTGCTGTGTACCACAACGCCGAAATACAGTAACGGCGAAAAATGTTGCTGCGGGGAGGGGGGGCCACAGGAGCAAAATGAAAAACAACTGAATGAATTTGTGTGCTAACCTTACCTAACCTAACCTTTGTGGCAGTCCTTCAATGACATTTTTCGGTGTTAATGTATTTCGGCGTTGTGGTAATTCGGCGATGTGATGTACACAGAAGTTTTCTAGCTGTCGGCGTTGTAGTCAATTTGGCATTCGGCGTTATGGTTTTCGGCGTTATTGTACGTTCGGCTTTGTGGTGCGTCCCCTAATTGGACATTCTGCTGACGAACTGTAACTCTGTGATCTTTAACTGGGATTCACGGGCGAAGATCTGCACGATTTCCACGGGGCTTAGCCGCCGAATAAAATTCATCATTCCCGTTTCACTTGTTACGATTTTGAAAGCGCAAACCCTTCGGTGGGGAGCTTTTCGATTCTGCGGGAAGGGGGGGGGGAGAATGGGGGCACTTGTACTCTCCCTGGGGATTTACGCCCGTGCTGGGTTTTACTGAAATATCTGTGACAACGGAAAACAAATCGCTAAACTGAGAGCAGTTTCATTTCAAATGTCAAGCTTTCGGCTTCGAAGTAAATTTTTTTGCAAGTTTTCACGTCCGTAACTGCATTTTCGTTCGTGGCTGAAATATTATGTATTATTTTTCACTTTCCTAATGTGTTATTTAAAATTATCGATTATACGCTTTAATTGATGATTTAAAATTAATTTTTTTTAGCGAATTTTCTTTTCATACTTGGTTATTAACACATATCACAAATTTTTATATAAAACTGTTTGTAAAATTGGTCCTGAATACTTTAAAGACATTCAGAATATTATTTTCTACAATCTCGTCCCTTTAAAATTCAAAGCTCAAAGTAAATATGTAGTTTTTTTCAAACGTGTCCTTCAGTCGATGCGTACGAATATCATACAACAGATAAAAGGGCGCTTTATGCCCTTTTCACACGAGTGATATTATAACACGAGATGTAGCGGTAAAAATGTGAAATGGTGAGTTCGGGCGGAATTTAATAGTGAAAACTGGTGAACGATTTTCTTCGGGCGAACTGGGGGTCGATAAAGCAAAAAGGGTCATTAATGAACCACATTACGGTGTCTCCTGTGTCCGGAGCGGAATGGGGTATGCAGAGGGAAACTTTATCTGTGAATGTTCCCTTAAGTAATTAATGGTTATTGGTTTTAATAGCAAGAAGCCTTGAAATTCGCTTGGGAGAAGTACGAGTGTAGAGTACCCATCTTATTGGTCAGAAATCTACGTAAAATAATAATAATAATAAAATCGTTCATAGTTTAAAAAGTCGCTACACTGCATTGATTTTGAACAAAACTATAGAAAACAAATATTTACATATAGCAAGTATATAATATAGTTTTAAAATATAGTTTTTTTTATATATTTTTTCTGTTCGTTTGTTCTGGTGTCACACACAAACTGCTTAACGTATTTCAATGAAACCCGTTTTTTCAAAGCCCAAAACATTGCGCAAATGGAGCTCGACCTTGACTGATTATGGTTAGTAAGTACGAATTAGAATTTTCGTTTTTAAGCATGATCACATGGTCAGAGCCGTCGAGAGAGAGAGAGAGAGAGAGAGAGAGAGAGAGAGAGAGAGTGAGTGTGTGTGTGTGTGTGTGTGTGTGGGACAATTTAGGGGGGGGGGGGGTGAAATCAGGTTTTAATTGGTTGGGTTGACCTGATACGACGAAATATACAAGCCTGCTAAGTAGAATTCAAAGGAAGTCTTACAAGCACGCACAAATCACGTCTACAGTTATGTCCACGGTCACTTTTATATTAGTTAAAGTTTTTTTGAAGTTAAACTTCTTTGCTGAGGGGGCTACAGGTTTCGAGCGTTACGAAAATTCCGATCACATTAGGGGGATAGTTGGGTACATGGCGGAGGAACCGATAGAGGAGACGACAGCATACTTGCATACTTGCACACTTACATACTTTACACTTAAACACTTGTATACTTGCGCAATAGCAAATTTATTGCTCTCGTACTTGCCTACATTTTTTTTTTATCTGAGAACTCAGCCAAAGAGAGTTAAATGTGTTTCCTATACCTAATAATATAATAACAGAAGTTTCACTTCTGTCGCGTGCGGAGTCCAGGCACATATTATTTTTTAGGTATATTACAGAGAAACACTACTTATTGTAGCCGTTACCATGGTGCGACTTTCGGAAAATTTTTATATCGTTTTTCGTTTCATGGTCCCTAGACCCCAAAACCATCGTCAACTCAAAAGTTTATATATTTATACATATCACAATTTTGTGGGCGTGATAACTGTCGCAATTTTTCACAAATCACTCCCATACTGATACATAAAATGTAGTAGTAGAAAATCCATCAAAGGAGTAAAACTGTGGAAGGATTTTTGAAAAACAAAAAAATCGCTGTAACTCCATTAATATGGAAATATTAACATCCATTTGAAAGTATTATAACTCGTAGGAGTAATACAAAATATTTTATCTGAATAAGTTTTTGATTCTGCAAGGGGTTGAAAAATAAGGGTTGGAGGACAATAAAATCATAACTCCCTTAGTAGTTACAACATCGAATTTGTACGAATTATCTATTCATATAATAATTTTTATCTAAATTTTTTGTCTGAGACAACTTTTTATTAGACTAACCATTGTTGTAAGGGGTTGAAAAAATAAGGGCTAGAATTAAAAAAATAATAATTCCTAACTCCCTTAGAAGGTACACTATGAAATACGTTAAAATTAATTTTAAATCTTATAATTTTTATTTAAAACTTTTGTCTGAAACTATTTTTGATAAGACCAACCATCGCTGCAAGGGGTTTAAAAAAAAGGTGGAAATTAAAAATAATTCATATAAACCGTACCTTTTCAGGTTTTGAAACCAAAGATAATGCACTTTAACATAGTGTTTTTGTTGTTACGTACTGCAAAATAGATAATCCGAAACATTTATGGTGAATATTCCCAGCAACGAGCGACCAAAAAAAAAAAAATCAAGTTATCCAACATTTTCTTTCGAAACGTTAACGTTTATTAGGATGTTATGTTGGCGATAAATACCGCACATTTCGCTTATTTCCAAATAAAATTAAGAGCTTTAGTTCCAGCACTGAGTGGCGACTCTTTGTGGACCTTGCTCTGTGGGTGAAAGCGACAGTTGTTGCCAGCAGGCAACACGCCGCGCCTCGGGGGAGACGTTGAACGTGTTATCTGGCGGCCGCGGCGTGAGGATATATTGAGCCGCGCCGTAGTTCGCCCGACGTCTGATAAGCGCGGCAATAATTGTCACGATCCAGGCGGTCGGCTGGTGTTCGTCTTGTTTGCTCCAGGGAGTGGGGGGCGTCTCCGGGTGCCTGGCTGGAGGAGCGCTGCTTCCCGCCGCCTCCCGCGTCCAGACGATGAACTGTTGACCTGGGTTCCTGCAGTTCCTGCGGTCGGTCCGCCGTTACTTCACGAACTACCTACGCAAGGGACGCGACATCGTAACGACGCCACACCAAACCAACGCAAAAAATCACGGTCGTTTATGAAGCACGAAAGTCTTGAGACGTCACCAAACATACAACTCGAAATTGTAAGATAGTAAAAATATTAATATCTTCTTCCGGGATGTTTTTAAAGTTTAATTTAATTTAAAAGTGTGATTTTCTTTCACGGTGCGAAAGTTAAAAAAAAAATCATAACGTGACGTATACAATAAAAACTTCACATCGAATGTGTAAGGCGAAAAAGCAAGAAGATGAAAGTTGGCCCCGAAGCATACGTTGCGCTTTTGGGTCTTGCGTAGTTTATAAACGAGTATATTTGAAAACGCCTTTGTTGAACTTTGTTGCGTTATTGCGTGTCTTGCTTAAACCGGCCAAAATTTTTGGAAACTCTGATATTTTTTCTGATTTCTACCCGTTGTTTATCGGCCTGCCACATGGAAATATCAATGACTGCAGTGACTAGGCAAACTGATTTTATTCTTCTGCTTATGTGCTCGTAATTGAATTACCTTTAGGAATTTGAATTAAACTACCATTAAATTTATAATTTGAAACAGTGCGTTTCTTTAATAGACTACAGTCACTAACTATTAAACCGTTTTCTGCGTCGAAGGGCCTTCCATCAAGGCGATGCGTGTTTGATTCCCGAAATATTTGTAAGTGGTAAACGTGGCGGACTTTTCTGCGACCTGGCGGATTTTATCGGGGTACCAGGGCCGGCGCAGCACGACACATAACAGCTGATATAATATGTTTAACGATTATTGAAACTAGATGAAAATGGTTTTTTTGTAACAGTTTGGAATGTTTATATTGATATAATAATTATTTAAATTCCACGGTGACCTGTTTATGATTTGTAATAAGTAAAAAAGTAAAGAAAAAACACAAGCCTGCTTACATTTGATTGTTGACAAAATCTTAGGCTTACGTGATGTATTTTGAGGCAAGGAAAAAAATTTTTGTGGTGTCCGGCCGGTGGAGGGGAGAGGGGGCATTAAGGTTTTTCGCCTAGGGCGCCAATTTACCTTGCTCCGGCCCTGCGGGGTACTCCTATTTCTCCCACACATTCCACCGAGAAGTGTCTCATTCTCAAATCTTCACGAGCTGCAGAGCGCGGGGTCGCTAAGGGCGACACTAGATCGCGCGTCTCACGGCTCTTCGCCTCTACGCGCCAGGCACAGCACTGGCGTGCAATCTTCTCGTCGATAACGCGCCTCTATGGGACTTGTATCGGTCACCCTATGGTTTTATGGTTGATTATTAAAGATAAAGGCTCCCTGTGCTTTTCTACACCATTAACAACACTCTATGTATAAATCTTTCCTGCCTACAAAGGTCTGTGAAAACACCTGTTTTAGCCTTTTCCAGTGTCCAAAAAGTACACGTTAGAGACGAAATTACGAAACGAAATTTGTGTAGACAAGTGAAGTGGCTCTTAAATGCTATACTTAGAGAGAGGAAAAATTCGCGGATTCGTTTCGCTATATGATAAAATGCAAATAATTGTACCTTTACGCAACATCTGCTATTGGTTCACTGTTAACCTGGAGGACTGTGGGCCAGTCATAGACCCTCAGTCAAAGCAGTATCGAATCACGAGTCTCCCAGATAATGCAAATATGTAAGAAGGTACATTTTTCCCTTCACTGCTTACGACGGTTAAAAAATTTGCTTCCACTTAGTATTAAAACCATGCTTGTTCAAACATTAATTATGCCCCACTTTGATTACTGCGATGTCCTCTTTCCTGATCTAACAGATAAACTAGCTAAGCGACTACAGAAGCTCCAAAACTGCTGCGTAAGATACATTTTTAACCTTAAATTACGTGATCATCTAACCCAATACTACCAGCAGTTAAAATGGCTCACTCTCGCACAAAGACGCAAAATGCACATACTTATCCTTGCTTATAAGGTGCTGCAGCAGGTATCACCTCATTATATGTCAGCCAGTATTAATTACCTACATAGTTACCATAGCCATGATACGCGATCCACATGCAACCCAATGCTATCTATCCCAGTGCACTCATCCAAATGTCTGTCGGGATCTTTTGCAACCGTGAGTAGCAGGCTCTGGAATAAATTAGACCAAGCGACAAGGCAAACAAAAAATCTAGCATCCTTTAAGTACAGGCTGAAAAAACATCTTTGTAACAACTGCTTACCATGACCACTTCACTGCTACCCTACTGCTTGATTCTGTGTGTGAATGTGCGAGTGACTGGTTTTAATGTAGTAGCACCTAATGTTTTTTTTAAATTTTTTTTTCGGTTTTCATACTTTTTGCTGTATGTTTAATTACTTTCCTTTTTATGTATGTCTATGCTTAGTTTTTAATTACTTTATAATTAGTTATGGTTGAATCTTTTGTAATAGTTAATATTTGAACATTAAGTTAAAATTTTAATTTGTTCTCTTAATATTTAGTCTATATCATGCTTAGTTTTTAATATTCAAATCTTTGATGTAATTGCAGAAAAGTGGTTAAGTGTAAGAGAAGGCGTACCGCCTTAACTTCGCCACCAATAAAGACGATAAACAAACAAACAAACAAACAAACAAACCAATTGAGACGCCTGACAAGTCAGCAGCCAATGAACAGGCGACATTTGCCCGAGTGTGCAGAGGATCGTGGAGTCTATCCTGGTGGTCATTGAACCCGCGAATTCTTCCAGTCCCTAGCTATACTTAATCACTAATCAGACACATTAAATAAATATTGAGTGGTTTGTAAATGTTTTGTTCAAAACCTGGAGTGCCACACACTGTTTGGTGGCACGACCAGGCAGTCAACTTAAGTTCTGATCCCCAAATTAGTTTTCCTCATTAAAACTCCGACATACAACGTGCTGCGATCACTCCTGCAGTATGCCAAATGCGTGCATATGTTACGGGTAGAGCTAGAAGAAGAAGTAAACCCAGTATTACGCGGGTTAACTTAGCACTATCCAAGTTTGTTGGGTAAAGTCCGAATAATCACTGAATTAAATGTGAATTTGGCATTTACCAGAGAACACCTAGGTTTACCCAACGCTGACTGGCTAATGTTAGGTGTTGCGTGGACGCCCCCCCCCCCCACCCCTCGCCTCTCGGTGACAGAATGACGGCCGAACGTAGAGCATGATGACGTTCCGTGACCGTTTTTATGAAAAGTTTCAATAGTTATTGACTGTGAAGGGATCGAATTGCTTTTACTTTAACAACGAACAGTATTTGCAATCAACATTAACTAACATGAAGCTATCAAGAGGAAATGTTCTCAATGAACCAGTTTTCTGTTGGTTGGGATAAACTTATTAATATTGAAAATGTATCTCCCGAAAAAAATAAAATCTTATGGCAACTTGAAAATGCAAATGAACATGCACTTTCAGGAGGTCAATGCAATAAAAGGTGTAATTATAAAACAAAAAGTGCAACAAAGAAGTAAGTGTAAATGCACGGTTGCAGGAAAATGTTGCAATTCGAAGTGCCACGGCGGTTTGTCTTACTCAAATAAATAACAATTTATTTGTTATTTATATCAACATAAGTACTATTTTGTGAAAGTTCCAATTTGTGAACTAATTGTAATTTTGATTACATTTCATTGTGAATTTATGTATGTTTAGTTAAGGAAACAATGTTTTGCCGGTTGTTAAAATAATTAAATTAAAGTAAAGTTATCAATCATTTGGTTTGTCAATATTACCCAGTCAGCGTTGGGTAGATCTAGCAGTACCTACACGAGTAAAGGCAGAATTCTAATTATTTTTTAGTGATTAATCGGACTTCACCCAATAAAATTGGATAATGCTAAGTTAACCCGGGTAAACCTGGGTTTAATTCTTCTAACACTACCCTTAACACATCCACCACGACGCGGGTATTCCACTCTTGGTCTTGACGCTCGAGCACACACAGCGACGCGAGCGCAGACTTCTCGGCGGCCTGATGAGGCGCAAACTGAAAACGTCGCAGAGTCGTTAACTGTTGGAGCGCTTGGCTAACTTGTAGCGCCAATTGGTGGTTTCCACACGTCCACCTTCAGACGGTTCCCCCAGCTTCCCACGAGAAAGCTGCCGGCGTCCAAGGCTGCCGGGCGCCTGTCTGGAGACCACCGTGGCCGGAGTCTCTGTGGCGACGCTTTCGGATCTCGAGGGCATCGAATCCCGGAGAAATCACGAATGTCTGTGTTTTTAGATAGGTTCGTATGAGTGAGTATCGTATGTTCATCAGCCCCATATAAGCTTGCTGACATAAATAGTAGACTTTATTAACAAGTTCAAATTAAATCAAGGAAAGAAACTATAACTCACTACATTAATATATATATATATATAAGTTTTAAATTTTTGTTATAAAATGATAGACTCAACAAGATTTTAATATTTTTTTATCGTTTATCTCTACTTACGAGTTCAAATCGACACACCACCGTATCTTATTCAGCAGTCGAATTCAGAATCCAGAACAAAAGTATTTCCTATGTGAATTTATTAAATTAGGTACTTTTTGTAAGTTATATAAAAAATCTGGTCACCAATTGTAAATTCACCAAACATTTTAATTTTAAAAAATTTCAGGGATCTGCTAATACGGATATTGTATGTAAAATTTAGGGTGGAATGCAGTTTGAGGTTCTGTTTTTAGAGTTATTTTAAAAAGACTTCCTATTTATTATTGTTGATCATTATCGGTTTGCAAACGTATGTTCGTGAACGGTTTGCGAGAAAATACTAGACTTTCCCCTAGCGCCATTAACTTTGGCTTTAATGCGCACGCAAAATATTTCGATTTGCCATTTAGATAAACCTAATCAAATTGATTCAACATCCTAAACTAATTGACTACAGCTGTAAAATTTTTACGATGTTAGAAGAGTTACTTTGTGAGCGTGGCTTATATTTATACACTTCACTTGAAATAGTTTTATTATTTTAGTTTCAGAGGAAAGAAGAGCTTTCGGTTTAATGATCCAATAATTTAACACTTTAATTTAAAAGTTCAGATTCATGTGCAGAACTTCAGGAATAACAACGCGATTTTAAAATTGCTCAAGATTTACGAGTAATGTCTGTTTAAGAAAATAATTTAAGGATTCGCTGAGGGCGGATGAGTAGTTGTGTTTCTGTATTTCGTTTTTAAACTGTAATTTTAGGTGAACGGAAAATGGCTCAAGCGCGTGTTTTCAGAATATATTTTAAGCATGAAACAGCCGGTACAGATTCTTGAAAGCACTCAAGGGACTTGGTACAGTGCACCTTTATCTTCACTTATCCGCCATATAATGTAATGTTTACCAGTAAATCAAATTGTTTCCCTGTGCACGACGAGAAGACTGCGCGCCAGTCCAGAGCCTTGCGCTTAGAGGCGGCACCGCGCTAGAAATACCAGCGAGAGTAACACTTAACACAAACACATCCCTGGCTAGACGGTGTTTTCCATAGTGAAGCAATCCGGTGTTGTTCTCCGTACAGCAGGACTCCACCGCGGAAGAAGCAGGACGTCTCGGGCAAGACAGGCCTTCCTGGTTGCGACCACAGCCACAGCCTTGGGCAGGTCGCGAACTGGCGCGTAAATCACAGGCGGCGCCATTGTTCTCACTGCCGCGTGATTGGCAAACCAACGAGCGCACGGACTGTCCCTTCGGCGTCTCTGAAGCTTCTGGCAGTCCTGAAGGCCTTTTGCTGGGCAGTCCTGAAGGTCCGCTGCTGGTCTGGCAGTGATGAAGATCTTTTTACGGGTAGTCCTGAAGGTCCTCTGTGGTCTGGCATTCCTAAAGGTACGTTGAGGTCTGGCGCCCTTACGAGCTGGGGTCGAATGGAAGTCAGCGGTGAAGAAAATGTCCCGAACGGGATTTTTGGGCTTTCGGTGGACTCCAAACCACTTGTGTACAAACACTCGCGGTTAGGACCGAATCCGCCACTCTTAGTTCGAAAATTTGGAGACACTAAAGTATTTGACGGGATGAATATTAAAAACATTTCAACCATCAATTTTTTGCATGCCAATGGCAATTGATAATTTAAACCCATGATATTATACTGAGTATCTTTTGAAAATGTTTGTGGCAAAAATACAAATGCTAGGGGGATATAGAGTTCAAAATTTAGAAATAGCCCTTAAATTAAAGTAATGTCAAAAAGATCTGGGTAGGCCGTATTTTGGACTGGTTTGTTTCATGAATCTCCATTGCGCTGAACGGGAATGTTGAGTATGAGATAAATAAAATAATTTCACAAAATTTATGTTGCTTTATTTTTTGACGTGAATTCGATGAAAGTCGTACTTGACGGTCGGGCGGCCAGGCCAGAAAAATTGCGACACCAAAATGCATGTACTTTGCAGAGGCTATAATTCAGAAACTATAAATCGTAGGTAAATAAATAAAATTGCATTATATCAATCATTACGGCGTCAAACAATACATATACACTTTATGTTATTGATATAAATAAATAATAATTTACGCTATCCTAACACTTGGAGCCTTCTTGATGCCTTTTGAATTTTATTTTAGTTATCATAAGCCTTATTCATGAGTTATCAATATGCGATGATTAAAATAAGACAAGATTTAAGGTAAGATTTTTATTTATTTCATAAACTGGCAAAATTACATAATATAATTTTCTTACATCTATGTATAGGGGGCTCCCTTATGAAGCATAACATTAATTGACATAATATTTAAATCCGATTAACGCAGACTTGGCATAACGATAACGTGCATAACATTTGATTGGCACCAAAATATTTTTACTCTTTAATCACAATTTAATCTTTTATTTGACTGTTGGACGAGCAAAGTCTGCTCTACTAGGATATATTTACTTCAACTCTGTAGCTTTAGGCTAATAGTGTACGAGTTATAAGCGGTGTCGAATCCTCAGTTGAAGTGACACCCAACCAGAGATTAAAGACTTTCATATTCATGTGGGAAATTCATGTAAAAAAATCAACATGGCGTGTGAGACCGAGTCTTAAGTTGTTAGGTTAGGTGAGTCAAAGTTGTTACTGTGGCAAATGTATGTAACGTAATTTTCGTGTCGCTGGTTAAAAGGTCAAGTGTAAGACAATTCTGAAAGCCATAACTTCGCCCGTGAAGTGGGTAGTAACGAACAGAAACTTGTGGGCAGCAGCATGCGCTCAAGGACATCCCGGAAGGCGGCTGCCGACAGACGTCGCCCGGGAACAGACGTGACTTCAGGCTGTCTGTGCGGCACAGCGGATTGGCGCAGAGCCGTGTCTGTTCCGGCCGCACCTACCTCGCGACAAGGTGCGCAGAGCTTCGGAGGAAACCACGCGAAATGAAAACTGCTCGAGATCTCCTAGTGGTGTCTGTTTCACGGAAAAGTAATTAAGAACACGCTGAAGGCACATATGTAGTTTTGTTTCCGTACTTCGTTCTTAAACTGCGTGTTTTAGGAGTGAAAATGTCTGAAACACATGTTTTCAGAATAAATTTTAGACGTGAAACATCCGGTAGAGATTCATGAAAACACTCAAAGGACTTGCATTACATATTTATCTTCGTTTTTCTGTCATATAATGTTATTTTCACCACCCAAAACTCATAGTGGTCTTAAACACTACGAGAAGACTTGAGCTTAGAGGCGACAACTGCTTACCATGACCACTTCACTGCTACCCTACTGCTTGATTCTGTGTGTGAATGTGCGAGTGACTGGTTTTAATGTAGTAGCACCTAATGTTTTTTTTTTCTTCTTTTTTTCGGTTTTGATACTTTTTGCTGTATGTTTAATTACTTTCCTTTTCATGTATGTCTGTGCTTAGTTTTTAATTACTTTATAATTAGTTATGGTTGAATCTTTTGTAATAGTTAATATTTGAACATTAAGTTAAAATTTTAATTTGTTCTCTTAATATTTAGTCTATATCATGCTTAGTTTTTAATATTCAAATCTTTGATGTAATTGCAGAAAAGTGGTTAAGTGTAAGAGAAGGCGTACCGCCTTAACTTCGCCACCAATAAAGACGATAAACAAACAAACAAACAAACAAACACCACGCTAGGAGCACCAGCGAGCGTCGCACTCATCGTACCGCCCCTGACTAGGCGATCTATTGCTTTTGCGGGTGAGTATTCATTCTGCCAAATATTTTATGATGGTGACAACAAAACTATTCTTGTAGTGACTATAAAAACAATTAATGGTTAGTGATTTCCCCGTATCCGACTCTCCTCATGAGTGCAGATCAAACGAACGATGAATGCATCCGAATTGAAAGCACCATAAATTACACTATTAAAGTAAGGGAAAACACCACACTTTGTTAATCTAAGTGAAAAATGACAAAAATATTAGTCAATCATTTGTATTTGCATTTTGTGTTCCGCATTGTTTAAGTTTCTATTGACCTGTTGGCTCTTGTATTGCTAATAATCAAGTACGGCCAGATTTCGATATAAAAGCGACATGCAATCATTGAAAAATAAAAACACCTACTTTTCCATACAGTTAAGTTTCTTCAGGTTTACTTTACTAAAAATGTAGTCTAAACTCATGCAAATAATGTAACAGTTAAATTTTTACATCAATATAAAAACTATAAATTAGGCAACTGCTTTCGTAATGGCTGATATTTTATGATGGAAGATACCCATATATTTATTACTATTAATGATTTAAATTAATTTAGTGCATTCAGCATTCGCTGCACACAAGATAATTTTCTATACTTAAACAAAAGATTCCTTTGGAAACCAGTTGCCAAAAAATTGTTTGTAATACTACCGGAAATGTTTTGTAACAACACATGGCTATGGTTATTTTTGCATATATGAAGTACATTTTACGAAATAATAGTGACTATTTCTAACGAAAATTGGCGAACGATATTAAATTTTAATTGATTTACATTCAAGCATAATTTTTTTTAGACCATGGAATAAATAATAGAATATTCAGTAATTTAACTTTATTTTGTTTTATTATATCTATCATGTGTGCAGTTAATTCTGGAAAGTTATTCAGGGAACGGATTACAAATAACTTTCAACTATTGGAGGGTAAGAATCCGAGCCCAGTATTATTGCAAACACTGTTTTGTAGTGATACAGTTGTTTTCATGTAAATGTACAATTTGACAAATATTTTCAATTTTACATGAATATTTTAGTTCCAATAACAAAAAAAAAATACATTGTTTAGTTTTATGCAACATGACGGTGAATTTGCAAACTTAAAACAAAATGCAAACTACAAAAATTCGACATAGATTCTGTCGACAGAATCGGGTCACGTAACCATTTTGTATTTTTTTGCTTAAGTGTCAGTCGGAACATGGCCCGTGTTGCGTTTCAACCAAGCAAGTTGGTAGTATGTCTCAACGCTGCGACGGCCTAGACGGTGGGAAAAGCTAGGCAGGATGACAAACACGAGGGTCAAGAGGGCTTCCTTCCTCTCCCCGTCTCCAAACCCCTCCCCCGCTGAGCAGCCGCCAGCCTTCGACTCGGGTCGTCCTGTTGTTCGGCCGGCCGCCAATCGACTTGTGAGGACTTTCGGCTCGCACAAAGCATCCTGCCCGGAGTGCTGTCCGCCGCGCCTCCCAGCACAATGCTGAAGCCGACCCCCCTCCCCCGCCTTCTCCCTCAGACACCCGCCCTTCCGGCCCCAGGGCTTTCATTTCGCTTCCTTTCTTGCGCGTCCCCCCTTCCTTTCCACGAGAAAAGTGTACAGTTTCTTGTTTCCCCGGGGGTCAACGCCCTGACTCTGCGTGCTAGGACGTCCCATTTGTTTATTTCTCCTAACCTAACTAAAACTAAGTGTATTTGTTGGGAGGGGTCTGTGTTAGGGAAGACTCTAGGTGCGTCCCAGGCCGAAGACTTTACGTCTAATCATACTGGGTTCCAGCCATGCAGGGAAGGTCAGCATGCATCATGTGCTTTTGTTCGGGGATTGGCCAGCCATGGCAGCAATTGATGCCATGGCTTAACTCCCCTCACTCTGAATTCTAGTCCATAACTACTTGTTAAGGTTGGGCCCAGGTCAAATCTGCAAGCATTAAGCAGGCAGGTTCAGTGCTGGACAAGAAGGATGGTCCAGGAGGAAGAGTTGGTGAGGGCAGAAAGTTTCAACCACGTTGGGGTCGGGAGCTTGGACCTTGCTGTCCTCACTGGAGCTTGTGCGCGTCTGGGTTGGTACCAGTGACTGCATGCGCCCCTGGCGGTGAGCGACTTCACTCGACACCCTGCCGCTGCCAGTCAGCTCGTGTGCTTAAAACTATGGGAAGGGACGATGTTGAGCGCATATTAATAATAGTTACTGTAAGTTAATTTACGTTAATTAATCGCGAACTGGCGCATCGGGTCTCGTCTAGAGCATCCACGGCACCCTTTCTTCCAGGGCTGGGCAAGCAGAGAAGAAGATTCTTGTGCCCTGTAGGTTTTTAATCTGGCGGATAGCAAAACGAACTGTCAAAAAAAAATAATTAGGTGCACTGTTAGAAATTACTCTGCATTCACGAACATTCAACGAAGAATGTACCTCAAATTAAAAAAAAAAGGGTTATTCTTGGTTCCACATGACTAGGGTTACCAGACACTGATAACAAAAAAGGAGGACATTCGCCTCGCAAAAGGAGGACATTTCACTAAAAAGGAGGACTATATATTTTTTTAAAAAAGCCATGAATTAATTACAATAGAGTACGATATTTTACAATGTTTTGGCATTTAATACAGTTTCAGTCTAAGAATCAAACAAACCACGCATACACAGCATATTAAGAACACGTGCTTCTGCATGTGCTGCTACCTGTCAAGCTGTCATAGAACTACTTACTAGTGGGGTGACTCTGTGGACAGCGCATTAGCGCGCACCGCGCGCTTTACTCAGAGTGTAACTGCAGGAATTATCTCACTTTATAAAAAAAGCCGGACATTTTGGAGCATTAAGGAAAATCCTCCTTTTGCCGGACGTCTGGTAACCCTACACATGACTGAATATTTTCTTAGAAACTAGGCTGAACTCCCACTTCCGAGTCAGTGTTCTGCTGTAACAGAGAGGCATTTAAAAATGGCGGAGCTGTTTGGACGCTGCTGAAGTTTTGCCTCGAGAGATGTGCGCCCAGTGTTGTTGGTGGACCGATGGTGTAAGGCCCTCCTCACACGGGGATACTGAAGTTGCCTACAAAACGATCGCTGGTAGCCTGGAGACTAGGCAACTGTGTGACTGGGTGACTCTAGTCGCCCGTTATCTTCACACGACGCTACTAAAATATCAGAGACTGGGAGGAAAAAATGCATCGTGAGTACAGCCCGAGTATCTTGTGGAACCGTGAAGTGCCTATATATTGTATGTAATGTCCAGTGATAACAGCAGTGACGATAGTGATATTGTTATCCAATATTATCAACATTATAGAAAACGAAGTAGGAAAAGATTGTGGGTTCATCCATATATAGAAAGGAACATTAATTGTAGATTATTTGTCGCGGCCAAAGAATTGCAAGAGACAG